>NW_028234413.1:36086815-36094315 GCF_977035675.1 Penaeus japonicus | reverse complement strand
GCTAATCAATTTCTTTTATTTCCATGATTATGGGTTATTATGCATATGATATCAGATTGCTATTGTGTTAAAATGCATTGTACACTATGTTTTATTTATTCTTAATCCAAGTATGTGGTATGGGCAATCGTTATGATTCACTGATTTCTCTAGTAAAATAAGTGTGCTTTCAAGTGTCGTTTAAGTCTTAGTATATTTTTCTACTAATCGACAGAAATCTGTGACGTTTTCTAGAAGTTGCTTGAGGAAGGGAGAGACATCATCTAGCAACTGTCAGGACACATTTATCAATTCTCGAAACAAAAATCCTACAGCCCTACAGCGTCAGCAATTATCAACAATGCACAACTGAAGTTTTATATTCATTCCAAGCAATATTCTCAAGATCAAAGGTCATAACCTTGCCTTTTTAACTATCAAGATTTACAAAACATCGTTAGATGAGAAAATCCTATTGCAAGACGTCTGCTTCTACAGATTTCCACGTCGTTGCAAGAGTTAATCTGACTTCATCCTTTGGATAAGATTGCAATCACTTACTATGGAAAGTCATCTCATTGCATCAAGTGTTTCTGTTCTACTTCATCCATAACTTAGTAAGATTCCACTACATGTGATTGACTTAATTCCTGTCTTTCTACCTCGCAAGCAACCTCTCTCTGTTGTTGATGTTGCAAATCTTTATGGATTCACACGCATTACTGACATGTTTTGTTTCTACTATGTAATAGATGATCATCTACTTACAACTATTTCAGATTTTGAGAATTATTTCACTTGCTCTATCTCTTCCTAGGTTTTTCCTTTTCATGTGAAATATGCTATTCTAGCATTCACTAAAAAGGTCCATGATATCAAAATAGAGAGAAAAAAAAATCGCATCACTTTTGAACAAATGATGATGATGGTGGTGATGATGATGATGATGATGATGATGATGATGTTGATTATGATGATGATGATGATGATGCTGATGATGAGATGATGATGATGATGATGATGATGATGATGATGATGTTGATTATGATAGTTTCCTCTTTTTCCTTTTTTCCTAAATTACCCCTCCGCCCTCTTCTCTTTTCCTTCATCAGAAATCTTCCCCCCTCTCTCTTCCTACTTATAGATTTTTTTTCTCTCATTTTCCTTCCTTCTGTATTCTTTCCTAACCCCTTTCTTCCTGTTCCTTATGGGCCACTTCTTTCCCCTTTTAAACCAGGCCTGTCGCCTGTCACATCTGCAAACTGTCAGGACACATTTATCAGTTCTTGAAACAAAAATCCTACAGCCCTATAGCGTCAGCAATTATCAACAATGCACAACTGAAGTTTTATATTCATTCCAAGCAATATTCTCAAGATCAAAGGTCATAACCTTGCCTTTTTAACTATCAAGATTTACAAAACATCTTTAGATGAGGAAATCCTATTGCAAGACGTCTGCTTTTACAGCTTTCCACGTCGTTGCAAAAGTTAATCTGGCTTCATCCTTTGGATAAGATTGCAATCACTTACTATGGAAAGTCATCTCATTGCATCAAGTGTTTCTGTTCTACTTCATCCATAACTTAGTAAGATTCTACTCCATGTGATAGACTTATTTCCTGTCTTTCTACCTCGCAAGCAACCTCTCTTTGTTGTTGATGTTGCAAATCTTTATGAATTCACACGCATTACAGACATGTTTTGTTTCTACTAAGTAAAAAAAAAAAAAAAAAAAAAAAAAGGTCATCTACCTGCAACTATTTCAGACTTTGGGAATTATTTCAATTGCTCTATCTCTTCCTAGGTTTTTCCTTTTCATGTGAAATATGCTATTCTAGCATTCACTGAAAGGGTCCATGATATCAAAATAGAGAAAAAGAAAATATCGCATCACTTTTGAACAAATGATGATGATGGTGATGATGATGATGATGATGATGATGATGATGATGATGATGATGATGATGATGATGATGATGATGATGATGATGATGATGATGATGATGATGATGATGATTATGATATTTTCCTCTTTTCCCCTTTTTCCTAAATTACCCCTCCCCCTCTTCTCTATTCCTCCATCAGAAATCTCCCTCCTCTCTCTTCCTACTTCTATTTTTTTTCTATTTTCCTTCCTTCTGTATTCTTCCCCAACCCTTCCCTTGCTGTTCCTTATGGGCCACTTCTTCCCCCTTTTTAGATCCGGCCTGTCGCCTGTCACTCTTCCTCCTCTTTCCTCTCCCTGTCTTTCTCTCTATATCTCCACGTCTGTGTCTTCCTCCTCTCTTCGCTCTATTTCAGTCCTTTACTATCCCCGTCTTTCTCTTTTCTCTCCTTATCTTCCTCCCCTCCTCCCCCTGCCTTCCTCATTTGTTCTCCCTATTTTTACTCCCTCCTTTCCTCGCCTTTCCCTCTCCTTTCCTCTCTATTCTTCCACACGTCCTGTGTCCTTCCCCTCTTCGCTCTATTTCAGTCCTTTACTATCCCCGTCTTTCTCTTTTCTCTCCTTATCTTCCTCCCCTCCTCCCCCTGCCTTCCTCATTTGTTCTCCCTATTTTCCTTCTCTCCTTTCTCTGTCTTCCTCCTCTCCTCGCCTTTCAAATCTCTTCTCCCTATCTTCATCCTCTCCTCTCCCTCTGTCCCTACCCATCTCTCTCTGCCTCCCTCCTTTCCTCTCCCTGCCTCCCTCCTTTCTTCTCCCTGCTTCCTTCCTTTCCTCTCCTTACCTCCCTCCTTTCTTCTCCCTGCTTCCCTCTTTTCTTCTCCTATCTTCCCCCTTTCCCCTTTCTGCCTCCTTCTTTTCTTCTCTTATATTCCTCCTTTACTCTCTCTGCCTCCCTCTTTTCTTCTCTTATATTCCTCCTTTACTCTCTCTGCCTCCCTCTTTTCTTCTCTTATATTCCTCCTTTACTCTCTCTGCCTCCCTCTTTTCTTCTCCTATATTCCTCCTTTCCTCTCCCTTTCTTACTTCCTCTCTGCTCTTCCTCTTTTTCCTTTCCTCCTTTACTCTCTCTGCCTCCCTCTTTTCTTCTCCTATATTCTTCCTTTCCTCTCCCTGTCATCCTCATTTTTTCTCCCTGCCTCCCTTCTTTCCTCTCCTTGCCTCCCTCATTTCTTCTCCCTGCCTCCCTCCTTTTCTTCTCCTACCTTCCTCCTTTCCTCTCCCTGTCTTCCTCTTTTCCTCTCCCTGTCTTCCTCTCCCTCTCCCCTCGCGCCTTGCACCATCTCTTTGCCTTCCATCCCTTTATAATCAAATAACACAACGTTCTCAGGTCATCAAAACTCGTCATCAAATATCTTCCAAGAAACTTAATTTACAGTAAAAGTTCTATTACAAAACCAGACACGGGGACGAGGAATTCCCCAGACGTGTCTGAACATGATCTCAGATTTTTCATTTCCATTTTTTTTTTTTTTCGTTTCATATTCTTGTCCACGTGTTTATTTATGTGTTTGTTTATCCTCTTGTCATTCTTCTTTAATGGAGAGGCAAAATGAATGTATTCTAGGTTCTTTATGCTTTTTGATTAAATGAATGTCAGACATGTTATCATGATTGATCTTTATGTAATAGAATATCTCCTTTATTAGATGGTTAAAAATACATATTTAGAAACGTGAGGGATATAATGCTAATGCAAAGGGAGTTTTATACTTGCAAAAGTACAAAGCATGTCATTTGATAAGGCGTTTTGAAAATGCTGCATATATGTTTCAGGAAAAAAAAACAATGCTGAAACAATGCTCATCAAAAAGTTTGCGATAATAAGGTAGGGAACAGGGCTCAAATACTGAACTTCGGAGAATCCAGCTACTTATGGTATCAGAAGCCCCTACATCCTTAACTGATCGTAGATCATCGCAATACTTCAAGTATTGTGTAAACAAAACGAACGGAGATATTACTGATAAACTCCATATCTTTCAGTGTCAATATTTCATTTCAACAATAATAGAGAGAGAGAAAAATATATTCCCATGCTCCAACAACGGTTAAAAAAATAAATATTCCAAAGACCGCATATAACCGCCGGATATATTATAGCATTGCAGGGTATAATGCCTGTGCAACATCATGTAAATGAGGCAACAACTGTGGCTTCCCCGTTGACGCCGGACTGTGGAGCGGACATAATGTGTACTTCAGGACACTAAAGCCCAACTATACTGTGCCTGCCGCCTATAGATTAAGGATCAGGTGACATTTTCTCGTACATGCAGTGTAGGTTGATGTCTTGGCATGCAGTGACAGTGTTATATAAATGCGGTGCGTTCTGTTAAGGGTTTGAGACTGAGAACTGGCTTGGGAGTATGGTTTTGCTTGTTGGGTTTGTGTCTGTTCATGTATATAACATTTGCTTCGCTTTGTGTATGATAAGGCTTGATATTGCTGAATCCGTGGTATATTTTATAGTCTGATAATTAGATGTGAATAAGTTTACCTGGAATATAATGCATATAAGATATACAATACCATTTGAGTACAAATATTGTTTCATCCATTACATCATAAATTAGTCATTGGTAAGTACTTCAGAAAGCAACATACATGCGACATTTGGAAATCCAACCTGTGACAAAAGCATTAAAGTATTGAGAATATTAATAAAAAAGTCCAACTAATTTCTCAAGCACAATTAGGATGAGAACATACTCATTGTATAAGTATATTATCAGATTGTATAATGCACAGGGAAAGTGTAACCAATTATTTTATTTTATAACTTTCATTTCTTAATCTTCTTTTAATTGCTCCAGCGCATTCTCATTTTCCAATTAATAGAATTATGCCATGATACATTTAAATAATTTTGTTTCTTAAGTTCTCAGTAAAGTTAATTCATATAACAGTTTAAAACAAATTTCGCTCTTTCTCCTGTATTATGTTCTTCATCTTTATCTTTAGCGCCCCTTGCTTCCCCAAATACTTCTCTCTCCTCTGAGCTATCTTGACTTCTCATCCTACACCCCCCCATTTTCCTCCCGCATTCTCTTTCCTTCTTCCTCCCTCCACCCCTTAATCCTGTTCCTCCTCCTCCCTCCCTCCCCACCTTCACCCCTCCGCCCCTATCCCCAATATTACTTCCACCCACCTCTTCATCCCCAACCCCTCCCGTAACCCCCCTCCTCGACCCCTCAACCCCCTGTACCCCACATGTAATCCTACCCCCTTTACCCTTCACCCCCATTCTTCCTTACCCACCCTTACCCCTTCTCCCCCTTTCCCCGCCCTCACCCCCACCATTACCCCATACCCCCCTTCCCCTTCCCCTTCCCCTCCCCTCCCCTCTCCCTAACCCACCCTCATCTCCCCGACTCCCACCCCAATATTCCTTCCACCCACCACGACCCTTGCTTGTTCATCCCCCAACCCCCCACCCCCTTCCCCCTCTCCACCTCCCCCAACCCCCCCACCTCCCACCCCCCACCCTCCCCTCACCCCCCCGGCACGACGAGGCAACGGAGCCCGGCCGAGGAAGGAGAGCCCCGGCGACTAACTTTGTTAATTAAGCAAATATTCCAAGCTCGTGTAGTGAGAGGGCGAGAAAGAGTGGCTCTTTGGCGTGGTCAGACATCTCAACTTCACTGCTGGCCTGATCATCTAGCTGCCCGAGGGAGGGTGAGAGGGTAGTAGCGAGGTGTTCACATTAATTAATATTAGGGCCGAGGCACGCTGCTGCTGTCTGGATAAGGGGATTCCTGGTGGATATACGGATATGGTGGGTACGGTGGATGGGGGGTGGGGTGGGGGTGGGGGTGGGGGGATGGAAAGATAGGTGGGTTGATTGATTGAAAGATAGGTCGGTAGGGAGATTGATAGGAGTGTAGGTAGATAGGTAGATAGATAGAGAGATAGAGATATAGGTAGGTAGGTAAGTTGATGGTAGATATATTGCTAGCTAGATAGCTGTGAATGTAGATATATATGTATACATATAGAGAGATAAGCATGTTAATATAGATAGATAGAAATATAGCTAAACAAATGGATAGATAGATAGATGGTAGAAATATAACTAGCTAGAATCATAGACAGGTAGCTAGACAGATAGTAGATAGATAAGTAGATAGACAGAGAGATAGATAAATAGACAGATATTGAGAGAGAGAGAGATAGGCAGATAGACAGATAGATAGATAGATAAATAGATAGGTAGATAGATACACAGAGAGACAGGCCGATAGATAGATAGGTAGATAAATAAATAGATAAAGATAATATACCAATATTGCCATTGCCAGTATGAACACAACCATATCAACAAGGTAATAGAAATCATTACCATACAACCACAATCGATCACACTCGCAATTCGCCCCCTTATCATTTTATATCTGTCATTGCTAATATCCGATTTACATTGTCATCCTGACTGTCCCTGTCATAGTGGCAACGCTACCAACTTGTCTGCGATTAATTATTGCAACTATGATCTCAACATGTGCTCGTATTTCATCATAGTGAGAATGATGATGGATTCCCCCCCCAAAAAAAAGAAAGGAATGGAAATTGAATTGCAGGAATTGTGAAAAGTTAAGAGAGAGTGTTTATGAATATATGTTTTTGTCGTGGTAGCAGGTCAGGATTGTTTTTGTATTATTGATAGATGTCATAATTGATCTTTTTTTATTCATCTTTAAAAAAAAATATTATCGTTATCCTTATTATCATTGTCATTAGCATTATTGTTAATATTATCATTGCTGTTATTATTGTTATTATTATTATCATAATTATTATTATTATTATCATTACTGTTATTATAATAATAATAATAATTATTATTATTATTATTATTATTATTATCATTATTATTATTATCATCATCATTATTGCTATTATCAACATTAAAAAAAAAAGTCTCAGTGACAAACATTTCCCTACGGTGAGAACTTGCATCATTCAACATTATTAATTAATTCATAGCAGAAAATGACACGCTTACTTGATGTTAAAGCGGGAGGGAGGGGGAGGGGGTGGGGGGGTTATTTCACCTCTTCAAAAAATAAAAACATAAAATAAAAATAAAACGCATTATCTTATCTCGAAATATATATTTTTTTTCATGAATATATCGTTTTGGAATATTAATAATTCTGGTGTCGATAACTAATTAACCTAATGATCATAGTAGTCGGAAGAGCTTTTTAAAACGAAATGATTAGAAAGATCTAGAGTCTAACTGGACCGTTTTTTCTTCTTCTTTTTTTATCCTATTTTACATGATAATAATGATGGTGATGATGTCAATGATAATGATGGTGATGATGTCAATGATAATGATGGTGATGATGTCAATGAGAATGATGATGATAAGGATGATGATGGTGATGATAATTGTGACAATTATGGTAATGATGATGCTGATGATGATGATTTTGATGATGATTTTGATGATGATAATGATTTTGATGATTATAATTATAATGGTAATGAAAATGATAATGATGATGATGTGGATAAGGATGGTGACGGTGATGATGAAGGTGATGGTTATGATGATGTTGGTAATGGTGA
>NW_028234413.1:36074315-36079315 GCF_977035675.1 Penaeus japonicus | reverse complement strand
CCATAATCATTTCATTATTCTATGATTTTTATCATCATCATCATTATCACCATAATCATTTCATTATTCTATGATTGATATCATCATCATCATTAATACCTTAAGTATTATTATCATTGCTATTGTCATCACCATCATTACAATGGTAATGTATCATGATTGTGTCATCTTGAAATCAATTATCTTATCTTATCACGTATCTTATTTTCTTCTGTTTATTTAAGAAGTGGGCTTTAAATATATGTGAGGAATAAAAGATATATATTAAAAAAAAAAAAAAATCTAAATTGATTTTGTTTCCGTTTGGATCATTATTCATAAATGATTGGCGATTGTGCTGAAATTTGTCTCTGTGAATGAAGTTGCTGCGTGGTGTTCCGTTCCCCTTTACAAATCTTTAGAATATTGATAATTGACTTTGGCAAGATAGTTGTCAAAATAATGTAGTGGATTGTTAGTATATAGATATAGAAGTTGCGGATTAAAGATTTTTTCTTTTTAATAATGAATATAATGAATAAAGATACAGGAAGAAGCAGATGGTAAGCAAAACGATACAAAAGACAAATGAATGGAGACAAAGCGATAAAGATTAAGGAAGCAATCGAACAATATATATCCATCGATTGATTTCTGAAATAGATATGATATATGAGACATTTTTTAAAAAAAACAAGCTTAAATAAACATGCAGCGTACCTTTGATAGATTTGTTATATGTGAAATGTTCTTTTACAATCGGTACGGTATATTATATTCTCAAATGAAATTTCACAAGGTACTTCATATCTTCTTTTTATCTAAATATCATCTATGTTTTTTACGATATGTTGAAATACTATGGACGTGGATGAAAATGGTAGGTTATATACATTTAGTGAAATATATGTTATGTTACAGGTTTTGTATTATTGTGCGTCAGGATAAACACACAGTGAGTAATTGTAAAAAGTGCTATAACGACTAAGATATACTGGGATGTATTTTTGAAAAAACGGTATGTCATTGTCCTTTGTTGCTTTCAGTTGAGCAGAGATTTGGCATCTGCCATATTTTTCGAATTTAAAGTAGAAGAAGAAGAAGAAGAAGGAAAAGACGAAGTAGAAGAAGAGAGATGGAGGAAGGATGGGGAGTGGAACGCGCTGAACTCTATAAAGTGTTTTTTTAAGCTGATTCCTTTCCAAGCTAAATTATCAATTACACAGAGGTCCTCTAGGTCTTCTAAGATCCCATCAGTGAATAGGAAGAAGTGATATCAATCAAGATTCGACGAACCGCCCACCCACTCATACCCACACCCATTCTCTCTCTCTCTCTCTCTCTCTCTCTCTCTCTCTCTCTCTCTCTCTCTCTCTCTCTCTCTCTCTCTCTCTCTCTCTCTCTCTCTCTCTCTCTCTCGTTTCTACCCATATGCTATACACATATATACCTACTATAAAATTACATTCATCTCCCTTACACTCAATAACATCGTTATACTAATTACAAAACAAGCAAAACACCCACAAGCTATACTGAAACCATAAGTAAATAACATGACAGCCAGGATCTTATGAAAGAGGCGGAAGGCGGGAAAAGGTGAAGGAATTGGGGGAAGGTGAAAGAAGAAGGTGTGAGTGAGCGAGAGGGGAAAATGGATGGTGGGTGAAAGAAGGATAAAGGGTGAGAGGGAAATGAGAGGGGAGTGGGTGAATGGGGAGGAGGTAAGACGCGAGAGAGGGAAATGGGGAGAAGGGGGTGGGGAAGGGCGGAGAGAGAGGGAAGGTAAGAGACTGGTGAAAGAATAAAGGAAAGAGAGGTAAATAAAGGGAGCGGGAAGATGGAGAGGCTTAAGGGAAAGAGAAGAGAGGGGAGTGAGAGAAGGTGTGAGAGAAATTGAGGGTAAAGAAAGAGAGGAGGGGGAGAAAGAAGAAGAAGAGGAGAATGGACAAGGTGTGAGAGGAAAAGAGGTACAGATTGAGGCGGGAGGGGGAGGGAGTGGAGGGGGCGAGAGAGAGAGGGGGGAGGAGGTGGAGGGGGCGAGAGAGAGAGGGAGGAGGAGGTGGAGGGAACGAGAGAGAGAGAGGTGGGAGAGGGGGTAAACAGGGGGATGAGCTGTGGGGAAAGAGAGAGAGAGAGAGAGAGAGAGAGAGAGAGAGAGAGAGAGAGAGAGAGAGAGAGAGAGAGAGAGAGAGAGAGAGAGAGAGAGAGAGAGAGAGAGAGAGAGAGAGAGAGAGAGGAAAGACGGAGGGGAGGGGGGACGGGGAGAGGAGTAAACCTTAGAAAATGATCAATCTTTCTCTCTCTAATAGAAAGATCCAATATTGGCCGGTACGTATCGAGCCGTGAAAGCTAGGGATTAGAGCCTACCGAGTGTCGGAGGTGCTGCCGCGGGAGGGTTCACTCCTGGCTGGGGTTCGACTCGAGTGAGCCCAATGCGCGGGCGTGGGCACTGCGGGGGCGGAGGCGAATGGGTGTGGTATTTCTGTATCTATACCGACGTTTGTATCTATCTCTTTATCTCTCTGTCTCTGTCTCTGTCTTCTCTCTCTCTGCCTCTCTCTTGCTCATTCTCTCTCTCTCTCTCTCTCTCTCTCTCTCTCTCTCTCTCTCTCTCTCTCTCTCTCTCTCTCTCTCTCATTCTCTCTCTCTCTGCCTCTCTCTCTCTTTCTCTCTCTCTCTCTCTCTCTCTCTCTCTCTCTCTCTCTCTCTCTCTCTCTCTCTCTCTCTCTCTCTCTCTCTCTCTCTCTCTCTCTCTGTCTATATGTCTACCTATGGATCCATTTATACATCTCTCGCTCTATCTCTATTTATACATATCATTGTATTCTATATAATGTATTTTTCCATGTCATTATATTTGTTACATACATATCTTATCTCATATACATATGCATACATATGCTTACGCTCACCTATCTGTACTGATATGTATATATACATACATACATACATGCATATACATATATATATATATATATATATATATATATATATATATATATATATATATATATATATATATATATATATATATATATATATATATATATATATATATATATATATATATATATACACATAAATATATATATATATATATATATATGTTTGCATACATTTATACATATGTATACATATGTTTTTTCTTTATATTTTCTGTATTTATTTTTCCCTCTTGAATTTTAAAATCAAATATTACAGCCTCAGAAACGCAATAGGATAAATAATGTAAAGCTATTAACGATGATAAGGATATTGATAATAATCATGATGATAATAATTACAAATTAAATAGTATTGTCAATGGTATTTATAACAACAATAGTAATGATAATAATGATAACAATGATGATAAAAATAACAATAACAAGTATGATAATAATAACGATGTTGAGAATGATAAAGAAAACAATAAAGACAATGATGATAATTATAATATTTATCCTCATTATCATTACATTATTATCATTACCACTGCTATTACCCTCATCATTATCAATCACAATAACATTGTAACGTGATAATCATCAAAATAACCATAATGATCGTAATGATTTATCAAACTGATAAGTAAGATAATGATTATAGAATCAGAATAATAATAATGATGATAATAATACGGATAGTAGTAATGATAATAACAATAATAATAATAATAATAATAATAATAATAATAATAAAAATAATAATAATAAAAATAATAATAATAATAATAATAAACACATGCACTTCCATTTATCTTGGCGCGAGTGGTGCCGTGCAAGATGCTCCGTCGAACCTCGGGAACTGCAATTGGTTAACCCTAAGTGGCCCTTATTGATGTTGATGATCCTAGCGGCATCCACTTGGTCGAAAATCTGCCGCGGAGGCTCTTTAGGCTAGCCCTTATGGCCTCCGGAGATGTGTTCATCGCCGGGGAATATTGCGCGAACGACCTCTTTTATAAAGCAAAGAAACGTGCGATCGGCGCTTCAGTACCTGCCAGGCCCGCGGGGGGAAGGTGCGCCGGCAGTGGCTTCAGGATGGCTTCAGTATGGCTTCAGGATGGCTTCAGTATGGCTTCAGCGTGGTTTCAGCGTGGCTTCAGGATGGCTTCAGAATGGCTTCAGGATGGATTCAGGATGGCTTCAGCGTGGCTTCAGTATTGATTCAGTGTGGCTTCAGCGTGGCTTCAGTATTGCTTCAGTTTGCCTACAGCGTGGCTTCAGCGTGGCTTCAGTATGGCTTCAGCGTGGCTTCAGGATGGCTTCAGGATGGCTTCAGAATGGCTTCAGGATGGCTTCAGGATGGCTTCAGTATGGCTTTAGCGTGGCTTCAGCGTGGCTTCAGCGTGGCTTCAGGATGGCTTCAGTATGGCTTCAGGATGGCTTCAGTATTGCTTCAGGGTGGCTTCAGTATGGCTTCAGGATGGCTTCAGCGTGGCTTCAGGATGGCTTCAGGATGGCTTCAGGGAGGTTGCAGCTGTAATGGGGATTGAGTCATAGGTGCTAATGGGCTGGATCTTTAATCGCGCTGGGAGATCTCTTAGAAAACGGCGTTCAGTTCACCCGGTAGTGTTGAGGCCTCTGGAGTGTGTTTTCATGTGTCTGTATGTGTGTTTGTGTGTGGTTTTATGTGTGTGGTTAAGTGTATGTCCGTGTGTTTGTGTGTGTCTACGTGTGTGTGTGTGTGTATGTGTGTGTAAGTGTGTGTAAGTGTGTATTTGTGTGTGTTTGTGGTTGTATGTGTGTGCGTGTTTGCCACTGAATGATTAACAATGAACCTATTCATAAGTGTGTATTAGCATGTAACGCATATAATCATGTACGTAACACACTGTATACATATGCAAACAAGATCATCCCGAGCCCTCGATAGAATAAACCTGATTCTAACTCTTGCACCGACTAAAAGCCAGCAATACAAACGGGGGATCTTGAACATGCAAGAAGCGCCCATCGAGTGTACTGTGGATATTCGACACTGTTAATTTCCGACGTTCATATTTCCTTGCCAGTTGCATGGACGAGCACAAATGT
>NW_028234413.1:36064315-36069315 GCF_977035675.1 Penaeus japonicus | reverse complement strand
ATTGTTAATACTGTTGTTGTTGCAACTTCTACTTTTACTGTCTTAATTTTACAATATTATATGCACTCTCTAATAGATTCTGAACGAGTCTACGCATACGCATACACACGAATGCAATGCAACCACAACCATTGTAATTTCCTCACACACAAACGCACATACAGTTGAAAGGCACATGTAAGTATTGGCGAAAGAGAGGAACACAACAACTGCATTTTTTCTCTCAAAATGAGCGCCGGTTGTATCATATACAATAAAATACCCGTAAAAAAGACAAAAAATCGCCATTTCTACACGTCACAGACCATACACATACATTTTACTTTTAATTGTTCCACTGTGTATACATATAAACGGGGGCTGTGCAATTTAAACTTACAGTCGTAGTAGGGAGGGGAGGGGGGAAGGGAAGGCGAGGGGAGAGTGGGGTGGGGGTGGGGGGAAGGAGAAGGGGGAGGGGAGGAAGGGAAGGAGAGATGGGAAAGGAGGGGAGGGATGGAATGAGTGGAGAGGAGGGGAGGGAAACAGAGGAGGGGAGGGAAGGAGAGGGGAGAGAGGAGGGAAGGAGATGGGTGAGAGGAGTGGAGGAACGGAGAAAGGGAGGAGGGGAGGGGATTAGAGAAAGGAGGGAAAGAGAGCGGAAGAGAGGGAAGGAGAGAAGGAAGAGGAGAGGGAAGGAGAGAGAGAAGGGAGAGAGGGGAAAGGGGGAGGGATGGCACAAGGAAATACAGGAGAGAGATGGGTACTGAGGGGGAGGGGGGTAGAGGAGAGGGAAGTTCAGGAAGCAGGAGAGAGGGTAGAGGGTGGGGTAGGAAGAGAGGGACGAGAAAAGGAGGGAAGTGATAAGGGGAAAGAAGAAGGAGGGAAAGCGCGAGAGAGAAGTACAAAATGGGAAAAGAGGAGAAAGGAGATAAAGACAAACGGAAATAGGATGGTAGAGAATAGGGAGAGAGAGGGGAGAGAAGGAGAGGCAAATGAAAGCGGAAAAGAAGGGGAGAGAGGGAGAGCCTGAACAAGGGAGAACCTGGGAGAGGGGAAAAGCAGTAGCCTAGATGGGAGGGGAGAGAGCAGAGGGGTCCACTATAGGGGACATGAGGGAGGATTATGACTTTATAGCCTGATAATCTGCGTGGTGATGCGGCTCCCGAACTACACCAGCCGCCATTTGTAACAGCTTACATCAGAATTACGCGTGACAAGGGAACACACAGTCTCACAGCCCTTAGTCGCAGTGGGTGGTCCCGGGGGTGACAAGGGGGGGTGGGGGGTGCACTTCTGCCGATTATGGGGACGGGAATGCCGTTGCACGCAGGTATTTTAAGGACGCACGCGCTCTGCCTGTATCGTGATGCGATGGACCTTTTGCATTCTCCCTATTTCGATTCTTTTTTTTTTCTTTCTCTCTTCTTCTTCTGTTTTTTTTTTTTTTTCTTTTCTTTTCTTTTCAGTATGAGTGTCTTTCCGTATGTCTGTTTTTTCTCTCTCTCTCTCTCTCTCTCTCTCTCTCTCTCTCTCTCTCTCTCTCTCTCTCTCTCTCTCTCTCTCTCTCTCTCTCTCTCCCCTCTCCGCTTCTCCCTCTCAACTCCGTCCCCTCCTCTCCCTCCTTCCCTTCCTCCCTCTCTCTCTCTCTCTCTCTCCTCTCCTCTCTATCCCTCGATCCTCCTCTCTCCACCTCTTCTCTCCCTTCTCCTGCCTCTCCTCCTCGCGCTCTCTCTCTCTCTCATCCACCCACTCAACCACATATGCATACTTCTAGCACCAACACCAGTTTACAAAGTAGAATAACCTAGCTTCTTTTTCATTGATTAATCCAACAAACACACTGATTAAGAATAGATGCAAAAAGAACGAAATGAAGCTTATCATTCCAAGAGGAAACAAGTATTATCAATCCGAAACGACCAATCAAGTCTTATAAAAACAACAGCTATCATCATCAATTTTTTTTTTTTTTTTTTTTTTTTTTTTGACATGGATATGCTACGCGTACACAATCAATTTGTTGTGTTATTGTTGACAAAAGCGTGTATATTTAATTATCTGTTAATTAATTTTCACCGTTTCACGTGCTCGCGACAGCGTGTTCATGCGTGGGTGTGGGTTCATCTGAGTGGAATCTTGCACATGAATATGTTTGGATGTTTTGATTCCTGTGTGAGGCTGCGCTTTTCTTTTCACGCTTTGGCATCTTCTGGATTGCTTGCCGTTTTAGGTTTGAGCTTTAGTGGAGATATGTATATGTATATAAACATATATATATATATATATATTTAATATAATATTAATATAATTTATATATATATAATATATATATATATAGATATATATTAAATAACATACTATATATTTATAACTTTGTACACACGGACACACACCCCACACACACACTCACACACACACACACACACACACAACACACACACCACACATATATATATAGATATATATATATATATATATATATATAATATATTATTATATAGATATTTATTTAATATGTTGTGTGTGTGTGTGTGTGTGTGTGTGTGTGTGTGTGTGTGTGTGTGTGTGTGTGTGTGTGTGTGTGTGTGTGTGTGTGTGTGTGTGGGTGGGTGTGTGTTTGTATGTATGTATGTATATGTAATGCATTTATTCAAATTTATGCGCACGCATACGCCAAGGATTAAACACATATATACTGTACACATATAAACTGTACCTGCAAATATGTATATGTGTGTGTTTGTGTATAAGTAAATATTGAAACACACATCAAAATAAAGAGAATTAAAGATGTAGATACAAATGTATAATTATGCAGAAGTTAAGGAGATGGCCATGTGGATATATAAATATATCGTGTGATTATGTTTAAACGAATTAATTTTCCATTTGATAACTGTATCACATCTCAGAAATCATTCAAAATATTGATATGAGACAAATTTCTTCCCGGTATGAAAATCCTTTCAAAGATAAGTAAATGAATCGATGCATAAATGGATAGATTTTTGACATTTTTAATCAACTGGCTAAATAGATAAACGAAAGAGATAAATGAATTAGTAGATAAATAAGCAACTGAATACATAAAAATACAATTAGATAAATTAATCAGGAAATAGATAATTACATGAATTAATAAATACATTAGCTAGAATAAATAGGAATAAATTGATCAAATTGATATGAGACCAACAATAGTTATAAGGTCGCTTTACCATTCACTACTCCGGGTTCGCACCCCAACCTTCCCGGAGTGGTGTGGCTGAGCCAGCGTGGAAGCGGCACGATTCTAGGGCGGCCTACCGATGGCATTGGTGGCGCCTCGGTCAGCGGGTGGAAAGGCAGGCGGTTTTTCTAGCTAGATGGAACGCATATGCGGTCCCCTAAAAAACATTCAAGAGCGGAGGGAGGGCAGGGAGGTAGGGCGTGAGGGGGCATGGCCGAGAACGCCTGCTGTTGGGCGACGGCATTTAACTCTGCAAAGCATACGGCCTTTAGACGGAGAAGCGGAAGAGGAGCAACTTCCAGAACATGAGTAGGGCTTGGCAGAAGAATGAGAAGACTGTGTGACGAAAAAGCAGAAGGAAGAAGATGGAAGATATAAGAAGCCGAGTGGCAGGGAGAGATGACGGTATTTGAAGACAAGGAAGCGTGCGGCAGACCGCCTGCATTACTGCGCCCAGACCCCGCCTGACAAGCACGAACAGGAGGAAGGCCTGCCACCGACCTCGTGCCTGTCTCCGCCCGCCAAAACGTCCGCTCAGGCGCCGACCCTCCTCCTGACCTCCTTTCTCCCCACTCCTCCCTCTCCTCCCCTTCCCTCCATATGCTCTTATCTTCCTCCTCCCTCCGCCTCCTCTCCTCCCCTCCCTATTCTTCCTCCCTCCCTTCCACCATCTCCCCCTCCTCCTCCACCTTCTCCTCTATCTTCCTCCTCCATCCTCCATCTCCCCCTCCACCCTCTCCTCCTCCTCCACCTCCTTCTCTATCTTCCTCCTCCATCCTCCTTCTCACCCTCCTCCTGCTCCTCCCCCTCCTCCTCCTCCTCCATCCTCCATCTCCCCCTCCTCCTCCTCCATCTCCCCCTCCTCCATCTCCCCCTCCTCCTCCTCCCCCTCCTCCCCCTTCACCTCCTCCTCCTCCACCTCCTCCTCTTCTTCTTCTTCCTCCATCCTTGCCTTTTTCCCCCCCAGTCATCCTTAATTGCCCTGAGCCCCTGGGAAGGAAGGTCTCAAACACTTGTACGTCAGACAAGGGGGATTTCAGAGACGAAACTCAGAGGCTACAGTTAAAGTTACCGAGAACGTTTGGCCTCAAATCGGGTTGCTGTGTGTGTGTGTGGGTGGGGTGGGGGGGTTAGAGGAGGGGAGAAGGAGGGATGGGGAGGGGTTGGGTAGAGAGATTGGAGAGGGGTATGGGGGAGGAGGGAGGTGGGAGGAAGGAGGAAGGAGGGGGAGGGGTTGGGTAGAGAGATTGGAGAGGGGGAAGGGGGGAGAGGGGTAGGGGGAGGAGGGTGGTGGGAGAGGGGGAGGAGGAAGGAGGGGGAGGGGTTGGGTAGAGAGATTGGGAAGGGGAAGGGGGGAGAGAGGTAGGGGGAGGAGGGAGGTGGGAGGATGGAGGAAGGAGGGGTTGGGTAGAGAGATTGGAGAGGGGAAAGGGGAAAAGTGGTGGGGGGAGTTATGGGTAGAGAGAGGGAAAGGAGGAAGGAGGGGTAGAGAGGTTGGGAAGGGGAAAAGTGGTGGGGGGAGGTATGGGTAGAGAGAGGGGAAGGAGGCAGGGGGGAGGGGTTGTGTAGAGAAGTGGGGAAGGAGAGAAGGAAAGGGGGGGGGGAGCGGTGAAGTAGGGTTATGGGGATGAGGAAGAGGGGACGGGGAGGAAGGGGTGGTAGAGAGAAGGGGCAGAGAGTGTGGAGAAAGGTTAAGAGAGATATTCAAGAACACACAGAGAGAGAGAGAAAGTAAGAAAGAGAAGGAAAGAGAGGGAGAGGGAGAGAGAATGGCGGAGGAGAGAGAGAC
>NW_028234413.1:36034315-36036815 GCF_977035675.1 Penaeus japonicus | reverse complement strand
ATAATATCAATAACAATAATATTGACGATGATGACAATGGTAATAATGATACAAATGATAATAATGATAATAAAAATATCCTTATCATTACTATCACTATTGATATACTTGTCATTATCAATGATTATTATTATTTTGATAATGATAACGTTTATGATGATAATGAGGATAATGATAATAATAATGGTGATAATGGCAGTAATATTGATAATTATAGTAATTATAGATATAATGACAACAAAAACGATGACAATGATGATAATGATGATAAAACAATTATGATAATTATCATACAGTAATATTATAATGAGAATAATAGTAATAAGAATAATAGTGTTAATGGTATTGATTATGATAATAACAACAATAATGAGAGTAATAATAATAATGACGATAAATAATGATAATGACGATAATGATAATGATAATGGTAATGATAATGATTGCAACAATAAAGATATTAAAGATGATGATAGCAAAAATGACAACGCACAAAAGCAAGAAGATAACAACAACTATAATAATTATAACAAAAAAGGATATTAATGATAGTAATTGTGACAGTAATAACAATAATAAAGATAATGATTATAATGATAATGATAATAATCATAATAATTATGATAATAGCAGTGACAATAATAGTGATGATTATAACAATAATGATAATAATGATAGTAATGATAATAGTAATAATAACAATGATAGTAGTAATGATAACAATAAAGATAATAACAATAATGATAACAATTATAGTAATATTGATATCAATAACAACAATAATAATAAGGAAAAGGATGATAATGATGATAACAACATAAAACAAAATAGATACAAAACATATGATATCAAAGCGCCCAACAAAGACGCTGATAAAAATGTCTATAATGATAATAATCCGGAAAACAACAAGAGTATCAGAAACAGAACACCGTTAATGATCATGATGACAGTTAAGTCCTTTCCTTAGATTGCAAAAGATTGAGAGAGAAAAGAAAAATAGTCTGAGACAAGCATCTCTGTGTATCTTTACTTGAAGATGCAATATGCAACGTCAATTATTGAAAGTTATCGATTTCGAATTTTTTATTTTCGATGAATTTTTTCCACAAAAAGGACGGTTTCTTTGGTGCTTTTGTGCATAGAGAGGGGTGGATAAAAGGGAAGAGAATATTAAAAAGAATTTTGAATAGAAAAGTGTTTAGACTATAGAAACCTCCTCCATTTTTATTTCACAAAGAAACATTGTGCATCATTGAAAGGGAAGCATATACTTAAAATCATATACTTCCATTTATGTGCCATTGCTCGGATTCACGAGTAATACATATCATGTAAGACATCAAATAGTGTAAGTAATAAGTAAGTAAGTAAGATTAGTCGACGAATTATTATGATCATTATTGTTACTATTCGTGTTATTATTATCATTGTTGTTGTTATTATCATTGATGTTATTATTATCATTATTGTCATCATCATTATCATCCTCATCTTTATTTATATATCACTATTAAAATTTTGTCATCATTGTTGTCATTATGAATATGATTATCATAAAAATTATCATTGTTGTTATTTTCATTATCATTATTATTATAATCATCATTATCATTATCATAAATATTATCATTATCATCATAATTATCATAGATATTATCATTATCATCATTGTTTCCAAAGCGATTAGATATCACATATTGGATTATAGGATATGAATGTAAGGACAACACCATTATCAATGTGGCATTCTGGGTTTCTTGATCATTTCCTCTTTTCGGATAATTTATGCCTTCCAAACTAACAAAAGTCAGCATACCTCAATATGCCGTATAAGTTGGAATGACACTAATCATGGCAGCTGCTAGCCATCCAAGCAACAGAATAGTTTGTCTTTGGGTATATTATCTGAACCTCTTGTGAAACTGAAATATTCCATCAATTAAGCAATTGAAAAGAGTGAGTGCGTTTAGAAAACCTAAAGTATTATCCATAAATGATTGCTTGTACCTCTACTTCTGTTGTATTTTTTTTTTTGGCAAAAGGTGGACTCGGGCGTTACTGTCGGTTTCACATAAAAAATTACTCCGCGGAAGACGATGAATCAAAGAAAGTCACAAAATGCCAATTGCCAGTAGACCAGAGTAGTAGAGTTAAGTAAACAATGTACTTTGTGTCGAAAAGGTCGAGGTGTGTATCTTTTCACCATTAATATTCATTGATATTATCTTTATTCAGGTAACGGAAGGGAGAATGATGGTAATTAGAGGATACTATTCTTACTACTCCCTTCTAATTCTGATACCATAGAATTCAAGTCTAAACAAACTTGCGAATTTACGTCAAAACCTTCTCAAAGCGATAAAACCAATTAACCAATATAACAATGATGATGGCTATGATATCAACGCTGAGGCCAATACTACCACTAGCAATAACAATCATCATGTAACAATTTCAGTAACTATAATGATAATCACAGTTATAAAAATAGCTATAA
>NW_028234413.1:36010245-36011470 GCF_977035675.1 Penaeus japonicus | reverse complement strand
GGGGAAGAAAAAGAGAGAGAGAGAGAGAAATAGAGATAGATAGATAGATAGAGAGATAGAGATAGAGAGAGGGAATGAGAGAGATAGAGGGAGTGAGATAGAGAGGGGGGGGAGAAAGAGAGAAACAGACAGAGAGAGAGAAAGAGAGAGAAAGAAAGAGAAAGAAAGAAATATATAAAAAAAAAATCTATCCCATCCATCACAACCGCAACTTTTCCCCCTTTTTCCCCCCCCCTCCTCTCCCCCCACACACATCCTTTCTCTCTTTCTTTCCATCCTTCTTTTTTTAACCCCTTTTTTGACTCGACCAAAGAATAAAGTTGTGGGTACCGTGGGTGTAGAGGAGGGGAAGGGAAAGGGGGGGGGGGGGTAAAAGGAGGGGGAAGTTCAGGGGGGTTGAGAGGAGGGGAAAGGGCATGGGGTTGGGGTAGGTGGGGAGGAAGCGGGGGGGAGGGGTATATATGGCCTCCAACGGCAAGAACAATAATGTGTTACTGGACAAATGATCTAAAATGTAAAGTTTGGCAGGCGCGGCACCCTAGCGGCCAGGTGGGACAGCCTGATAAACTCTTGTTCCAGATTCTTCGGCAACGTACCAGTTTACAAAATGGAAAAGTAAACGTCCCTGCCACGGGGAATGTGTTTGCTGTTTGAACGCCTATCTGGAGTAGAGCTTGACTCCGACCTCTTCTTCTTTTTTTTTTTTTTTTTTGGGGGGGGGGGGGGGTAGGGATAAAAGGGAAAGAAAGATTTGAGTTTCCGTGGTTGATTTTCTTTTTTTTTTCCTGACTCTTTTTTTCCTTTTTTTTCTCTCTCTCTCTCTTTCTCTATCTATCTCTCAAAATCTCTTTATCTCTCTATCTCTCAATATCTCTTTATCTATCTATCCATCTCTTTCTCTCTCTAGTTTCATTTGCTGTATTGTTGAATTCTATAATGCTGAGATAGCGAAACTACAAAATAATTTTGAATTTAACCAGGTTGATTGCAAAATCTTAATGATAGAAGAATTAACTCATGTCATGTCAGTCTTGATTTCTTAACATTTATAATTAGTGCGGATAATAGGACAGTGCATTAATTTCAGATCTAAGTCAAGGCTGTTGACAATATGTTCATGCACAGTCGATGTATACGAGGCACATGAAAGTTCGTCATGATATGAGGTAGAGACTTTATGAACATATATGGATATGAGTAGATATACACTGATGTAACCTGTATG
>NW_028234413.1:35985245-35995245 GCF_977035675.1 Penaeus japonicus | reverse complement strand
CTCATAACAAAAGAACACCGAACACATATCAATCAAAAACCGTCATCCCAGAACACAACATCCGAGACCATTATTCTAAACCCAACGTCAGCACACTCACACACGCTCTCTCTCTCTCTCTCTCTCTCTCTCTCTCTCTCTATCTATCTATCTATCTATCTATTTATCTATTTATCTGTCTATCTATCTATCTCTTCATCGCTCTCTCTCTCTCTCTCCGTCTTTTTATTTCTCTCCATCTCTCTATCTGTCTCCGTCTCTCTCTCTGTCTCTCTCTCTCTCTCTCTCTCTCTCTCTCTCTCTCTCTCTCTCTCTCTCTCTTTCTCCATCACCCCGTCCCCCCATACACTCACGTCCCTCTCTTTCCACACACACACACTCACGCTCAACCCCCACCCCTCCAACACACTCCCCTCCCCCTCCTACACACACTCTCACCCCCCCACCCCACCCCCAACCCCCCCACCCCCCCACCCCCCCCCCACCCCCCATACCCCCCACCCCCTACCCCACCCAACCACCCCCCCCAACCCCTCCCCCCCCCCCACCCCTACCCACCACAACCCCCCCCCCCCACCCGCCCACCCCCACAACCCCCCCCCCCCCCCCCCACTCCCCCCCCCCCCCCCCCCACCCCCCTCCACCCAAACAAAAAAAATATCCAAAAAAACAACCCCCCCCCCAAAAAAAAAAAAAAAAAAAAAAAAAAAATCAACCAAAACAAACAAAACAAACAAAATAAACACGACATTACCCACACATACCATTACCGAGACACAAGAGATCAACAGCCATCAACACACGCAATAGTATACATGGTTGAGTCGATCTTCAGCTTGCAATATCGCAACAAAGTTTCCTGTCCCTAAAATCAATTAGAACGGAGCGAGAGAGGCTTCATCTGTGCGTATCTGGCGAGAGAGATGAGCTGCGTCCGTTTTTAGCCAAGGCTGGAGACGAGATGACACCGCATATTGGGGCCGGCGCTCGTGCAATGCCGATGCAGGGGGGGGTGTTGTTGGTGTCGTTTTTGTTGTGGTTGTTTGTGTTGTGGTTTTTTGTTGTTGTTGTGGTTGTGGTTGTTTATGTCGTGTTTTTTTGTTGTTGTTTTTTGGTGTTTTTTTGTTTGGTGTTTTGATGTTGGTATTGTCACGTTTTTTTTATTGTTATGATTCTTTTTGTTTTTATTTTCATATATGTATACAAACATACATACATACAGTACATATATATATATATATATATATATATTATATATATATAATATATATATATATATATATATATATATATATATATATATCATAATTGTCATGTTATTTGTTATTATTGTCATGTGTTTTATTATCAATATTGTTATGATAATCAGCAGTAACAGTAGATGTTGTAGTAGTAACAGATGCAGCAGCAACAGCAGCAGTAACAATGTTGATTCATTATCGTCACCATAACCATTATCATTATCTTGAATAGTATGATTATCCTTATTAACATTAATGATGTTATCTTGAATATTAGCATTATCATAATCTTTCTCTTTCTCATTGTTATGATTATTATCATTACTTATAGCATTAGTATGATCATCATTATGATTATCAACATCATTACTATTGTTATCTTTTTATCAAAACAATTATTATCATCAATACTTTTATCATTATTATTATCACCATTAATGCTATTGTTATTATCATTTTCGTCACTATTATTATCGTTTTTACCATAGCCATTATTGTTTATTTCTGTATCTGATTATATTGTTGAAAGCCCATGGTAATCCCTATGAATATTAGTATGGACGGATATTGCTGGATCTATGTGTCTAGTTTAGCCTTGGTTTAAGGTTCAGTTGAGTAAATCTGGTGAGGAATTTATCAATTTGAACCTAAATTCGAACCCTTAATTTCAAATTTTCGGTCAGCTAACAAAACACAAAGGGTAAATGTTTACTTGGAATGATAATAGTAATAATAAGAATAAATAGATAAATAAATGCAGTAATTGATAGACCGGACGATTCTCGAAACTCTATCATTTATATAATTTCAGTCGCAAATCAGCCGTCAGTAAGTTGATTCGTCAAATGAAGAGAGGAGCAGTTTGTACAGAAAGGCATTCGTTTGTGCTCATGGTCTGATTCAGTTAACATTCATCTAAATATTGTACCAAAATTGTCTTCGTAGAAATAACTCAACTCTAGCTATCTTTACATGCACTCAGATTCCAATTCCAGCTTTGTCCTAGCTTACTGACACTCACCCGGAGCGCTCTTATTAAAGCTATTTCTTAGGCTACAATGTTCTTCTTACTCTTTAGCTGAAACTGGAGCCTTCGGGTGACAATGTCGATCACTCAATTTTGCTAATAATTCTGTCTCAATAATTGCAATTTCAAGGAAAATTGTGAGTTCTTATTACTATTATTTGGACCTATGTTATTTTTTTATAATATTTATCATTATCATTTTTTTTTTCTTTTTTTTATTTTTTTTGTAAAGTGTTTCAATTCATTTACACTCATAAAGACAAATATTTTCTGACAGTGGACGGAAATTGTTACCATTGGTCACAAGCCATTAATTATCAGCAATTTTGGTTTAACAATAGAGGTTGAATTTATACATCTTAAAAATCAGTGTAGATCAAATATTGCGAAACTGAGTTCTGAAATAATAGTAGCGATAATCCTGATAGTAATAAAGCTCATATTGATAACAATGGCTGATATTAAAGACGATAATGATAATAACATTAAAAATAAACTATGGAAATCAGATAATTATGGTGCGTTACTTGATCAACATATAATTGTTAGCAAATTGATAATGAGTTATAAATATAATGATAATGATTTACATTATGAATATCAAAATAACATAATGATGTGATATAGTTTTAATAGGTTAGATTATTAGTGATCAATTGATAATCCAGTAAATATATTATAATAAATCAGTTAATAAGATTACATGATAATAATAAATCACAAAGGCTCGATAACTCAACAGGACAGAGAGGGAGTGGGATTGTTTACCAATAATATTTTTACCCCTGTCAATCATGCAAATCAGTGAGCAAATAATAATAGCGTTATCATGAATTAAGTGTTTTGAGATACTCTCTGCACCCAGAGGACGGCACTTCCTATGTGCAACGAGCAACTTTAGTTCTCGTGCAACTATAGCACTCAAAAGATTTTCGTAGTGCCCCCCCCCCCCCAAAAAAAAAAAAAAAAAAAAAATGAGTACAGCCCTAAGATTCTGACTCGTATTTTCATACTGATGACTGACTCCATCTCCACAATCTCAGTATAGTAAGAAAAGGTCAAGTTTTTTTTTGCAATACGAAGTCAAGAATGAATGGACGATTCTTGGGTAACTAGAGTCCATTGCAATTCGGTATTGGTAATTTGAGAAACTATGAATAAAAATTATTAGAATTTTACTCAGCCGATCGAAGGATGACATTTATTTTTCGACATTCCTTATAGGCCCTAAAGTGTATATTTATAACGAAGTATGAATATCTTTGTCATAATCTTACAGCGGGGAAAAGTTGCTGGTATCAAATATATTCTTCGATAAATAACCTTATCCATATTATTATTGATATGTTTAGCATCATTGTTATGATTATTATTATCACTAGTGATAGAGGAGGGTATATCAGGAGTAGATTTAAGAGTAGTGGTATGGTTTTGAAAAGTGTAAAATTTTGGAATATGTTCAGGTTGATAAGGATAAATCAAGGTAGAGTAAGGTATACTTCAGGGATATAATAAGATTTTGCACGTATAAATATGAGTATATATTCATAGTATCAAAACAGCTAGTTTTCGATATCTTAATATTCAATTTATTTATTTAAATTTTACCTTTATATCCTCATTTTTTTATTCAGTTCCATGCATATCAATGTCATGTCAACGAGACAATTTCTTAATATTCCATTTATTTATTTAAATTTTACCTTTATATCCTCATTTTTTATTCAGTTCCATGCATATCAATGTCATGTCAACGAGACAATTTCTTAATATTCCATTTATTTATTTAAAATTTACCTTTATATCATCATTTTTTATTCATTTGCATGCATTTCAATGGCACGTCAACGAGACAATTTTTACACTCGTTCTCCCGCCGTAGCGAAAGATAGTGAAACTGTCATCGAGGGAGTTCTGCTATCCTTGTCCTTCAGAGATTTACTTTGCAAACTGTATCGCTATTTCTGTGTTATTAGGAGTACATCGTACACTATGATTATTATATATGAGAGTCTGAGGTTTTAGTACATATTTGACATTTGAACTAGAATTAAATAAAGAACGAGTTATCGAATGATATGGCTATCATAGCAGTTTTCTTTTCTTATCATTATTTTGTATATGTCTGTTTTTATTAGTAACCCAACAAAAAACTGTCGATTAGTTTAGTCATATTGAGGAAACGTTTTGTTGAATAATTTGATTAAAACATTTATTCAGTTGTCATTATACATTTAGCTGTTTTTTTTTTGTTTTTGGGTGTGTGTTTATTTTTTTTATTGTTTTTTTTTTTGTGTGTGTTTTGTTTTGGTTTGGTTTGAGGGTTTTGGTTTTTTTGTTTTGTTTTTTATTTTTTTGGTGTTTTTTGGGTTTTTGTTTTATTTTGTTTTTTTTTTTTTTTGTGAGTGTGTGGATTTTTAAGTAAGGTTTTCCAGAGTTTTTTGAATGGGTTTACCAAAGAGAGGGGGGGAGAGTGCGAAAACGAGAGAAGGAAAACGATACACCCGAGTCAATAAATTACCCATATCACTACACCGCCATTATCATAACAAAGAACACCGGAAACACATATCAATCAATAACGTCATCCTGAACCCCAACATCCGAGACCTTATTCTAAACCCAACGTCAGCACACTCACACACGCTCTTCTCTCTCTTCTCTCTCTCTCTCTCTCTCTATCTATCTATCTATCTATTATTTATTTTTTTTATATGTCTATCTATCTATCTCTTCATCGCTTCTTCTCTCTCTGTCTTTTTTTATTTCTCTCCATCTTATATCTGATCTCGTCTCTTCATGTCTCTCTCTATTCTCTCTCTCTCTCTCTCTCTCTCTCTTCTCCTCTTTCTCCATCACCCGTCCCCCATACACTCGTCCCTGTCCTTCACAAATACACCCACTCCGTCAACCCCCACCCTCCAAACCTCCCTCCCCTTACCACACTCTCACCCCCCACCCCTCCCTTAACCACCAACAAACCTATCTAAACCAACAACCCCCCCCCAAAAAAAAAAAAAAAAAAAAAACAAAATCACCAAAAACCAAAACCAACAAAATACACACGACTTTACCCACATTCCATAACGAGATACAAGAGATAACAGCATCAACAAAGCAATAGTATCATGGTTGAGTGCTCTTCAGCTTGCATATCGCAACCAAGTTTCCTGTCCCTAACAATCAATTAGAACGGAGCGAGAGAGGCTTCATCTGTGAGTAATGGGCCCTAGAGAGATGGAGCTGCGTCGTTTAGCCAAGGCTGGAGCCGAGATGACAGCATATTGGGGCCGGCGCTCGTGCAATGCCGATGCAGGGGGGGGTGTTGTTGGTGTCGTTTTTGTTGTGGTTGTTTGTGTCTCGTGTTGTTTTTGTTGGGGTTGTTGTTGTTTGTATCGTGTTTTTTGTTTTGTTTTTTTTTTGTTTTTTTGTGTTTTTTTGGTATTTTGATGTTGGTTTTGTCACGTTTTTTTTATTGTTATGATCTTTTTGTTTTTATTTTATTTATGTATACAAACATACATACATACAGTACATATATATATATATTATATATATATATATATAATTATATCTATATATATCTATATATATATATATATATATATCATAATATGTCATGTTCATTTGTATCATTGTTATGTGTTTTTATTATCAATATTTTTTTTATAATGTACTCGCAGTAACCGTAGTTGTTGTAGTTAGAACAGACTGCAGCAGCTTCTGCAGCGTAACAATGTAGATTCTTATCGTCCATCCTCCATAATCATTATCTTGAATAGTGGCTTATCTTATTACATTAATGAGGATATCTAGAATATTAGCATTCTCCTAATCTTTTCTTTCTCATGTTATGATTATTATCATTATTTATAGCCTAGTATGATATCATAATGATTATCACACTCATAACTCTTGTTAACTTTTAATTCAAAAAATTATATCTTAATACTTTTATCATTATTATTATCACCATTAATGCTATTGTTATTATCATTTTCGTCACTATTATTATCGTTTTTACCATAGCCATTATGGTTTATTTCTGTATCTGATTATATTGTTGAAAGCCCATGGTAATCCCTATGAATATTAGTATGGACGGATATTGCTGGATCTATGTGTCTAGTTTAGCCTTGGTTTAAGGTTCAGTTGAGTAAATTTGGTGAGGAATTTATCAATTTGAACCTAAATTGGAACTCTTAATTTCGAATTTTCTGTCGGCTAACGAAACACAAAGGGTAAATGTTTACTTGGAATGATAATAGTAATAATAAGAATAAATAGATAAATAAATGCAGTGATTGATAGACCGGACGATTCTCAGAACTCTATCATTTATATAATTTCAGTCGCAAATCAGCCGTCAGTAAGTTGATTCATCAAATGAAGAGAGGAGCAGTTTGTACAGAAAGGCATTCGTTTGTACTCATGGTCTGATTCAGTTAACATTCATCTAAATATTGTACCCAAATTGTCTTCGTAGGAATAACTCAACTCTTTACATGCACTCAGACTCCAATTCCAGCTTTGTCCTAGCTTACTGACACTCACTCGGTGCGTTCTTATTAAAGCTATTTCTTAGGCTACAACGTTCTTCTTACTCTCTAGCTGAAACTGGAGCCTTCGGGTGACAATGTCGATCACTCAAGTTTGCTAATAATTCTATCTCAATAATTGCATTTTCAAGGAAAATTGTGAGTTCTTATTACTAGTATTTTTGGACCTATGTTATTTTTTTTATAATATTTATCATTATAATTTTTTTTTTTTTTTTTTTTTTTTTTTTTTTTTTTTTTGTAAAGTGTTTCAGTTCATTTACACTCATAAAGACAAATATTTTCTGACAGTGGACGGAAATTGTTACTACTGGTCACAAGCCATTAATTATCAGCAATTTTGGTTTATAAATAGAGGTTGAATTTATACATCTTAAAAATCAGTGTAGATCAAATATTGCGAAACTGAGTTCTGAAATAATAGTAGCGATAATCCTGATAGTAATAAAGCTCATATTGATAACAATGGCTGATATTAAAGACGATAATGATAATAACATTAAAAATAAACTATGGAAATCAGATAATTATGGTGCGTTACTTGATCAACATATAATTGTTAGCAAATTGATAATGAGTTATAAATATAATGATAATGATTTACATTATGAATATCAAAATAACATAATGATGTGATATAGTTTTAATAGGTTAGATTATTAGTGATCAATTGATAATCCAGTAAATATATTATAATAAATCAGTTAATAAGATTACATGATAATAATAAATCACAAAGGCTCGATAACTCAACAGGACAGAGAGCGAGTGGGATTGTTTACCAATAGTATTTTTACCACTGTCAATCATGCAAATCAGTGAGTAAATAATAATAGCGTTATCATGAATTAAGTGTTTTGAGATACTCTATGCACCCAGAGGATAGCATCAAATTAACCCAAAATAGCTGTCAGAGCAACTTTAGTCTCGTGCAACTAGCACTCTCAAACATTTTCGTAGTGCCCCCCGGTGCCCCCCCCCCCAAAAAAAAAAAAAAAAAAAAAATGAGTACGGCCCTTAGATTCTGACTCGTATTTTCATACTGATGACTGACTCCATCTCCACAATCTCAGTATTATAAAAAAAGGTCAATTTTTGGGGGCAATACGAAGTCAAGAATGAATGGACGATTCGTGGGTAACTAGAGTCCATTGTAATTCGGTATTAGTAATTTTAGAAACTATGAAGAAAAAGGATTTGAATTTTACTCAGCCGATCGCAGGATGACATTTATTTTTCGACATTCCTTATAGGCCCTAAAGTGTATATTTATAACGAAGTATGAATATCTTTGTCATAATCTTACAGCGGGGAAAAGTTGCTGATATCAAATATATTCTTCGATAAAGAACCTAATCCATATTATTATTGATATGTTTAGCATCAATGTTATGATTATTATTATCTCTAGTGATAGAGGAGGGTATATCAAAAGTAGATCTAAGAGTAGTGTTATTGTTTTGAAATGTGTAGAACTATGGAATATGTTCAGGTTGATAAGGATAAATCAAGGTAGAGTAAGGTATACTTCAAGGATATAATAAGATTTTGCACGTAGAGATATAAGTATATATTCATAGTATCAAAACAGCTAGTTTTCGATATCTTAATATTCCATTTCTTTATCTAAATTGATTAAAATTTACCTTTATATCGTCATTTTTTATTCATTCACGTCAACGAGACAATTTTTACACTCGTTCTCCCGCCATAAAGAAAGATAGTGAAACTGTCATCGAGGGAGTTCTATTATCCTTGTCCTTCAGAGATTTACTTTGTAAACTGTATCGCTATCTCTGTGTTATTAGGAGTACATCGTACACTATGATTATTATATATGAGAGTCTGAGGTTCTAGTACATATTTGACATTTGAACTAGAATTAAATAAAGAACGAGTTATCGAATGATATGGCTATCATAGCAGTTTTCTTTTCTTATCATTATTTTGTATATGTCTGTTTTTATTAGTATGTCGTTAGTCATATGAGGAACGTTTTGTTGAATAATTTGATTAAAACATTTATTCAGTTGTCATTATACATTTAGCTGTTTTTTTTTTTTTTTTTTTTTATCACTGTTAATTCAGATTCACTACATTTTATATTTCATTAGAATTTTTATCAATACATTATCTTTTTTTTGTTTGTAGTTGTCATTTAAGCTTTAAGCTCTAGCTCCAGGCTTGTTGGCTTTGCTTTTTATATTTTATTAGTAAGGCCCACAGCCAGTTCCTTCATATTTAAGTCTCTGTTTTTTTACGTTTCTATTTCTGCAGATTTTGATATTTTATTTGTTTGAATAACTCTTTTTTCGGTTATATTTTGCTTAAGATTTCTCAGTTATATATTTTTTTCAAGGTTGGGTGAACATCATGGGTAAATTGTTACACTGGAAGAAGACATTACTAATTTTTGAAATATCTCCTCACTACACCTCATCATTTAAAGAGTTTTAAATGTTTTTATTTTTTATGTTTTATTATTATTTTTTTTTTTAAGATTTAATGCTATTACTATTGTTATTGATATACACTATCGTTATCATCAATATTATTCGGATAGTTGTTGTTTGGTGTTATCCCCTCTGTAATTGTATTCAATATTAGTATCATCACTATTATATCAACATCATCACGATCACTACTACCAACACCACTTACACTACCACTACCACTACCACTTTCACCACCACCACCACCAACCGAACGGCATCACCATCATCATTATCGCCATCATTATCATCCTCATCATTTTCATTTCTTTTCATGTAGTGAAACGTGGGTATTTGAGGAAGATTTTTCATTGCATGTTGACATTTTGGTCTGAAATTGTTTGTTTCTGTGTGTCTTGTATATTTGTATATTTCTATGTCTATATATATACTTGTGTTTAAGGGCATGTACTCCGTTGTGTTGTGTTTATCTGTAATCATAGCTACATAAAAAAAACCATAAAACACATAGACACGTTTATCTGTAATCATAGCTACATAAAAAAATAATGATAATAAAAAAAAAGAAATAAAAGAAAAAAAGCATAAAACACATAGACACGCTAATGTTTTTGTACACAGACGTACCTATGCTTCAGGTGTTATATTTGTCTACAGCATCTTCTATCTCACCCTCAAGATTAATTGAAGAAGGTGGAGTCGATTTTGCCGCGTGATCAT
>NW_028234413.1:35972745-35975245 GCF_977035675.1 Penaeus japonicus | reverse complement strand
TAACAGAAGCCATTCAATTGGGCAAATTGCTCTTTGACCGTTGAAAATATGCATTAAACCGAGGTGTGCCATTCTTTGATAATTCTGACCTCTGCGACAAGAGGGAATATGGCTGTTCGAGCTCTAAAGGATACTCACTTGTTGCAGGAATTACGCTGCAATACCAAAATTACATTTACGTAAAATAAACATGTATGCAACATTGTCACCAAAAGCCCTTGAGTGAGAGCCGTGACGGAGAGTGAAACAGTTATTCGTGGGTCAACTAAATCGAATGGTATCTTACTTTTTGAAGGTCGCGTGTTTTCAATTGTGATTTTTTTTCTTGTTGATTATTATTATTATTATTACTATTATTATTATTATTAAGTAGAGGGTAATTGGATATTGCTTGATATTACAACAGAGAGACCCTTATAGATCATAATTGTGAAATTCCTTTTCTGTTGTTGTTGTTGTTGTTTTTGCTTATGGAAATAATCAATGTTTCCTTTTATTTTTTCTGGTTTCTGAGTGTCTATGATTTGTGGACTTATATGTAACCAGTGATATAATTCCAGTCTCTACTCTATATATTCAGTACAAGGATCTGTGCCTGTATCCTCAGTTCCTTGTATTTCTCCCAGTATATATAATAATTAGTACATGTATTCCCAAATACATATCTCAGTTATCATTATAATATAGAACTAAATGTAATGAGTATAAAAATACTGTTATCATTATTAATCCTTATCAATTCTTATTCTTATGAATCGATTACTATTGTCGTATTCTATTTTCTTTAATAACATCATTAATATCACAATCATCATTACTAATATTAATCAATTTTATTACTATCATTATGATACTGTACTGACGGAGAAGGCGCTTTGAAAAACTCCTAAATCAGGAAAACGAGAGAAAATAATGTGGGAAGACGAACAAGAAAACATAGGAATGAAAGTAAGCCTTTCTAGGTAAGAGGTTAAAATAGCGTTAAGGAAGATGAAAAACGACAAGGCGACAGGACCAGATCTAATCCCAGTGGGAGAGTGAAAAGCCCTGGGAAAAAGAAGGAGTGGAAATTACATAGGAATTGATGGAGGGGACGTTAGCCCAAAGAACAGAAGCAGAAGAAGGGCGTGAGAGTGCGTTGTTATCAGTATTCAAAGATAGGGGTGGTAATATGCACTACTGTAGTGGTTATGGAAGCACCGAACTGATGTCCCAAATCATGAAAATATTAAAATAGGTTGGCAGGAGGTAGATTCTAGGGGGGGAGGGGGGGCAGAAATCAGGAATGATCATTTGGGATGCACGAAGGAAAGAGAAAAGACAGATTGTTGATTTTGTTTTCGACCATTATTAAGTTTAGAGAGAGATAAAAATATATATATCAAAGACCGTTACATTGGGCGTTTTTTATCCTAGGCGTCGATTCTTGCAGTAAGAAGTAAAATATGGTTTCGAAGAAATATATGAGATTGGCTCATAAGATAGGCTATCAGCATAAGGAGCAGTAGTAGAGTTACAGAGTTATTCGAAATGGATTCCAGAGTGTATCTAAGGTCAGCATTGAGTCCATTCATGCTACGGGATATATGAGCAGGAATGCTTTGGAAAATGCTTTATGCCAACGAGATCTTTTGGTGCTCCGAGGATAGGGAAGAGTTGGTAAGGATGTTTGGAAGTTTGGGCATAGCATTTGATAGTAGAGGAATGAAAATAAGTAGAGACAAAACAGAATATCTGCGTAACGCCATTGACACCGAAGCAGAAGATAGTATTAGACTGAACGGAATATATAATATATTATATATATATATATATATATATATATATATATATATATATATATACATATATATATATATTATATATATTATATATATTATATATATATATATATATATATTAATATATATATATATATATATATATATAATATATATATATAAATATATATATATATATATATATATATCACGAGAGTGAAACATTCACATACCTTGGTATATGATGTTATTATCATAACATCTGTCATTATCATTGAAATTATAATTACAATTATTATTGTTATTATCATTATCATCATCATCATTATTATCACTATTATTATTATCACGAGATATATCACGAGAGTGAAACATTCATATACCTTGGTTCAGAACATGGGTAAAGAGATGGCCCAGAGAGTACAAGTTAAATAGCACAACAAGCAAACTGCAATGGAAGCTTCATATAATAGGAAAGTAACACGAAGACTGAAAGTTGTTTCCCAAACCTGTTGGTTATACCAGCTCTGTTATATGAGACAGACGGTGAAGAAGACAGAAGAAAGGAAAATGGGCGCAACGAAGATGATGATGAACTTGCTAACGATGGAAAGACAAGATTACAAATAAAGGCATAAAAGATCGACGATGATAACGCGTATCAAAAAAAAAAAAAAAAAAAAAAAAAAAAAGAGAGAGAGAGAGAAAAAAAGAGAGAAAAGAAAGAAAGAAAGAAAAAA
>NW_028234413.1:35931406-35936406 GCF_977035675.1 Penaeus japonicus | reverse complement strand
AAGGAGGGTAATGGTGAAGTAAGTTTGTATGCGTTATTTGAAGTATCTGGGTTTAGGCTGGACTGGGATTATACGAAAGCTGATATATGATGTGGTTAGAATGATATACGTCGTGTATATATATGTATCTATATGTAATTAAAGAATATATAAATATAATATATAATATATAATATATATCTATAAAATATATATATATATAAATATATAATAAACTATGTATAATACCCACCACACACAACACAACACGCACCCAACACACACACACACACACATAATATATATATAATATATTATATATATATCTATTATATATTTTATAAATATAAATAATATACATATATATATTCATATATATCCCTATATATATTCATATATATTCATATATAATTCATTATGTATTTGCATTATCAATATATTATAATAATATATATATATCTATATATATATAATAATAAATATATATAATATATATGTATATATGTATATATATACTTAATATGTATAATATATTTATATAAAAATATATAATAATATATATATATATATATAAAATATATATATATATACAGTATATATTCACTCTCTCTATCTCTCATCTCTCACTCTCTCTCTCTCATCTCTCTCATCTCTCTCTCTCCTCATCTCTCTCTCTCTATAAAATATATATAATTATAATAATATATATATATATATATATATAATTTAATAAATATATAATATATATTCATATATATGTAATTTATAATGTAATATACATACATATAAAATAACAATATTATATACTTACTATCATTTATTATATATATTCATTATGAGGAGAGAGAGAGCGAAACCAATTTGGGTGATAGCGGGATAAAAAGGAATAGATCAAATCAATAACTATTTACAGACATATATCAACATGTACACAAACACCAAAAAATAAATACAGACAGCGAAACAATTTACGTAAACCGATAAACTAACGCACAAATCGCCAAAAAATTAAAATAAAACAAAACCTATTAACAGACAGACAGAGCAACATTTAAACAAGCTATCAGACTATCATTTTAGCAAGAATCTAATATAAACATTCATTAAGACATAAATATTTCGCCAAGTCGGGCAAAGGAACGAATAGACTTTAGTAAAGATATAACTTAAAAATGATCTTATATAAAATTGTCATTACCGGACACACAATTCAAACGATACACAAAGCAATCGCATTCATATATGTAATATATTACTACCGCAGTCAACAGAGTCATACTGCTTCGCACATCACCAGGTTGCCCGGTATGCAGCAGGAATCATTGTGCCTAGCAGTACGGTAGACATTAAGACCTCTAACTGAAAACAAAAAGAACCTATTAATTGGTCATTTTTTTTTTTTTTTTCTGAGGAAGTTCGGAAGCTCATAATAAGCTTTGACCAAATATCAATTTCTTATCTGTCACAACTATTATTATATTTCATATTTGCATCAATGGTTAGAGAGTTAAAACAATCCGTTTTTAGTAGTACTATACTGTATTTTTGTCTTGCTTTGGCGAAATATCTTAAAGTGGTTCATTGTTTTACCGTATCATCTTTTTCATATTAGATTTGATCAGTTACCTTGCTATTTTATTGTGTACATCATGATTATTATCAATATCATCATTATCAGTATTATCGTTATTATCATCTAATAGTAGTAGTATTGATATTATCATCACCATAATCATTTATTTATTATCATTATGATTACACTCATTATTATTATTATACTTTTATCATTGTTATCATAACTATCGTCATTATTGTTATAATTGTTACCATTATTAACTTTATTATCATCTTTATTGTTGTCATTGTCATTACTATTGTTGTCATCAATATTGATATCATTATAATATAATCTTTATCATCATCATGTTATTTTTATCAAAAATATGATCATTATCATCCTCAAAAATATCATTATTGTAGGATAAGAAGTAGGAAGGGGGAAGAGAGGAAGAGGGGAGAGAGGGAGGAAAATTGAACAGAGGATAAGAGAGAGAGAGATGGGGGGAGGGGGGAGTTTTTATAAGCAAGGCTACATTCAATTGTAGATTCCGCAAAAATAAACTGAAAAAAGACAACCCGTACACACACTTTTTCCCCTCCCCCCCCCCCCCCCTCTCCCGCGCTCTCTCTCTCTTTCTCTCTATCCCTCTCCTACTCTTTCTCACTTTCTCTCGTGGTCTGTGCGATCGATCTTCGCCCCCTCTTTCCTCTCCCCCAACCACACCATTTTCCTCTTTACATTTTCCTTCTTATAAACAAAAAAAAGAATAAGTATAAAAAAGATATTAAATAAATAAAGATACTGTCCTACATTTTTTTTTTCCCGTCACATAACCTCTCTCTCTCTCTCTCTCTCTCTCCTCTCTCTCTCTCTCTCTCCCCTCTCTCCTCCTCTCTTTCACTCTCTCTCTCTCGCTCCTCTCTCTCTCCTCCTCTCATCTCTCTCCTCTCTCTCCTCTTCTCGATCCTTCTCTCTCTTCTTTCTCCGCTCCCACTCTTCTCAAGCCTCTCTCTGTCAATCTTATGTCTGTATCTTCATCTGTCTTTCTCCTCTGCATCTCTCGTCACATTTTCCTTTATATTATGTAAAAAATAAAAATGATATAATAAAAAAAAAAAAATAAAATATAATAAGACAAAACACCGCCTACCAAATGTTTTTTCCTCACCAATCTTGACTATCCTAGTGCGACACCACTATTCAGCCATAACACCGTCATTATCTGTCAACTATTCAATACCCTTGGATTCAAGCTAATTATCCAATTGTTATCCGTCAGATCCCGCTCGTTATAATTGTCCACTATTTGCATCGTCAACTCAGCTCAGCAATCAAATTATATTAATTGCTCATTGACTTTCAATCAGTTAGTGAGTCACTACTAGAAATTATCGATATCCATTAGAATAGTTTTTTCGTGTTTTTTTTTTCTTTCTTTCTTTCTTTTCTTTTCTTTTAATTCTTTTTTTTCTGTTTTTATCTTTTATTATGATGGTGGTTTTTTTTTTTTTTTTTTTTTTCCTTTTCTCTTATTCCCGTCTATTCTTCTTTCTTCTTTCTCTCCTTCTCCTTTCGCCGTTCATGCAACTTCATCCAGTCTCATGCAAAATACCCCCCCAGTCGTGTCGCTATTCATGGCATCCGCCTAACCAACCAGTCAGTTTATTTAACTAAGGCAACTAACAGTTACAACCCCGGGTGCACAGCAGCCTTCTCCCCGCTGTAATAATTAAAACGGACTACACCTCCGGCCCACTCCTCCTTCCACACCCCTCCCCCCCTCACCCCTTCCCCGACTCCACATTCTCCCACCCCTTCCACCTCCTCCCGTCCCCTTCGCCTCCTCCCACCCCCTTCGCCTACTCCCGCCCCCTCCACCTCCTCCCACCCCCTCCACCTCCTCCCGCCCCCTCCACCTCCTCCCGCCCCCTCCACCTCCTCCCGCCCCCTCCACCTCCTCCCGCCCCCTCCACCTCCTCCCGCCCCCTCCGCCTACTCCCGCCTTTCCCCTCCCCCTTCCACTTGGCCACCCTCCACCTTTCCCCCCCACCCTCTCCACCTACTCTCGCTCTTCTCCCTCCCCCTTCCACTCGGTCATCCTCCACCTTCTCACCCTGCTCCATCCGCCCCTCCCCCTCCCCATTCTCCCGCTCCCTCCTTCCCCTATCCCTCCCCCCCCCATCTCACACTCTCCCACCCCCTCCCTCATGCCTTCCCCGCCCTTCCTCATCTCCTGCATCCTCTCCCTCTCGCCCTGGTTCCTCCCTCCCCTCCCCCCTCTCTCATCCCCTGTTCATTCTCCCTTCTCCCCACTCCTCACACTTGACTTGCTCCTTCCTTCCCCTCCCTCTCCCTCTCTCTCTTTTCCACTCCCCCTCCCTCTTGTCTTCCTCTTTTCTTCTCCCTCTCCCTCATCTCTTGCCTCAACTCCCTACTCCCTCTCCCTCTATCTTCTCCCCCTCTTACATTCCCTCCTCCTCCACCTCCTTCCTTCCTCTCCCTACCTCCCCTCCCTAACCTCCCACTCTACCCCCCCCCCATCCCCTCCTCCCCCAGCAGCCCCATCACCAATCTCGAACCGCACAGGCGTGGTCGCTGTTTCTGTCTCGCTGTCTTTCTTTCTTTGTCTCTTTATTTTTCTTTCTTTCTTCCCTCCTTTCTTTTTCTTTTCTTTTTTTTTCTCTTGTATTTCCCCTTTTCTTTCTTTCTTCTTTTCCTTGTCTTTCTTTCCTTTTTTATCTCTTTTTTTCTTTTCATTCCTTCTTTCTTTCTTTCTTTCTTTATTGCCTATTAGTATCTCCCTTCCTATTATCATCATTCTATCTTTCACTCTCTCTCTCTTTCTACATATTCTTGCGTCCTGTAAAGAGCGTTACACCAGAGAGACAGACAGATAGAGAGAGAAATGAAGAGAGAGAGAGAGAGAGAGAGAGAGAGAGAGAGAGAGAGAGAGAGAGAGAGAGAGAAAGTACATCAAGATGCTTTGGTCTGATTAGATATCAAACATTTAACTCTCTCTCTCTCTATCTCTCGTTATATTTCTTTCTCTCTATTTCTCTCTCTCTCTCTCTCTCTCTCTCTCTCTCTCTCTCTCTCTCTCTCTCTCTCTCTCTCTCCTGCTCTCGCTCTCTCTCTCTCTCTCTCTCTCTCTCTCTCTCTCTCTCTCTCTCTCTCTCTCTCTCTCTCTCTCTCTCTCTCTCTCTCTCTCTCTCTTCCTCTCTCATCATTTCTTTCTATAAAATACATTTTGACAACCTTTCATACTTTTCTGCTCTTATTTTTCACATCATATATTGTTTTTCAGGAATCGAGAATAGTCCCTTCTGTTGTTGTTTTTCTTTTTTTTGTTATAGACATTTTCAATCGGTGATTTTGATTTCTTTCGATCTTTCTTTCTCTTCCAAACTTCTTGTTTTTCCGAGACCCAATCTTCTTTCCCTCTCCTCTCTCTCACCTTTGG
>NW_028234413.1:35903906-35913906 GCF_977035675.1 Penaeus japonicus | reverse complement strand
ATATATATGTATGTATATATATATATTCATCCTACCTCTCTATCTCTCTATCTTTTACTCTATATTTGTCTATATACCTTTTTTTTTGTATGTATACATTTTCCCTCCATCTATCTGCCAATCTCTCTCTATCTATCTATCTCCTCCTCTCTCTCTCTCTTTCTCACTTTCCATACACGTTAAACTCGCTACTCAAACACCCTTCCCATATTTTGCTGCTCCCCCTAATCACTTTTTATCCCTCTTTCTTACCCCTATTGTTATTCCATCATATTTCATCTTTATTTAATTGTTATTGATATCGATATGTTATTCACTTATTCCCTTTTTTCTCTTTCTTTTTTATGTATTCATTCCTTTTATCAATTCATCTGGAATCTCAATCATCCCATTCCACCATACAATCCAATACGTTTCCCTTGTTCCTGTGCTCTCCCCTTTATCCTTCTCTCCTTCTTCTCTCTATTCTGTTCTCCTCTCCTAACTCTCTCGTCCCCTTTCCTCCTGATCTCCCTTCCTCCTTTCCCACTTTCATCTCTCTCGCCTCTCCTATCCCTTTTCTCTTCTCCCCTTTTCCCTCCCAGCTCCCTATTCTCTGTGTTTCCCTCTTTTTTGGTTTCTCTTTCCCCTTTCATCTATCTTTTTTTCTTCTATTCCCAACTTCCTGCACCTCTTCCCCAGTCTCTCCTTTCCCTCTCCCCCTCTCTAATTCAAAGAGAGGGGAGAGGGGAGAGGCGAAAAGGACTCTTGGAGCTGGCAGTTTTAGAAGCACCACCTCTGTAGTAACAGTCGTAGTAGAAATTATATCATTATTAGAAGTAGGAGTATCAGCAGCTGAATAAATAATAGAAGTAACAGTAAGAGGCAGTAGTAGGAGGAGTGAGAGGACGAAGAGTGTGAGGAGGAGGAGGAATATGAAGAGAATGAGGAGGATAAAGAGGAAGAAGAGTGTGAGTAGACGGAGGAGGAGGAGGAAGAAGAGAAAGAGGAGAAAGAGGAAGAAGAAGAGAATGGGGAAGAAAAGAATGGATAAAGAACAGAATTGAGGAGGAGAAGGAGAAAAAAAGGAGGTGGATGTAGAACAAGCAACCATTTCCTCATCATTATATTCTACACCAAAAAATATCCTTAAAAAAAAGTCCTAAGACCCTAGATTTCCATAGACAGACCTCCTTCACCTTAAACACCATTCCGTGTTGCCTGTCACACACACCTTCCATGAGCCCATGCTTCCTTCCCTCCTCCACGTTTCCCGCTCCTTCTTTCACACTCTTTATTATTCATACGTCCGTTTTCCCTCGATTATCGACACATCTCTTCCTTCGTCTACAGGATCGTCCCCTTCGTTACATTATTTATATCCTCTCGCCAAATCTCTCCCTCTCTCCTTACTTCATCATTTATTCCCGTTATAAGTTATTGTGCTTCGTCCTGTCTTCGGTTCTATTGTCCTGTTGAGAGAATTTTTGTGTCTCTGCTGAATAATGAGATTTTACTTGTCTTTCTTTTTTTTTTTTCTTTTGTTAGTTTGGTCTGACGATTGTTAAATTGTATCCTCTTTATTTTTTGAAAATTTCTTTCTTACTATACCTTTCTTTCTCTCTCTTACTATCTGTCTCTCTTAATATCTCTCTTGTATTCTCTCTCTCTCTCTCTCTCTCTCTCTCTCTCTCTCTCTCTCTCTCTCTCTCTCTCTCTCTCTCTCTCTCTCTCTCTCTCAATCTATCTATCTATCTCTCTCTCTCTCAGCCACTATATTATCCTGACTTAGTGTTCCTTTAATCTGTTTTTCTTCTCCCCCTTTGCGTAAGCACTCACCGACTCCTCTGTCTTGCTAATATCTTTTCACACTCGTCATCATCTTATATTATCGTTCGTTCTTCTTTATCATCCTATTGCTCCATTCCCCTGTCTTGGGTCCGAGCGTGGATCACTCTCTCCCCATCTCTCTTTCCCTCGTAGTGAGAGCAGACGTCCCATATATTTAAAACACCTTTTCGCCGCAGATAACTCAGTGACAATGTCTTTACGAAAAGTCTACTGCTCTCTTTCTTTGTTCACCCTCCATTTCTTCATTTTCTTTCCTTCTATTCTCTTATGCTCTTCTTTCCTGCTTTATGTATTTCTCCCTTCTTTCCTCCCTCTCCACGTCCTTTCCACCCCCTTCTTTCCATCACTCCATCTCCCTTTGTATCGCCATCATTCTATCTTGCTTATCTGTTCCTGCTTCAGAATTCTCAATCCCTATATCTACTTCCCCCCTACCTTCTCTTTCTCCTTTCCTTCATTTAGATATCATCCTCCTTCCTTCATTTCTCCTGTTTCCCTTCCTTTCAAACTTCCCTCCATCATTCCTTCTTCCTAGCACCTTCTTCTCTCCATCCCTCCACATCTCTTTCCGTGTCCCGTTTCTCTCCCTCCTTCTTTCTCTCATTCCTTTTATATCCTCCCATCTCCTGTCTTCTTCTCCATCGCCCTTCGCCATCTTCCCTCCCTCCATCTCTCTCATTCCTTCTCATTACCATTTATCCTTTTTCTCTCTCTTTCTCCTTTCTTCTTTTCCTTTCTCTTCTCCCTCAATATCCCTTCTTTTACCACCCTCATCTCCTTCTCTCCCACTTTCTTCCTCTCCCTTCCTTTCCCCCCTTCTTCACCTCACACTTCTCGCCTTTACCTATTCCTTCCAGTCCCACTTCCCTCCCCTCTCTCTTCTCCTACTTTTTCCGTCCCCTACATCTCCCCCCCCCCCCACCTCTTCTCTCTTCCCTCCCCTACATTTTCCCTCCCTTCCCTCCCCTTTCTCCTCCTCCCCCATCCCTCCTCCCTCATCCTCCCTCATCCCTCCGCTCCTTATTCCCTCCGATCCCAATTCAACCCCTTCCTATTCCCTTCCTTCTCTCTTTTCTCTTCCCTCCCTTCTCTCTCCCCTCTCCTACCTCTTCCCTCCCCTATATCTTCCTTCCCTTCCCCTTACCTCCCCTCCCTCTTCCTTCCCTTCCCCTTACCTCCCCTCCCTCTTCCTTCCCTCTTCCCTCCCTTCCCTCCTCCCCTCCTTCTTCCCTCCTCCCGTCCTTCTCTCCTCCCTTCCTTCCTCCCTCCCTTCCTTCCTCCCTCCTTTCCCTCTTCCTTCCCCTATATCTTCCTTCCCTCTTCCCTCTTCCCTCTTTCCTTCCCTCCCTCTTCCCTCCCCTCCCTCCTCTATAATGCAACCCTCCTGACAGCTTTACTCACATGATAGCCTTTTGACCTTGGGTAATGTGCATAGTATTATTACACTGACTACGAAATCAGAGGGTGTGGCGGCATGGCGGTGCTTTGTTAATGGTGAAGGGGAAAGGAGGAGAGAGAGAGGGAGAGGGAGAGAGAGAGGGGGGTAAGGAGAGGGAGAGGGGGGTTAGAAGGAGAGAGGGGGGGAGGGAGAGAGAGAGGGAGAGGGAGAGGGAGAGGGAGAGAGAGAGGGAGGGGGGAGGAGAGAGAGAGGGAGAGGGAGAGGGAGAGGGAGAGGGAGAGAGAGAGGGAGAGGGAGAGATAGAGAGGGGGAGGGGAGGGAGAGGGAGAGGGAGAGGGAGAGGGAGAGGGAGAGGGAGAGGGAGAGGGAGAGGGAGAGGGAGAGGGAGAGGGAGAGGAGAGGGAGAGGGAGAGGGAGAGGGAGAGGGAGAGGGAGAGGGAGAGGGAGAGAGAGAGAGGGGGGGGGTGATTATATTCAAAATGGTTTGGTGAATAAAGGAAGAACGGTTTTAAGTAATAAAGGGAGATTCCTTTAAGCGCTAAGGCATGTCGCTGTGTGTGTGTATACATATACATATATGTATATCACTAAATCTTTTCGTGTCTCTATATTTAACTCCTCTGAGTTTTGTTAACCTCTCTCTCTCTTTCTCTCTCTCTCTCTCTCTCTCTCTCTCTCTCTCTCTCTCTCTCTCTCTCTCTCTCTCTCTCTCTCTCTCTCTCTCTCTTTCTTTACTTAATATTATTCTCTCCCAATCCCCTTCTAAACTCATTTGTAATCTACCCACCTTTTTCTCTTTTCCCGTCTCCCTCTCTCACCTTTATCCTCCGTCTCTCTCTCACTCCCGCTCTCCATACTGTCCCTCTTCCCTCTTCCCTCTTCTGGCCTTTGCCATTTCTACCCTTCCCTGACCCCCTGCCCCCTCACCCCTCACCTCCCACCCTCCCCTTTTCCGTAGTCCCTTGTATCATTTTCACGTCCAATCTCTTTCATTGCCTTTGTTATTTTTCATTTGCTTTCCCCAGGGATCCCTACCTGTCGCCTCGAGCCATTCCCGACCCTGCGTGTCCGTTCATAATGCTTGTCGATTACCGTGTCTCGCGGACGCTAACTGTCTCTACCAATCACAACTTCAATTACCTCTCAGCGCTTTTCCGCTACGTTCATATAGCTTCTTCTTCTTTTTTTCAAAGTAGGTGAACTTAAATTCCATGGTGTTCACCTGGAAAAGAGAAAGGTGGGGTGGGGTGGGGGTTGGGGTAGGGATGGGGGGTGGGGGTGGGGGTGGGGGAGTAGTGTGGGTAGGAAGGAAAGGAAGGGGAGGATGGGTGGGTCTTCTTAGATGGGGGATGTATCTCTCTCGTCTCTCTATGTCTCTCTTTCTCTCTCGTCTCTCTATGTCTCTCTTTCTCTCTTTATCTTTAACTTCTTCTTTCTGTCTCTAACTCTCTCTATTTCTCTCTTTGTTACAGGCCCATCCTGACTCACCATCTATACTGCATCTTTCTCCCTCTGCCTCCCATTTTCCCTTCACCACCCCTTCCCCCCTCCATTCCCTTCTCCCTTTCCACTCCATCCGTTTCTCCCTCCCTCTCCCCCTTCCCTTCTCCCTCCCCTTCCCCACTCCATCCCCTCTCCCTCCCCTTCTCCATCCCCCTCTTACACCCTTTCTCCCTCTCTCTCTCTATCTCTTTGTCCCTCCCCCTCTTTATCCCCTCCCCCTCTCCATCCCCTTCTACCCCCTCTCCATCCCCTTTCTCTCTCCCTCTCCCTCCCCTTCCCTATTTCCCTATACCTCCCCTTTCTCTTTCCCTCTCCCTCTCCTTCCCTATCTCCCTCTACCCTCCCCTTCATCTTCTCCCTCTCCCTCCTACTTGCTCTACCTTCCCCTTCTCTCTCCCTTTTCCCCTCCCCCTCTCCCTCTCCTTCTTCCTCCCCCTCTCCCACTCCCTCCCTTTCCCCCTCTCTCTCCCTCACTCCCTCTCCATCCCCCACTCCCTCTCTACCCCCTTCTCTTTCTTTTCTCCTTCTTTCTATCTCCTTCTTTTTCTTTTCTTCCTCCCCCCGTAAACCTTATAGTCCACAAGCCCGTTGATTCTCTTGTATGAGCGTTCAAATTTTTCACATCGTTTTGGTTCTCTTTTGGGAAGAATTTGTTCCCCTACAAGTTTTACTCATAAATAGTTTTATAAATCCTTCTCCAAACTTCACATACCTTGATTTATTTAATCGATTGATCATTATTGTTCTTATTATCATTTTTGTTATGGTTATTATTATTGCTATTGTTATCATTAAATGTAATAACCGTTTTATTATCATTACTATCATCAATATCATTATGATTATAACTGTTATTAATATCATTTTTATCATTATTATTAATGTTATCATCATTATTATTATCAATTATTTTATTGTCATTATTACTATTGTTATCATTATCATTATCATTATCATTATCATCATCATCATTTGTAATAAGTATAAACCTCTTGATACCACCACTATAATCATTATCATCATCATCATCATCATTATTATCAACATTATTATCATCATAACCATTCTCATTATCACCGGTTGCAGTAGTAGTATAAGTAGGGTTGTTATCATTATCAATACTATCATTGGATATTGTTATTGCTATCTTTATCGTTATTGCTATCATGACTACTACTGTTATTATCATCATTATCATTATCATTATCATTATTCTTATTATTATCATCAATACCATTACTATTATCCTTACTTCTCACTATTAATTATTTCTTGCTATTACTTATCATCATTATCATTATCATCATCATTATCATCATCATTCTTTATTATTGTTATCATTATCATTGTTACTGTTACAGTTATTATCATAATCGTTATAATTTTCATCATTATTGTTATCATTGTCATTATTACTCCTATCATCATTAACATCATTGTCAATATGTTTATTATCGTCATTATCATTATCATTATTATCTTATTGTTATAATTATTATTACCTGTTATTATCATTATCATGAATTTTACCATTGTTATCATCACTATTATCACCATTATTATCATTATAATTATTACCATTATTATCATTATTGTTATCATTATTATTTTTTATAATGATTGATGACGTCATTATTGTTATTTATCATTATTAATATTATCATTATTATTATCAATCTTCTTATTATTATCAACATCATTATCATTATCATTGTTATCATTATCATTATCCATATCCTCGTTTTCATTATTGCTATTATCCTCTTCATTATTATCACAACCATCATCATTATCATTGTCGTTATTATTATTAATATATATTTCATTATAGTTATTAATATTGCATAATTATTATTATGATTATCGTTATTGTTAAGTATTATCATTGTCATTTTCATCATAATTTTGATTGTTATCATCATTATTTTTATTATCATTATAATCATTATCTTTATAATAATAATTACCATTATTATTGATGTTTCTATCATTATTTTTGTTGTCATTGTAATTTTCATTACTATTATTACTACTTTTTTCTTATTATCATTGTTATTATTATTATCGCTATTGTTATGATCTTTCTCGTTATAATTATCATCGTTATCATATTATAAATATTATCATCACTATTGTCATCATTTTATCTATTATCCTTGTTCTCGATACCATTGTCATTACTCTCATTATCATTATCATTATTGTTATCATTATCATTATTAGTATTATTATTTTCATTATCAATTTTATTATCATTATTACTGATATCGTTATTGTTGTTTTTTTTTGTCATTTTTGTAGAAATAATGGCGATAATCATTTGTATCATTATCATTATCATCGTAATTTAAATCATTATTGTCATTGTCGTTATTGTTATTGCCAATATCAGTATCACCATCAGTCTAATTCTATGAATTTTATCATGATCATTAGCATTACTTTTATCATCAATATATTTGCTTTCATTGTTATTATTATCACTAATATCAGAATAATAGTCATCATTAGCAATATCATTATCACAATCATGAATTGTTAAATTCATAATCTTATCCTTATTTCCATTATGTTTATCACTCCACATGTTATTATTATGTTTATCACCATTATCGTAGTTATGCTATTGTTATTATTATCATTGTTGTTGTCGATGCAATTCCAAGCAATATTCGAACCTCCCTTTTTTTCTTATTTCTTTCTTTTATTCTCTTTCTCTCTCTCTCTCTCTCTCTCTCTCTCTCTCTCTCTCTCTCTCTCTCTCTCTCTCTCTCTCTCTCTCTCTCTCTCTCTCTCTCTCTCTCTCTCTCTCTCTCTCTCTCTCTCTCTCTTTCTCTCTATGCCCTTTCCTACCGTAACGGTATCTTCTACACCTCTCCTTTCCCTTCTTCCTCTCCCTCTCCCCTCTCTCTTTGCTTACAACGTACCTCGATGGCCGGATTATGAATTATTTTGAGCTCCTCCACATCTCCGTTCGAACCCTAATGTTTTTTTGTTTATTCTTATTCTATTTTCTTTTTTAGTGTGTCGGGGTGAGGTTCTGAAATTGTTTGCCACCGATTTTGCATATACAATCCCGAGCAGACTATCTTTTTTTGAACCGGTTAAAGAAGAAGAAGAAGAAAAAAAGATGATCCTTCATCATTCTCATATCTGGTATCTGCTACTCTCCCCTCTCAGTACCCCCTCCCCTTCACCTTCTCCTTCTTCAACTTATCTCAAGAGAAAGACGTATTAACACTTGCATGATTCACAATTTGGTAAGTGATTACATCCCCATGTTCATTCAGTCCCTCACTAGATACATGTATAAGTCTACGCACATACACGCCCATATTCAAATACCCATTACCAAGGCCAAGGCATGATCACGTTACTTTTCCTCACGCCTACCTTCGGGGTCTCTTTAACCACTTCCTCGCGCCCAAAGAAAGAGAGAAAATGGGAGATGTCGGGTAGGGTAGGTGGAGAAGGGGAGGGAGAAGGGGAGGGAGAGGGGTGTATGTACTACCCCCAGTCTAACCCTCCCCCACAAGCATTCCTCTCGCACACACCTGCATGCACACAGTTCCGTCCTCACTCTTCTCGCTTCTCGCTTCTTGCCTTCTACTTCTGCGCTTGTTTCTACCTTCCTGCTCCCCTCTCTTACCTCTCTTCATTTTCTTCGTATTTTTCGTCTGTTTTCCTACTTTATGTTCATACTTTCATCATCACCATGGTTATAATCATCGTTATGATTATGACATCTGCCTCATCACCAAGCAGCATCAAGTTGCTTTTCATCCTCTCCATCCTTCTACACTCTCTTCGTCCATCTTCTTTTACCCTTTTCTTTACCTACCATCACCGTCACCTCCGCCACTTCCTCGTCCTCCTCTCCATCCTCCTCATATTTCCCCTCCACCTTTAATACTCCTCCGCCTTCCCTGCTTCTCTTCCCTCCTTTTATTTTTGATCTTCCTCTTCCATCTCTCTCTTCTTCTCTGCTCCTCGCGCTCCTCCCCGCCCCAGCATTACAAAAAGCTAAGAACAAAGGCAGAGAGCTTTTACAGTAATTATCAATTTAGGTACACCCGCCGTTTACCTTAAGGATCTGGGACAATAGGCTCACCAAGAAGAGCACAATATGAAGTGTTGGAGTCAAGAGAGTGCCGAGCGACGAGGCATCGTGAGGGCGATGTTCCCACTCGGCCGCCGCGTGCCGATGGACCTAACGGAGGCCGTGCCTTAGTTTTACCATCAGGCTGCCTCCAGTCCGCCCGAAAGATACAGGAGAATCGGGTTCCTAAGGGTTAATATTCCAGGATTGATGTGCGCGGTGCCGAGCCTTAAAAACAATGGTTTGATGGCATGTTCATGGCCCGACCGTGTTCATAATCGGCGCAGCAGCAGCAGCAGCGACGGAGGCATCCTACCTACCCGCCCCTCCCCCCTACCCCCTATCCTCCGCCTCTGCCTCCTCCGTCTCCTCCCCCTCTCCCTCCCCCGCACAAAGAGTTTCTGATATGGCTACCAAGCACAAGTTTTACGAATATCTCCTCCCAACCCCTCTCGACCTCGCTACGGTGAATCCGGCCGCCACTCATTCATACTGGAAATACGCTACGATTCGGCGACGGAGGAGGAGGAGGAAGAGGAGAAGAAGAAGAAGGAAGAGGATCGGGAAGGGGGAGGGAGGGAGGGAGGGAGGGAGGGAGGGAAGGTCTTGAAATGCTACGAGACGCCGGGAAGGAGGAGGAGGTGGTGGAGGAGGAGAAGGAGGAGGAGGAGGAGGAGGCAGGGTTTCATGACGGGAATGTTTAATTAGGGTAATGAACACATCCCTCTCTGCCCCCCTCCTCCCCTCCCCTCCCCGTGCCGTATCTCCCCCTCCCCTCCCCTTTTCCTCCCGATCATCCCTCGACGCCCGCGCCATCTATCTTTGAGTAGTTTTGGCTTTTAGAAATATGTATTTATGTTGTTCGCAATCACATGAGATACTCACGCGTTTTCCGTATGTCTTTTTTTTTTTTTTTTTGTATGTTCAGACGGAGGATCATGAAAATGAGAACAAGAAAAATGCCCAAGAGAATAAGTGCGTGAGGGAGAGCGAGCGATTGAAAAAAAAAGTATATATATATATGTAGATAGAGATATGATTAAAAAGGCGAGAGGGAAAGGGAGACGGGATGGCGGGGAAGGAGGGGAGATGAGCGCACGAGAGAAAGAAAGGCCTCAGACAAGTAGGCGAACAAATAGAGAGGCAGATAGATAGATAGACAGGCAGAA
>NW_028234413.1:35884943-35893806 GCF_977035675.1 Penaeus japonicus | reverse complement strand
GGAGAGAGAGCTGCCCCACCCCCACCCCCATCCCCACCCCTTCCCCCCTTCTCCCTTTCCCCCTTTCTGCCTTTCCTCTTCATCTTCCCTTACCACCTTTTCTTTTCTCTATATATTCGCTCTCTTTATCTGTCTGTCTATATGTCTCTCTACCTATTAGTCTGGTTGTCTATCTATCTGTGTGTCTACATCTTTATGTATATCGATATCTATTAGTGTGTGTGTGTGTGTGTGTGTGTGTGTGTGTGTGTGTGTGTGTGTGTGTGTGTGTGTGTGTGTGTGTGTGTGTGTGTGTGTATATTTATATATTTATATAGATATCTGATATTTATATATATATATATTTATATTTATATTTTTGTCTGCGTCTATGTTTTTATATATTTTTATATATTTATATATTATTTATATATAGATTTATATTTATATATATCTATATATCTTCCTTAGTATATAGTATATATATTATATATACATATATATTTATATATATATATATATATATATGTTTACATATACATATGTATGTATATAGTATATTTATATATAATAAATACATTTTTATATATATATATATATATATATATATATATATGTATTATTTAACATACATATATATATATATACATATTATATACATATATATATTTTTCTATATATATATATTTATATATATATATTATATATTATATATATATATAACTATATTTCATTTACATTAATATATATACTGATATATATATATAATATATATAAATATTTACTATATATTTAATATATATATTTTATATGTTTATATATATATATATATATATATATATAGTTTATAAATATATATATATACAACATTATATACATATTATGTATTTAATTTTTATTTTTTTTCTCTCTCTCTCTCTCTTCTCTGAGGTTCTCTCTCTCTCTCTCTCTCTTCTCTCTCTCTCTCTCTCTCTAAAGTTTACCTCTCTCTCTCTCTTTGGTCTCTCTCTCTCTCTCTCTCTCTCTCTCTCTCTCTCCCTCTCTCTCTCTCCCTCTCTCTCTCTCTCTCTCTCTCTCTTTCTTTTTCCCTCCCCCCTCCCTCTCTCTCTCTCCCCCCCTTCTCTCTCTCTGTCTCTGTCTCTCTCTCTCTTTCTCTTTCCCTATCTACCCTCCCCCCCACTCTCCCTCTTTATCTCCCCTCTCTCTCTCTCTTTCTCTTTCCCTATCTCCCTTCCCCCCCCCCCTTCTCTCTCTCTCTATCTCCCCTCTCTCTCTCTTTTTCTTCCTCTCCCTTACTCCTTCCTCTTTCTCTTCACTCAAGCACGCAACTTCAACAATAGAAAACAAACAATGTATAAATAAAGGAATGAATAGATAAATTAATAACAAACAATGATAACTGAAAGAATGCATAATTAGACAGATGAACAAACAATGAATAAATGAATGAATTAATATAGACAGAGAGACAAACAGACAAAGAAACAAATCCTCTAAAAGGCTACTGTACATTTAGCATAGTGGCACCTCGTTCATTATAGCCCATATGCCCTTCTTCCCCTGAGCCGGCGGCCAGCTTAGAAATCTAGAAAGTTCTAAAAAGTGAACATATAATTTAGGGTTGGGGGCTGATATAACGTTGCCTTTCTGTCTGCTATATCATATGAGTAGGCTTATATTGCGAAGGAACGAACCGGTGGGGAGGGGCGTTGTGTGTGTGAGAGAGAAAGAGCGAGGGATAAAGAGGAGAGAGAGAGAGAGAGAGAAAGAGAGAGAGAGAGAGAGAGAGAGAGAGGGGGGAAGGGGGGATGGAGAGAGAGAGAGTGAGAGGGAGAGTGAGAGAGAGAATGAGAGAGAGAGAGAGAGAGAGAGAGAGGTGGGGGGATGGAGAGAGAGAGGTAGGGGGAGAGAGACAGAGAGAGAGGGAGAGAGAGAGTGAGAGAGAGAGAGAGAGAGAGAGAGAGAGAGAGAGAGAGAGAGAGAGAGAGAGAGAGAGAGAGAGAGAGAGAGAGAGAGAGAGAGGGAGAGAGAGTGAGAGTGAGAGATGTGGAGGGAGAGAGAGAGAGAGAGAGAGAGAGAGAGAGTGAGAGGAGGGGGGGCGGGTGGAGAGAGAGAGAGAGATGAATGGAGGGAAGAAGAAAGGATGGTGGAGGATGAAAGAAAGGCCAAGAAGAAGAAAAAAAATATATGTCCACAAGAAATTAGGAGTAAACAATAGATAAATGCTAAGAAAGTACAAGAGAGAAGATTAGGATCACGTAAAGATAAGATTACGAAAGAGAGAGAAAGAATGAGAGAGCGAGAGAGAAACTATGAGAAAATAATATATATGTATATGTATGAATGTGAGTACTATTGTTTATGAATCTTACATACATATGAAATGACGATTTAGACATTTGAAAACTTAAAATAATATCTGACAAAAGACACACAATTCTAATTTGACATTTTGAATTTATAAAACATTCAAAAGGATAGAATTTATTTGACACACCATTCGTAGTAAGTCAAAGACATATGAAGATCCTGTCTCTTTTTTTTTCTTTTTTTTTATTCTAAATATCTTTCTTTTCACTTGTATATATGTATATCACCTTTGTTTACTTCCTCTCTACTTATAAAATACTTCCTCAATATGACTGCTAATTATTCCTCCCTTCATAATTTTATTTCTTTTATTTTCAAAAACCTTTTTTTTTTTTTTTTTTTTTTTTTTGAAAAAAAATGCTTTGTTTATTTATCGATTCGTGCATTTCGCAATTTCGATTTTGTTATTGTACACTACGTTCGTGTGATAGATTAATGAGCGAAAACACAATTGTCACTTTTGTATCCTTTTAAATTCACCTTTTTTTCCGTATTTATATTTATATCTGTATCTATTTTCATCTCTAAATCTATCATTCTTTCATCCCTTTGCTCTATATCTATTAACAAGCAGGTGACAAAAGGGCTTCAATATTTTACCTGTAGCAAATAGCCAGCGGTAAATTCTGAAAAGGGAATAACTTTTGTATCATAAACTATAAACATTTCAAAATATTAATTTTCTTTCAGATTAGGATATATAAAAAAGATCTTTCAATTGATGGGATATTTTTATTTATTTGCATGTGTGTGTGGACAATGTTTTCATTTCTCTTTTTCGTAACATGAGTGAGGAAGAATTTCAATTGTTTATTTACTTGTTTTATGTGATATTTCCTGATTGAATTAGATTATCATTATCATTGCTATCATGATTGTTAATATTAGGAATAGTATTAACATTGATATTGTCATATTTTGTTAATATTATCATCACTATTATCTTTAATGTTATTAATATCATTAATATTCGTGTTGTTCTCATTATCATTATCATCATTGATATTACCACTCTTCTCATTAAAATCATTGTTGTTATCATTATCATTATTAGTAAGAGTATCAGTAGTATTACTATTATCATCATTATCATGACTATAATTATTATCACTATTATCATTATCATTGTAATTGTTGCTATTATGATTGTTGTCACTTTTACAATTATCATTATCATTGTTATTATCATTATTGTCATTATCATCATCATTCTAATAATCATTATCACTAGCATTGCTAATATCATCATTATCGCCCTCTATTATAATCACCATTCCCAATACCATCATCATTATCATTATTGTGATAACTGTTATCATCATCATTATCGTTTTTGTTATCATCATTATCATCAACCTCATTGCTATTATCATCATCGCTGTTATTATCATCATGATTATCTTTGTTACCATCATTATAATCATTACTAATACTATCAATATTATTTTATTTAAAAAGTAGTACAACTAGTGTTACCACCATCATTCTGAAACACAGGAGAATAAACGAATTAACAAGAAAAACAAAATTAAATGAATGAATAAAATTGTTCCGGTTTACTGAAAACTACAAGAAAACTCTGAGTTTAGTTTCAGGAAAGTATTGAAAAGGAGGATTTACTCATCTTATGTAACTCTGATGTATAGTGACATCTTGGCAGGGTGCAAATTCAGCGAGTGAGTGAGGCTAATTATCATACGATGTTAGCAAGAAGAAAATCTTACAAGAGTGAGAGAGAAAGAGAGGGAGATAGAGAGAGAGAGGGGGGGGGAGAGAGAGAAAGAGAGAGAGTTAGAGAGAGAGAGAAAGAGAGAGAGAGAGAAAGAGAGAGAGAGGGGGGGGGAGAGAGAGAGAGAGAGAGAGAGAGAGAGAGAGAGGGAGAGAGAGAGAGAGAGAGAGAGAGAGAGAGAGAACAGCTGATTTGAATGACGACGTAGCATCGTGTTTTTAGGATGTTACGCGAGATGATGTAATCTTAACACATCACTGATATCGAACGCCCCCCTCTCTATCCCCCCCTACCCCCTTCCCACACCCCCGTTCACTTTCATCACGTACATTATCTTTTTTTTCTTCATTAATCAAACCTTTCAGTTCGCCCCCCCCCCAACCCTCCTCCCAGGCCCCCATCCCCTCCCTTCCTCGCCGTCTTTCCCTCCTTTTAATTCCCTTTTCTCTTTTGAAGACTCGTGGCTCTTCCTTCTTCTTCCTCTTCTCTCCTATCTTCTCTTTCTCCTTCCTTCCGCTTCCTCTTCTCTCATAGCTTCTCTCTCCCATTCCTTCCTCCTCCTCTTTTCTCATATCTTCTCTTACCCCTTCCTTCCTTTTCTTCTCCTCTCATATCTTCTCTTTCCCCTTCTTTTTCTCCCCGCTTTCTTTCTCCATCATTCTCTTCCCCCTTCCCCCCCTCCCCTTCCTCTCTCCATTCTTCTCCTTTCCCTTCTTTTTCTCCCTCACAACACCCCCTCCTCTCACTTTGCTTTGCTTTTTCTTCTTCTTTTCTTTCCTCCTCCTTTTCCCCCGCCGTCTTCCTCCTCCTCTCTCCTCTCCCTCCCTTCCTTTCCCTCTTTCTTTCCCTCCACCTTCGTATCCTCGCTTATCCTCGCAAGATCTCCTGTCCCCCCGCTATCTTCATCCTTCTCTTCTTCGTATCCTCACAAGATCCTTCCTTCCTTCCTTCCTTCCTTCCCTCTTCCTTCCCTTTCCTCCCTTCATTTTCCTCTCTCTCCCCCTCCCCCTCCTCTTCCACCTTCGTATCCTCACTTCTCCTCGCAAGATCTCCTCTCCCTCCGCTGTCTTCCTCCTCCTCTTGACCGGGTCTTCCCCTTCCTCCTCCGACCCGGCCAGACCTCTGCTGTGCCTGGGCTCTAACTTACGCCATCAGAGTCGAATATTAGTTCGAGTCACACGAAGTTAGAGTGTACTAACTCGGTACATCCTGGGAAGAGGGAGGGGATAGGGGTAGGGGATGGGGGAGAGGGAGAGGGAGGGGAGGGGGGAAAGGGTAGGGGATGGGAGGAGAGGAGAGGGGAGGGGAAGGGATGGGAGGAGAGGGGATGGGTGGAGAGGGGGTGTTGAGGGGATGGACTGGAAAGGTGAAGGGAAGGAATGGATGGGAAGGGGGTGGTGAGGTGAGGAGAGGGGATGGGATAGAAAGGAAGGGAGAGGAACGGAGGGGTGGGAAGGAGTGGATAGGGGAAGGGGGGAGGGGGAGGACAAACAGGAGGGATAGGAGAGCCTTTCCACTCCCTTCTCCACTCTTTCCCCCATAGAGTCCACTATCTCCCTTCTCTCCCCAGTGACCTGAGTTACACCCCCCCCTCCCCCCCGTCTGTGAGATTTACCATTTGGTCGTATCTTGACAGCTGTTTTTGACTACATGCAAAAGCCTTTCCATCTGCTTAGTTTCAAGTTATCTGCGGTGAGCACACACTAAGTTGAACTCTCCTTGAATTAGTAATTAAGGCGAGTTTCTTACAGTCACCTACTACACACAGCAAATAGGAATTAAACGTGTACTTAAATCGGACGAAAATAAAACTCCCTTAAGATGCTCGAGGGTCTTACTTCGTACAAAATATCTAGAACGAAATGCTAGGTTAATGCTGAAGGAAGAGAGAGTGGAAGTGAGAAAATGTCGGGAAGGAAAATTACAAAGATAAGGTTAATTTTTTTTCTACGAATTAGTATCAGTGAGCAAGATAAGTATTTTAGAAGTGTTAGAAATTAATGATATTAGGGAAACGAGAAATGAAGAGAGGGTGAAATGATATAGGGAATGAGGACATATGATAGTTAAAAAGCACAATAAATGCGATAAGACACGATGAGGAAACGAAAGCATTTGAATGAAAGAGGCTAAAACAAGGCAGTAGAGAGTACCAATTAAGGCCGATGGTTCACGTCAGTCGCCGCTTAAAGACAGCGAAGAGATGTATATTTAGACGGAGGTCAAACAGAGAGAAATGAAACTGAGAGAGAAAGAGACAGATGAGGTGAGAAAAAGAGATACGAGGCAGAAAAAAAGGAAAGAAGGGAGTATGGGTTGGAGGACATTACCTTACGGGCACACCCCCTTCACCCCTACCCCTCTGCATCCCCAGCCTCCACCCACTCCTTCCCATCTCGTGCCCCACCCCCTTCTATCCCTCTCCCGCCCTTCCTCCGCAAGTGCGGCCCCTGCCTAATGAGACCATCCGTCATCTTGCGTCCACCCCTTAATGACACCCCTCCCCCAGGCGGCCACTCCGCTAATGCGACCGCCCTCCCGTCGCGCCACCTTGGCCGGGGACCACAAATTGAGAAGGTATATCAAGTGATGGTCGGCCGGCCAGCTCAAGCAAGGGCGGCCACCACGTAAAACGGGGATATGGACTAACGACAGGCATTAACCACACTACGCTATTGTAATGATCGACTAAATCATCCGCCATAAAGGGCCCCAAAGTGCACGGGCCATCATACAGTGGATATGGGCGATACGGACCACTTTCCGGAAGGCTTAACTGCCGCCCGGATACTTTGATGCGATTGTGACTCGACGTAAACTATTAGGTTGTGATTGTGGTTGACGTGAGGGTTGTGTGCGTGCTTGACGTCATGTTCGAGATTGTGTTTGGTGACGATGTGATTTGTGCGTGTGTGTGTGCTTGTTAGGGTGTGTGTGTGTGTGTGTGCTTGTTAGTGTGTGTGTGTGGGTGGGTGGGTGGGTAGGTGTGTGTGTGTGTGTGTGTGTGTGTGTGTGTGTGTGTGTGTGTGTGTGTGTGTGTGTGTTTCTGTGTGTGTGTGTGTGTGTGTGTGTGTGTGTGTGTGTGTGTGTGTGTGTGTGTGTATGCGTGTGTGTCAGTGTGTTTGTGTGTGTGGTTGCTATTAATCATCAGATTGTAATTTCCATTTTTATTCATCTACAAGTTATGAATGGAAATGACCTTACTCATTAGCCTGCGAGTGTGTGCTTTTCATTCCCGTCTGATTGGTACTGTGGCTAATATTCCCCATTAAATTGTGATTGTGATTGGTAATGTCAATACTGAGCTGATCCTATCTATGTAAAATGCGTGTTTGTGTTGTTTTTACTTTTGTGTTTGTTTGCTTTGCTGTGTTAGGTTCACGCACAAACCATATGGCCGTTGACAAGTAAAAAAAAAAAAAAAAAAAAAAATCTCGTGGCAAAAACCAGACAAAAATCACGTTTCTGAGATTACGACTGCAACACCCCACGTTATCATCAATGTAAGTAGCACACTCTTCCTAATTGAAATTAATGCAACCGTGCAGCCGTAAGCAACGCTCTCGGAATGACAGGTGATGGAGAACAATTACAGGTACTTTGAGCTCCCGCGGTGTGATCGGTAATCGAAAATACAGCTAATTAAGGGTAATTACCGATAAAAATGTAACGGGTAATAACACAGGAGAGAGGAACGAGAGGAGAGGGAATGGCCGAACGCAAGCATATACGTGGGCGGTATTGCGGTGAATGATGCTGGGCGTGGTCTTGGCTGGGGGAAGGGAGGGAGGGGGCGGTGGGGGGTGTGGGGGGTGTGGGGTGTGGGGGGGAGGGTCGCGTGGAGACAATGCGCTCACCTGGTCATTTCTTAAGCCCGTTATCTCGGCAGGTAATAACCGACCCCTGCCGGCTTTATGACTGCCTCGCTCTGTACTCCTTTATGGCACATGCCCTACTCACCATTATGGCTGGCACTTACTGCCGTTGCCTCCTCCGCGCGGCACTAACTGTTGCTGCTCGTTGCACCGGATATTTTCTGCTGTTTCTTGTCGCGTCTGGGTCTCGGCATTGAGTCTGCTGTGCACTTCGCTTGCTGTTGCTCTTGTCTGTTATATGTGACATACTATGACTTTACTTATCAAACATGGCAGGTCTGTATGATCAATTCGGCAATTTGTCATTCTTGCTCACTGCTCTTGGTAAAGCTAACTGTATCATACTTATATTTATTCAAACCTGCTGAAAAAAAAAAGTTATTACACTCAATGACAATGAACAAAATACACGTCGGTTGCGTTATGCTCATGACAGTGTTGCTTCTTGTGTCTCAATACGGACTTTGACATTTTAGTCTGTTTCATTTAAAAAAGATATATAGTACAGCTTTAAATAGTCCAGACTTTATCATGTGACATTATATACAAGCGGTACTTATTGCTTTCATCATATTTTATTTATCTATTTCTTAAAATATAATCCGATTTAATGTGTTTTTATCATAAATCGTTTTTCGAAATGCCACAAACACTGACTGCACCTACACAGCAACGACAGTTTTAAGAAGCATGGTATATTTAGATGTTTGAGTGAAAATCTGCTTCGTTGTCAGTACTGACCTTTACGCTTCACAGTATCATATGCTATAATAGTCTTGCTTAGTTTAGTGAGATTTCACATATTATTTCATTAACTTCTTTTGTTTAATGGAGATCAAATATGATTCAACAATAATAGCATTTCTGTTGCGTTATACATAATGCTAATGAAGAGTTTTTTTTTTTTTTC
>NW_028234413.1:35872443-35879943 GCF_977035675.1 Penaeus japonicus | reverse complement strand
AGGAAATTGGAATTACTGACCGTATACCCCTTTCCCTGGAGACAATATCTGGGCATGACCATTACAATGCCAACGACAAAAGCAACAAAGGATACGTCTATAACGACAATCACAATAAAAAATAATGTCATAAAGGAACATTACAAGGTAGTGGTAAGTCAAGATATATAATTAGGGACATGTGTATCCTTCCAAATGGCATCTTAACCTGGGATATAAAGTATTCTACACAGATCGCCGAGATACATAAAGACACACACACACACACATACACACACACACACACACACACACACACACACACACACACACACAAACACATACGAGTAGGCAGATGTATACAGCCACACACATACACATTCAAATATCTACACACGAACAGACATCGAATATCCAATCCAAATTTCAGTAGGTAATAGAGGGTATATAAATCTACGGATATACACATAAGATTTCACTATGACGGTGATGAGGGAGAGTCGCGATGAGGCATTGGGAGGACATACCCAGCGGGGGTCACTATTGGATTATGAACCCCAGTCCCCCTACTAGATAATTAGAGACATCCCCTGGGACGCTATATCTCCTACCCCCGCGACGCCCCCCTCCTCCCTCCCCTTTCCCCTCTAGGCCTACAGGCTACGGGCCTAGCAATCTGTGAAGGTGAGGCTAAAGAGGGTTTCGCAGACATAGGAGTCAGGGGAATATAAGACGAAGAATTTTACGGGGAACTTTTCACTGATCATTAAAACAAGAAATCGTAAGTGTGACGTTTCATTGTTTCTTAAGATGAGGAAGCTTAGGTGATCTCTCATCTCAAGGACATCCACTCATATATTAGATATATTTGTTTAATCTGAGTATCATTACATCATTAATTATCAAGTTATTTCCATATAAGGAAATAATTTCACCAATAATTGAGCGTGTGTGTTGGTTTAGGAATGTGTAGTAAGCGTTTTTTATTGTGATCAGATGCATTGCTTCTCGTGTGCACAGCATCATAATATAATTCTATATGATAACAGATATAACGAAATAATTTAATGGAGAAGAATGTAATATTATGATTCCAAGAAAAGTAAATTAAGATTGAAATGATTTGTCAGGACCATGAAACCACAAGGCGAGTAAATTCAAGATCATGCATTTATTCGTTTGACTTTGTATCGTGTTATAGCCTTGATAATAAGATGTCCTTATTTAAAGAATGCAAGCAACATGTATCATGAACCCTTTCTCACGCTCGCTCTCTCTCTCTCTCTCTCTCTCTCTCTCTCTCTCTCTCTCTCTCTCTCTCTCTCTCTCTCTCTCTCTCTCTCTCTCTCTCTCTCTCTCTCTCTCTCTCTATGTAACCCTTCGCCAAGTCAAAGTCATAACTCTCATCACAATCCTTTCCCAACTCATCACCATCTCCACCACCACAATATCCTGTCATCCTTATCACCACCGCCCAATCCCGACCATAAGGTTTAATCATCACCACCAGCATCACACCCACAGTTTCCCAATCCCGACCTCCCATCACACCATCCACCGCCACCGAGACACAAGTCCCATTTCCCATCACCACCATCACCACAATCACCACCACCATCCACCGCCACCAATTCCCAAGTCCCACTTCCCATCACCACAATCACCACCATCACCACCACCACCACCATCCACCGCCACCAATTCCCAAATCCCACTTCCCATCACCACAATCACCACCATCACCCAAACCCCACTTCCCATCACCACCATTACCACCACCATCACCACCATCCACCACCACCAATTCCCAAATCCCACTTCCCATCACCACAATCACCCCCATCCACCACCACCAATTCCCAAGCCCCATTTCCCATCACCACCATCCCCACCACCACCACCAGCGAGACACAAGCCCCATTTCCCATCACCACCATCACCACCACCATCCCCACCACCATCACCACCACCAGCGAGACACAAGAGCAGGAAAGGCGGTCGGACACACGACCCACAAGAGACGAAACGCAGCTGGATCACCACGGCCCTCAGTGCTGGCGATATTTTCCCCGAGATTCTTGATATTCCGTTTTAATTCCGGTAAAAGGATGGAAGTCGAGGCGGACACGCTAGGGCACCCCGGGGTCACGGCGACCTTGGGGGAATGGACCTGAGACAGAGCACTCGGGTGAAGGAGTGGGGAATGGGGGAAGGGAAGGAGAGGGGAAGGGTGGAAGGAAGGAAGTGGGGGATGGGGGAGGAAGGGGGAGGATGGAAGGAAGTGGGGAATGGGGGAGGAAAGGGGAGGGAGGAAGGAGAGGGAAGAAGGAGTGGGGAATGGGGGGAAGGAGGGAGGAAGGATTGGGGAATGAGGGGAGGGAAGAAGGAGTGGGAATGGGGAGAGGAAGGAAGGGGTGGAGAATGGGGCAGGTCAGAAGGAGTAGGGAATAGGGGGAGGAAGAAAGGAGTGAGAATTGGGTGGAGGAAGTAAGAAATGGGGAATAAGGGTAGGAATAGGGGAGGAAGAAAGGAGGGAGTGGGATGGGGAATGAGGGGAATAAAGAGAGAATAAGGGGAGGAAGAAAGAAGTGGGAAATAAGGGGGCGAGGAAGGAAGGAGTGGGATATAAGGGGGGGGAGGAAGGAAGAAATGGGGAATAAGGGGGAGGAGGAAGGAAGGACTGGGGAATGGGGGGAGGAATCTCTTGCAAATCTGCTGGGGACATGTTTAGAGGGAGGGATAAGGTGAGGATGTGAGGTAGGGGGGTAAGGAGGGGTGAGGGAGAGTTGTGGGGAGGAAGGTCGGAGAGATAGGTAAGGTTGAGGGAGGGTTAAGGAAGGAAAATAACAGAGAGGAGAGTTGCAGGTGCATGGAGGGGGGTGGGGGGGGGGGCAGAGTTGACCAAGGGTTGAGAGTGGGAGTAGGTAAGGTTGGGGGAGAGTTGGAGGAGGGGAAGTAGGGTTGTTAAAAGGGGAAGAAATGTCGACGTGAGGAAGAAAAGCTAGAAAAAAAAAATGTTGGAGACGATTGGGGGTGAGTAGGATGGAGTAGTAGTAAGCTAGGAGAAAAGAGAGTGGTAGGGGGAAAGAAGGAGAAGAAGTGGTAAAGAGAGGGATAGAGAGAGGGGGGGAGAAAAAGAAAGAAAGAAGGGAAAAATCAGACTAAGAAAAAGGAAAAGAAGGGGAGAAGAGCGTACGAGAAGGAGGCCTGAGAGAAAGGAGGAGAAGGATGGAGGGCTTACGGAGAGTTGGGGAGGAAGGAAGAACGGGATAAAGAGGAAGTAAAGGAAGAGGAGCACGGGGAGGCAGAGAGGGACATAAGGTGGACGGATGAAGAGGGTCAGAGGGAACGAAGCGGGAGAAGGGGAAGGAGGGAAGGAGCGAAAGAACAACGGACAAGGAAGAAGAAAGGGGAAGAAGATAGAGACGGAATACTACTAAGCTCATCGATCTGTGAGTTATTTTTATTGAATGTTGTTTATTTCCATTTTTTTTCTTTCCTTTTCCCGTTATGGTGAACACAAACACACCAAAAAAAACACACATATACACATACATACATGAGCCAACCAAGAGACAAACGATCTGTTTCTCTCCACACGAATTTAATCACCGTGTGTACATTCCTATATACAAAAAATCTTAAACATTATCATGACGATATTTCCCAAGCTGAAATTTTCCTCCTCACCCAGATCACGCTTCGGAACCTCGTCACCATACCGTGGTCGGCGTAAAGGAATCTCCTTCACCATCCTTGACATCAACGGCATCACCTCTTTGCCCTCTTCCTTATTTTATTTTCTTCCTCCTCCTCCTCCTCCTCCTCCTCCTAACATCCTTTCTCCTTCATTTCGTTCGTCGTCCTTCTTCTCCTCTTGTTCTTCCTCTTCTTTTTTCCTTTTCTTTTTTTTTCCTTTTCTTCTTCCTCCTACCCCTTACTTTCTTCTTCATTTCATCGTCGTCATTCTCCTCCTTCTCCTACTCTTCCTCTCCTTTTCTTTTTTTCTTTTTTTCTTCTTCCTCCTCCTCCTTCTTCTCTTCCTCGTTTTCTTCTTCTTCCTGCTTCTCCTCTTCCTCTTCCTCCTCCCCCTCTTTCTTGTTCCCCTTCTCTTTCTCCTCTTCTTCCTTATCATGTCTATCTCCCTTCTGTACCTCTTCCTCTTTCTTGTTCCCCTCCTCCTTCATTATCATCCCGTCCCTCTTCCCATCATCATCATCCTGCCCTGCTCCTCCTCCTTCTTCTTATCCCCCTCATCCTCCTTCTCCTCTTCTTCCTCCTCCTCTTTGTCAATCTCCTCATCATCCCTATGTTCCTTCTCCATCTTCTACTTGTTCTCCTCCTTCTCCTTCTTTTTATCTTCCTCTTTCTTCTTATCCTCTTCATCCTCCTTCTCCTCTTCCACCTCCTTCTCCTTCTTGTCTTTTTCTACCTCCTCCTCCTCATGTCCCTTCTCCTCCTTCATCTTGTCCCACTCCTCCTGTTCAACCTCCTCCTCCTCTTCCTCCTTGTCCCCCTCTTCCTTCTCCTCCTCCTTGTCCCCCTCTTTCTTCTCCTCCTCCTTGTCCCACTCCTCCTGTTCCTCCTCCTCCTCCTCCTCCTGTTCCTCCTTGTCCCCCTCTTCCTTCTCCTCCTTCTCTGCCTCCACCATCACCTCCTCCTTCCCTTCACAACGATCACCGAACATTATTCTTGATTGCCCGGGAGCCTGAGAACCCACGAGATACAAAACAACCAACAGGCGAAGGTGTATGTGTGTGTGAGAGAGAGAGAGAGAGAGAGAGAGAGAGAGAGAGAGAGAGGGAGGGAGGGAGGGAGAGAGGGAGAGAGAGAGAGAGAGAGGGGAGGGAGGGAGAGAGAGGGAGAGAGAGAGAGAGAGAGAGAGAGAGTGAGAGAGAGAGAGAGAGAGAGAGAGAGAGGAGAGAGAGAGAGAGAGAGAGAGAGAGAAGAGAGAGGAGGGGGGGCGAGAGAGAGAGAGAGAGAAGATAGAGGAGAGAGAGAGGGAGTAGGGGGGAGGAGAGAGAAGGAAGAGAGAGAGAGGAGAAGAGAGAGAGGAGGAAGAGAGGGAGAGAGAGAGAGAGAGAGAGGAGAGGGGAGAGGGGGGAGGAGAGAGTGGAGAGAGAGAGAGAGAGAGAGAGAGAGTGGGAGAGAGAGAGAGAGAGAGAGGAGAGAGAGAGAGAGGGGAGAGAGAGAGAGAGAGAGAGAGATGCTAACCAATGAGAGAGAGGAGAAGGGAGAGGGAGGAGAGAGAGACAGGGAGAGGAGAGAGAAAGAGGGGATAACTTGACGGGGAGAGAGAGTTAGAGAGAAGGAGAGAGAGAGAGAGAGAGAGAGAGAGAGAGAGAGAGAGGAAGGAGAGAGGAAGAGAGAGAGAGAGAGGAGGGGGGGGGGGGGAAAGAAAATAAGAGAAGAAGCGAGGGGGGGAAGGGGGGGAAGGAAGGGGGAAGAAAAGAAAAAGGGGAGAGGAGGAAGAAAGAGAGGAGGAAGAGAGAGAGAGAGAGAGACAGAAGAGGAAGACGAGAGAGAGAGAGCCAGGAGAGAGGGGGGAGGAAGAGGGGGGAGGAGAGAGACGCAGAGAGAGGGAGAAAAAGAGAGAAAAGAGAGAGAGAGAGAGCGAGAGAGGAGGAAGAGAGAGGAAAGGAGAGAGAGAGAGAGAGAGGAAGGGAGGTGAGAAGAGAGAGAGAGGAAGGGAGAGAGAGAGAGAGAGAGGGTGAAGGAAGAGAAAGAGAGAGAGAGGAGAGAGAGTAGAGGGAGAGAGAGAGAGAGAGAGAGGTGAGAGGAGAGGAGAGAGAGAGAGAAAGAGAGAGAGGAAGGAGAGGAGTGAGGAGAGAGAAGATTGAAAGAACTGGAGGAGAGGGGTTGGGATGCTAGGAAGAGAGAGTTGTATGAGAAGGAGAGAGAGGTGGGGGGAATAAAGAAAGGGGGAGGCAGGGAGAGACTGAAAAGAGAGAGAGGAGAGAAAAGATGAGAGATGAAGGAGAGATGAAGAGAGAAGGGGGAGGGAGCGATGAGGCTAGATAATGAATGAAGGAGAGCTGTATGAGAGAGGAGGTGAGAGAGAGAGTGAGGAAGTATTCGTGAGGAGCGAGAGAAAAAAGAGAGGGGAGAGAGAGAAAAAGAGAGAATCGGGCAGTGAGAGGAGAGAGAGAAGAGAGAGAGAGAGACGAGATGAGAGGGAGGAATGAGGAGACGAAGAGGGGAGAGAGAAGGGGGAGACGAGAGAGAGAGGCCGAGAGAGAGAGAGGAGAGAGAGATGGAGGGAGAGAGAGAGAGAGAGAGAGATGTGATGAGGAGTAGAATGAGAGGAAGAGAGGAGAGAGAGAGAGATTTAAAGAGAAAGTGTGAGGGAGAGAGAGAGAGAAAGAGAGATGTGGGAGAAAGGAGAGAGAGGAGAGAGAAAAAGGTGAGAGGTGAGAAGCGAGATTGAGAGAACGAGAGAGGAGGAGAGAGAGCGAGAAGTGGGAGAGAGCGATCGATGACGAGGAGAAGCGAGAGAGAGAGAGAGAGAGAACTCACTCGCCCAGCACCTCTTCATAACAAAGAAGCACCAAACCGAACGCAAGAAAAATCCTCCAACATACACCAAATACTGGGAGCTTCATGTCCATTTTTTTTTTCTTTCCTTTTTTTTTCCTTCTTACACCTCTCCGAGTCTTTACCAATTTACCGCCTCTTTCCCTCAATATAATAAACATTTATATTTAACCTTTAAAAAAAAAAACCCCCCCCCCCCACCGCCCGCCCCCCGCCCCCCCCTAATTGTTTATACCCCCCCCCCCCCCCCCCCCCCCCCCCCCCCCACCCCCCCCGCCCCCTCCCCCCCTCCCCCCCCCACGAATTGTCCCCCCCCACCCCCCGCCCCCCCCCCCCTCACGCCCCCGAATTTGTATATAACAATGAAGGTATCCTTTGCTGAATCCACGAAACGAGACCACACAAATATATGGACAATCCCCAAGGCACACGGGGCGGTGAAGTACTCGTCGGAACAGCCCCCTCCCCTCTGCACCCACACGTACCAGACATTGAGTGTTTCATGTCCATTTTTCAGGTGGTTTGTAATGTCTGCCTGCGTGAGAAAAGGCCAGGTGCAGGTCATAAGAATAGACACACTTCCATAATGATTCTAGGCGGCAAGGTGAGCAGGGGAAAAGGGGAAGATAAGGATTTAAGCATCTGGAGGGGAGGGGAAGAGCGGGGAGGGAGTGTGAGTGGGGGGTCGAGCAGGAATAAGCAGAGGAAGAAGCATATTCGCATGATCGCTTTATGCTCAGTGAGATGTGCGGAAGGGGAAAGTTTAAGGGCAACAGGAACATTATACGCACACACACACACACACACACACACACATACACACACACACACACACACACACACACACACACACACACATATATATATATATATATATATATATATATATATATTTATATATATATATATTATATATATATATATATATGTGTGTGTGTGTGTGTGTGTGTGTTGGTGTTGTGTGTGTGTGGGTGTGTGTTGTTTGTG
>NW_028234413.1:35847443-35852443 GCF_977035675.1 Penaeus japonicus | reverse complement strand
GGGGGGGGATCGCCTGACTTGAATAAGCTTATTTATTTTCTGTCTAAGGGATAACGAAACAGAGAAAAGTCTCTGGTAATGATATTTCCCTTAACATTATGTCATTCACTATTGGTATTCATATCATTAGTATCATTATCATTATTTAACTTCATCTTATTTTGTTTTTCTTATCTTCATTATCATTATCGTTATTACTTTCGTTATTATCATCCTTATTATCTCCATTACGACTATCATTATATTCATTGCTATAATCTTTATTATAATCCTCAGAATCAATATGATTTTATTCTCATGATCGTGAATACTATTGATGTTCATACTATAATCATTAATATTAATATCATTGTTAATATCAATATCATTTTCATTATTTTCATTATTTTCATGATTATAACCATTATTATTGACCATTATTCTTATCATTACTACTACCTTTATCATTATCGTTATCATTGCATTATTATCATTATTTCTTTTTATCATTATTATCATCATTATCAATGTTTTTATCATTATTATCATTATTATCATTATCATCATCATCGTTATTATTATTATTATTATCAATATTATTATTATCATTACTATTATTATTATCATTATTATCATTATTATCATCTTCATCCTTGTTTTCATTATAATTAGTATGTTTATCATAATTACTAACATGTACATGTTTGCATATTTCTATATGTGTGTTTGTGTGTGGAATTCCATCAGTAAGCATTGCATTCCACCTGCAAGCATTGCATAAATAAAGAAATAAGATCAAAACGACACAAACAATATTCGCATTTGCTTGTTTTTGTGAAAGCATATAACCAGTGAACTGTGAAATTTCATTGAATCATCATCGGCTTATAATATAGCATTTTTTTTTTTTTTTTTTTGAAAATTTAACACGCAGTTGTTATTCATACTTCGTGCGTGCAGGGAGCGCATATTCAAATGCTGTCAGGGAAACATTTCAAAAACAGTAAACATCAATGTCATATTTTAGTCGATGGTTTGACCACAGTGTTTGTCATGGATTGCTTTGGCGATTGCTTTGTTTGTTTGTTTGTGCATGTCCGATGATTATCGTGATGGTGATAATGATGATAGTCAGGATGTTTAGAAGAGCGTGAGAAAGGATGATATTAATGATGATGAGTACTATGAAAATCATGAAGATTATAATTATGATAATTGTAATCATAATTATAATTATAATTATAATAATTAACAGCAGCAGCGACAACATCAACCATGTTCATAATTATATAAGTACTAATAAAAAGAAATAACAATACCAGTTTGTGTAAAAGCAATACAAATATTAATAACAATAATGATGATGATAATAAAACTGGTAATGATAATAATGAAAAAGATAATAATGTAATTGATGACAATACAAGTAATGATATTGATAATGAAATTTATAACAATCATGATATGATAATTTGTAATAGTAATAATGATATGATATTTAATGATAATAATGATAATAATATCAAAAATGATAACAATATTTCTGAAAGTAGCATTAATGATGATAGTAATAATGGAAAATAAGAGATAAATAATGGTGATAATAGAAATGATGATAATCATAATGATGATAATAATAATGATACTAGAAATGATATTTATCATTATAGGAATAATAATGACGGTAAACAATAATGACAGTGATGAGAAAAATAACAAAAGTAATGAAGATAGTTATAGTATTGATAATGATAATGTTGATGAGAGTAGAAATACAAATAAAAGTCATACGTATAATAGTAAGAGGGAAAATCATAAGAATAATGAAAATAATGATGATAATGATAACAGAAGTAGTAATAATAATGATGATTATGATAATGATACTAATGAGGAGGATAATGATAACAAAGATAATGATAATAAAAATGACAATGATAATGATAATATCAGTAATGATGATAAGCAGAAGAATGATAGTGAAAATAATGATGATGATAATAAGAACAATATTAATGATAATAACAATTATAAGGATGATCATGAGGATAATGATAAAAGTAATAATGATTTTGATGATGATAATCATAGTAACAATTTTGGTAATAATAATGTGATGATAATAACAATAGTAAAAAATAAAAACAATGATAATGATAATGATTATGATAGGAAAATAATGATAATAAGGATAACACTATTGATAATAATATGGGTAAAAATGATAATGATAATATCACCAGACTGTAGCCGAGGGTTAGTAAAGGCACAAGATTCCAAAAACTATTACCATCATAAGAAATATATAGATACTGAAAATTAATGAAAACAAAAGCTATTACGATTATGATATCAAACTCAAACACACAGAGAAATAATAAAAGTGAAAAAAAAAAATCATAAAATTAAAGCAGATCAAATGAATTAACAAAAATCATCTTCTCACACTAGACACAACACAATAAAAGTCACTTGCTGAGCTGTAAAGCAAGGCATTCTCGCCCTTACTGGCTTTATGGCTTTTTTTTCCCCCGCTACTATTTCCTCCTTCATAACTAAGACATTTACCAAGTTTACTAAATTTACTGACACTATGTTCATTTTTTTTCACGCTATTATTTTCTTCTTTATTACTATGACAATTTACCAAGTCTTCATGCTGACTTCACATGTTCTAAGCTTCTTCTAAGCAGGTTTTTTATCTTTCTTAATATTATACTTTTTTAGGAGGGCGGGGAACAATATGGAGGGAACGGGGAGAGGGGAAGGGGGGTGGGTGTGTGTGGGGAGGATGGGGAGGGGGGGGAAGTTGTATGTTTATTTTTGTTTGTTTGTGCGTGTGTTTGTGTTGCTAGATCGGTAGACACGTGTCTAGATATCGATATAAGTGGGAGTGTGTATACGTGTGTGTGTGCGTGTGTGTGTGTGTGTGTGTTTGGATAATTGTATTGTTCTTTTTAAGCTTTGTCTAGATTTACTTTATCGTCCTAGAATTTCGTTTCATATCAGTTTATGACTCTTGACCTCTTCATGTGTTTCAGATTCTTTCGTTCATTGCTGTAACGTCTAATTTCTTCCCATATGCTTTAGCTTTTTTTCAGAATATATTTCCTTGTACTACTTAATCTCTCTTCTCTCTCTCTCTCTCTCTCTCTCTCTCTCTCTCTCTCTCTTTCTCTCTCTTTCTCTCTCTTTTCTTACTCTCTTTATTTCTCTCTCTCTCTCTCTCTTTTCCCCATTTCTCTCTCTCTCTCTCTCTCTCTCTCTCCCTTCTCTCTGCTCTCTCTCTCTCTTCTCTCTTTTCTCTCTTCTCTCCTCTCTCTCTCTCTCTTTCTTCCTCTCTCCTCCCGATCTCTTTCCTTCTCCCTCTTCCTTCCCATTCCCCTCTCCCTTTCCGTTTCTCTCTCTCCCTATGCTTCTACCCCCCTACTCCTTCTCCCTCACCAACTCCCTCTCCTTCCCACTCTCTCACTCCCTCTCCCTCTCTATCTTCCACTTCTACCCCCTCCCAACTTCCCACCCCTTTTCCCTCCCCTTCTCCCTGTCCCTCCCTCTCTCTCCTTCCCCCTTCCCTCTCTCCTTCCTATTTCCATCTCCTCCTTCCCCTCTTTCCTTTTTCCCTCTCTCCCTCCCCCCTCCCCATTCGCTCACACTCGTCCTCTCCCCTCCCTCTCTCCCTCCCCCTCCCTCCTCTCTCTTACATACACACCACACACAAGATTCATTGTATTGTTCTTTTTAAGCTTTGTTTAGATTTACTTTATCGTACTAGAATTTCGTCTCATATCAGTTTATGACTCTTGACCTCTTCATGTGTTTTGGATTCTTTCGTTCATTGCTGTAATATCTAATTTCTTCCCATATGATCTAGCTTTTTCAGAATATATTTACTTGTACAACTTAATCTCTCTTCTCTCTCTCTCTCTCTCTCTCTCCCTCTCTCTCTCTCTCTCTCTCTCTCTCTCTCTCTTTTCTCTCTCTTTCTCTCTCTCTCTCTCTCTCTTTCTCTCTTTATTTCTCTCTCTCTCTCTCTCTTTCCCCATCTTCTCTCTCTCTCTCTCTCTCTCTCTCTCTCTCTCTCTCTCTCTCTCTCTCTCTCTCTCTCTCTCTCTCTTTCTTCCTCTCTCCTCCCGATCTCTTTCCTTCTCCCTCTTCTTCCCCATCTCCCACTCCCCTTCCGTCTCTCTCTCTTCCTATGCTCCCCCCCCCTACTCCTTCTCCCTCACCCATTCCCTCTCCTTCCCACTCTCTCACTCCCTCTCCCTCTCTATCTTCCACTTCTACCCCCTCCCAACTTCCCACCCCTTTTCCCTCCCCTTCTCCCTGTCCCTCCCTCTCTCTCCTTCCCCCTTCCCTCTCTCCTTCCTATTTCCATCTCCTCCTTCCCCTCTTTCCTTTTTCCCTCTCTCCCTCCCCCCTCCCCATTCGCCTCTCCTTCTCCTCCTCTCCCTCCCTCCTCTCCCTCCCCCCCTCCCTCCTCTCTCTTACATACACACACACACAAGATTTGTTCGAGTCTGGTCCGGGAATCAGTGCCTCTGAGGGAGCCGATACTAGTAATTTTCCCCCCGAGTGATGACGAAATCGACCAAGAATGTGAAATTATTCCCTCCGCATCTGAAAGGAAGAGGGACAAGTATTAAGATATTAGTTTTCTCTTTCTCTCTCTCTCTCTCTCTCCCTTTTTTTCATTTCAATTTTGAATGCTATTATCGGGCAACCGTTTGTGAAAATAAATCTATTCCTCTGGGAGTTATGGGTACCCTGGGAATGATTCTTTAATTCCTCCCTTTTTAAACAGAAATAGAAACCTTAACGAGGTATAATCAGAAAGCGTTCGTATTTGTAAATGGATCGCAATGGCTTCCCTTGTATGCCTGCGTCACTTCCACCCGTCCGAATCAGTAGAAAAGGATGAGAACCCATTCAACCACTAAACTCCAGCCTTGGTTGCTCGTATGGACATGTCGTTTCAGGTTACTTGGTCATTTTATCGCTGAACCTCTTCCGGCGAGACAAGA
>NW_028234413.1:35839943-35842443 GCF_977035675.1 Penaeus japonicus | reverse complement strand
TTAGAACAAATCTTTAGAGAAATGTCATTGAAAAATAAACCATTCATCTTTTCTTAAAGGTGATTTAAATGATGATTTGACTAAATCTAATGCTAAATCCCCCCCCCCCCCCCTAGCTAAGATAATAAAAGAAAAATAAACTAGAACCAAATTATCAGATCAACCTACACGTATTACAGAAAACACCTCATCCTTATTAGATGTAATATTAACTAACAGGTCAGACATTATCCATCATTAACGGATGTCATCCCGTGTCATATTGCTGACCATGATCTTCTCACAACACTCACATTAAATATAAAGAACCAAAGCGACCACCGATAACAAAACATTTCGGGACCTTAAGCATTATAATCTTCAATCATTCATCGAGCATCATCAGATCTAAAGAGACGATGCTCTTAAATATTTCTTTTCAAAGATGATGTAGACAAACAGGTAACTATCCTTACGGAAGTGATTAAAACAAAGCAATATTGACGCGTTTGGCACCTCTTGTTGTAACGAGAGTCGTCAGACGTCCCTGCTTCCTGGATAGAATGACGACCATCAAGGTGGGCTATTAAAGACAGAAATAATGCCCACATATAGTCTCAAAAATAACAGAAATGATGCCGCCCTTAAGGCAGATTATAAAATAAAAAAGAAAAATTTAAAACAGTTAATACAAAGTGCAAAAACAAATATTTCAGAAACAGATTCATAGATATAAAAACAATTCGGATAAAACATGGAAAATTATTAAGTCAATCGTACCTAGCAACAAACACCACACTGATAATCGTACAAGTTCTACCAAGAAAGCACAGAGTATTTTAACGACTTCTTTTCAAAAATAGGTAAACTAACTTGAACAAACAAATGCGTCTACATTACAGCAAAATATAAATCAAGCTATGCCTACATCTAAAAAATTATTTTCAGACCAAAACCAATTGATGTGGAGACTACTATCCTAGTAATAAAACACCTTCGCGAAACAAATGCTGTAGGAGCAGACGGTATTGCTTTGCGCTTTATTAAGGATAGTCTACAGCAACCGCACATTATCTGGCGGTCATAATTACCACTTCCTGGTCACTGGTGTTTTTCCATCGCTTTGGAAAACATGGAATAGTAACACCAATTTTCAAATCAGGATATAGACAACGTTAAGAATTACCGCCCTATTACAATACTCCCTGTATTATCTAAAGTTTTGGAGAGGGAAGAAAAAAATCGTAGCAAATCAACTAACGAATTTCCTGGAGGCCATAACCTATTATCTAAAACACAAACATGGCTTTAGAAATAGGTTATCCACTGAAACAGCGTTATTGCAGATAACTAATAAAATTTATGATAAATAGACAAAAAATCAGGTTAATTTACTCACATTATGTGATCTTTCAAAAGCTTTTTTTGACAGTGTAAAATCACACAATTCTTCTTCACAAACTAGATCCCATAAAATTGATTCTTTCTGGATTTACTAGTTATCTGAAAAATAGAAAGCAATCTGTAAAAATTAATGAAATCATATCATCGAAACAACCAATATGTTTTGGTGTTCCACAAGGATCCATCTTAGGCCCAATCCTATTTACAGTTTTCATAAATGACTTATCAACCATTGCTCATAACTGCCTGCTAGTGCAGTACGGTGACCGATGCGGGCGCCACGATCACAGTTTCTCCATAGTGACTCAGTAAATAACTTAAAAATACATTAATAAGAAATACTCAAAACCTCTTACACAAGCTAAAATATACTTTGAAAGTAATGGTCTTAAATTAATCCCCATAAAACTCAATGCATATCATAGGTAGTCGACAGAACATTGCCAAAATCCCCAGTCGTCACAACCATAGAATTTGAAGGCCACCCTATCAAACCAAACATTTCAGTGAAAAATTGGGAGTACACTTGGACAGATACATGACATTTGAAACACACGTTGATAACATACACAGGAAAGTTAATGGGTACATTAATATTTCTAAATCACATAAAAAATCAAATCACTACGGGATACTAGAATCATGGTCGTGCAAAAACTAGCTCTTAGCATAATAAAATACTGTTCAAATGTATGGGGTTCAACCAACAAAACACAAATTTATAAAGTACAAAAATTACAAAATTTTGCTGCAAGAGTTGCACTGGGTAATTCAGTAAATTCGATCATATTACCCCATATATACAAAAATTAAAATGGTTAAAAATTTCCTAAGTGCATTTATGATACCTGTCTCTTTACCTTCAAATTGATACATGGATTCTATCCACCATGGTTATTCCCCCTGCAAACTGTAGGGAACACAGCTGGCATTCAAACACGCCAGGTAAATTCCCTATATGTAAAAAGATCAAATACAGAAACAGGGGCAAGACAGGTACAAATTCGTGGACCGAAAATGTGGAACTTGTTACCAGATAATATTAAAAACATTAACAACTTTTGTAATTTTAAGACAAAATTGAAAGAACACCTTTTTACTCATCAAGTGTAAATAT
>NW_028234413.1:35822443-35824943 GCF_977035675.1 Penaeus japonicus | reverse complement strand
GAGTTTCCGGTGCTGACGAATCTGCTTCTGCTGACAGAGCTTTTGTTGCTGACGGAGCTGCTAATACTGTTAATGCTGCTGCTGCTGACGGAGCTGCTGCTGGTGCTGACGGAGCTGCTGGTGCTGACGGAGCTGCTGGTGCTGACGAAGCTGCTGATGCTGACGGAGCTGCTGATGCTGACGGAGCTGTTGGTGCTGACGGATCTGCTGGTGCTGACGGAGCTGTTGGTGCTGACGTAGCTGCTGCTTCTGTTGATGCTGCTGGTGCTGACGGAGCTGCTGATGCTGACGGAGCTTCCGGTGCTGACGGAGCTGCTGGTGCTGTTGATGCTGCTGGTGCTGACGAAGCTGCTGATGCTGACGGAGCTGTTGGTACTGACGGAACTGCTGCTGCTGACGAAGCTGTTGGTGTTGACGGAGCTGCTGATGCTGACGGAGCTGCTGATGCTGACGGAGCTGTTGGTGTTGACGTAGCTGCTGATGCTGACGGAGCTTCCGGTGCTGACGAAGCTGTTGGTGTTGACGGAGCTGCTGATGCTGACGGAGCTGCTGCTGCTGACGGAGCTGCTGCTGCTGACGGAGCTGCTGATGCTGACAGAGCTTCCGGTGCTGACGAAGCTGTTGGTGCTGACGGAGCTGCTGATACTGTTAATGCTGCTGGTGCTGACGAAGCTGCTGATGCTATCGTAGCTGTTGGTGCTGACGGAGTTGCTGATGCTGACGGAGCTGTTGGTGCTGACGGAGCTGCTGCTGCTGACGGAGCTGTTGGTGCTGACGGAGCTGCTGCTTCTGTTGATGCTGCTGGTGCTGACGAAGCTGTTGGTGCTGATGGAGCTGTTGGTGCTGACGGACCTGCTGGTGCTGACGGAGCTTCTGGTGCTGACATAGCTGCTGCTTCTGTTGATGCTGCTGGTGCTGACGAAGCTGTTGGTGCTGATGGAGCTGTTGGTACTGACGGACCTGCTGGTGCTGACGGAGCTGCTGGTGCTGACGTAGCTGCTGCTGCTGTTGATGCTGCTGTTGCTGACGAAGCTGCTGATGCTGACGGACCTGCTGATGTTGACAGAGCTGCTGGTGCTGTTGGTGCTGACGGAGCTGATGGTGCTGTTAATGCTGCTGGTGCTGACGAAGCTGCTGATGCTGACGGACCTGCTGATGTTGACAGAGCTGCTGGTGCTGTTGGTGCTGACGGAGCTGCTGATGCTGTTAATGCTGCTGGTGCTGACGAAGCTGCTGATGATGACGGAGCTGCTGATGCTGACGGAGCTGTTGGTGCTGACGGAGCTGCTGATGCTGACGGAGCTGCTGGCGCTGACGGAGCTGTTGGTGCTGACGGAGCTGCTGTTGCTGACGGAGCTGTTGGTGCTGACGGAGCTGCTGATGCTGTTAATGCTGCTGGTGCTGACGAAGCTGCTGCTGCTGACATAGCTGTTGGTGCTGACGGATCTGCTGATGCTGACGGACCTGCTGATGCTGACAGAGCTGATGGTGCTGTTGGTGCTGACGGAGCTGCTGGTGTTGCTGATGCTGCTGATGCTTACAGAGCTGTTGAAGCTGCTGGTGCTGCTGATGTTGACGGAGACGGATCGCTGTGGAGGCGTTGTTGAAGGCCGTGGTGGGGGTGGTAGGGTAAGGCCGTTCTGTGTGTGTGTGTGTGTGTGTGTGCATGAGAACATGCGTTAATACTAATGTCTGTATATGTGTGTATGTCTGTATATGTAATTACGCGCGTGTCTGCTTGCGTATATTTGTGCATTACGGTTCAAAACGGGCTGTATGCACACGCCAATATTTGTGTACACATCCATGTACGTGTATGCGTCGAGGCTTACACGTGCGCCGTAAGAGAAAGAGAAAAAGAATTAATGCAGTATTTAGTTCAATTCTACGAAGTTGAACAGGCTTATGCTCTATTCAGCACGCGGGTAATTCTCTTGCGATCTGATCTCATCAATGTCGTGTTGTGCCGAGCATTACGAAATCGTTTTATGTAAATTAGCCAACTAACTGGCAACTTATGGCGGTCCTCGTAAACCATCACATTCGTTAGGTGAAATGTCCAAATCTTATTTTTGTGTATTTTTTAATCAAATTTAGGTTGAAGAGAGATATGTAAATGCTTGGAGGTATATTTTGGATAGACAGACTAATGGATAGATACTTTGATAGGAAGTAAAAATAGATAATTCAAATTCAAATATTTTATTTCATTATGATAGGCTTATAATAATAATCTTTAGGTAAATATATACGTAGATGGATAGGCAGGCGTCTAAATCAAGTGTTTAGGTAAACAGATGTATAGAAAATGTTAAATACCATAAATAGATAGAGAGATACCTATATGATATAGATATATAGATAGATGAATAGAAAGATAGCCATACAGATCTGCTTATACAAGGATGTAATGCTATATAAAAATACAAACATATTGGGTACAGATATAGAAATAAAGATACATATAGACCTACATTAAAAACAAACACATCTAGTTGCA
>NW_028234413.1:35802443-35804943 GCF_977035675.1 Penaeus japonicus | reverse complement strand
GTGTTTGTGTTTGTTTGTTTGTATTTGTGTGTGTGTTTGTTTTTTGTTGTTGTTTTTTTTTGTCGGCACTGTCCTGGGTGTATGCGTGTCTGCGTATTTGTGTGTGTGTGTGTATATGTGTGTGTGTATCTGTGTGTGTCTGAACGTGTGTGTGTGTGTGTGTGTGTGTGCATGTATAATTGTGTGCACGTATATGTATGTATATATGTATGTGATGAAGGCGTGACTGTAGAGTAAGTACGGGGGGGGTGGGGAGGGTTAAGAAATTCAGGTAAAGACGAGGGCGGGGGGGAGAGGGAGAAAGATGTGAGCGGGGGGAGGGGTAAGGGGGAAGGGGGAAGGGGGGGAGGAGCAAAGCTGTTTCCATTGGATTAGTTAGTTAAAATTGAAATATACTATATTACCGGCGGTCTTACTTAATATTGGGTGTTCTTAATTCTTTGAACTTATAATGCCAACATATTTTCTTTATATCTCGGTGGAAGGAGATCGTTACGCCTGAGTTGTGAAAAGTATAATGGTTTGTTATTTTAAGTAATGCGTTGCCGTACTTTGCATAATATTAGCTGTTACGATGTTATAAAAGCGTTTCTGACTGCTTGGTTCTCTCTCTCTCTCTCTTTCTTTCTTTCTCTCTTTCTCTGTCTCTGACTCTCTCTCTCTCTGTCTCTCTCTCTCTCTCTCTCTCTCTCTCTCTCTCTCTCTGTCTCTGTCTCTCTCTTTCTCTTTCTCTCTCTCGCTCTCTCTCTCTCTCTCTCTCTCATCTCTCTCCTCTCACTCTCTCTCTCTCGTGAGTTGTGTTGTGTGTGTGGTGGTGTGTGTGTGTTGTGTGTTGGTGTGTGGTTCTCGCTCTCACTATCTTTCTCTCTCTCTCTCTCTCTCTCTCTCTCTCTCTCTCTCTCTCTCTCTCTCTCTCTCTCTCTCTCTTCTCTATCTCTTTTTGTAAGTACGTATATATACATATATACATGTGTGTGTGTATATGTATATTATATATATTATATATATATAATATATATATATATATAGATATAAATATATATATATAGATATATAAATATATAAATATGTATATATAGATATATATATATACCATATATATATATACATATAAGATAATATATATAATATATATATATATATATAATTATATATTAATATATAGTATAATATATTTATTATTATATATATATATATATTATATATAAATATATATATATATATATAATATAATATATTATATAGATATATAAGATTTAATAACACTGCCACTAAAAGAAAGTATTTAAGTAAGTCTTGTTGTTGTGCACACTACTGTGTTTTTTGTGATTCATATATAGATATATATATATATATAGCTATACATATATAGATATATATAAATAATATTATATATTATATATATTAATGTATAGTACATATCTCTCCTCTCATCTCTCCTCTCTCTCTCTCTCTCTCTACTCTCTATATATATAATAATATATTTATATATATATATATATATATATATATATATAATAATATTTATTATATACATATATATATATATATATATATATAATATAGATATATATATATATATAATATATAACACACACCACACACACACCACACACACATACACACACAACACACACACACACACACCTGCACCACATCTACACAAACACACCACACATCACACACACACACACATATATATATATAATAGATATATATATATATATATATTTATATATATATATATATGTATATGTATATATATAAATATATATATATATATATATATATATATATATGATATATATACATATACATATATATATATATATATATATGATTATATATAATATGATATATATAAAAAATATATATATATATATGTGCGTGTGTGTGTGGTGGGTGTGTGTGTATGTATGTATGTATGTGTAAATAATAAATATTAAATATAATAAATAGATATATATATATATATACAGAATAAATATATATATAATTATATAATATATATATAGACATATATAATAGTATATATATAATATATATTATTATATATATATATATATATATATATATATAAATATAAAAAAAATTAAAATAAATATTTATATATAATATATAATATGTATATATATTATATAATATATATATATATAGTAATATATTATATATTTATTGTATATAATATATATATATATGTAATATATATATTATATATATATATATATAAATATATTTATATATTATATATATTTAAAATTATACATATCTTTATATCTTGAAATATATATTAACAGATATATCTATATATATATATATATATATATATATATATATATATAAATATATATATATATATATATACATATATATATATATATATAAATATATATATATATATTTATATATGCTTATCGCATGAATAATTAATATGTACATATATATATATATATATATATATAATATAATGTTATATATTTTATATATATATATATAGATA
>NW_028234413.1:35789943-35797443 GCF_977035675.1 Penaeus japonicus | reverse complement strand
AGTAATAACAGTGATGATAATGATGATACTGATGATAATGACAATAATAGTAGTTGTAATAATGATAATGATAATAATGAAAATGATTATGATAATGATAATAATGAAAATTGTAGTAATAATAATCATTATAATAGCGATAATGATAACAATGAAAATAAAAAATAAGTCTGATAACAATAACAATAATGATATTGTTGATACTACTACTACCACTAATAATAATAATAATTCTAATAACAAGAAGGCTAAAAAGAAGCATGCTAAGAAAATAATGATAAAGCAAAGAATACTTCAAGAAAGGAGAGGAAAGCAAGAAAACATATGAATTTTTAGGTTAGATATTTTGCATAAGAAAAAAGGAAAATTTGGCACAAAGGAGGGAGTAATCTTATATAACCATCATGCAATAAAAGGATAGATAGAAGAGGTAATTAGTCATTCAAGTGGTTAAGCTAGACACAACTGAAACAACTTAACGTCTAAGATTCAAAGATGCAATAAGATTCAATACACCAAAGTGAATCTTGCAAACAACCACAAACAAAATGTAAAACTTTTGTTTCTGTGATACTTAACAAGTAGAAAAAAAAAACTCTTCTATTCATCGAAATTATTTTTTATTATCATAGACGATTTGCGAATATGTCATCACTCATCACTAATAAAGATGGAGACGAACGATGCAAAATCTACGATATCATTGCAATCCTTGCATTACGTATACGTATATCAGCAGATAATCATGTAGCTTTTAGTCCGTTAAATCTAACAAAATTATAATCACTATAAAACGATTTAATGATCTAAAGACTAAAACCAGAGTCCTTATTTGCGTTTCATTATACCTTCGCCAAAAGGAGACAGAGGCTGAGCAACCAAGGGAATATATCAAGAATAATTGCACGAGTCCCACTTCAAAGAGAAAAAATCCACGAACTCCAACTTCTAGTACATCAAAAGAAGAAGAAAAGAAGAAGAAAAAAAATCCACACGTAGAATCTTCCTACTGTCATAACTAGAGTAAAACCCAATAGCATTCATATCCGCATGACTCTACCCATCTGAGTGAGACCTTTGGAACAATGGAGCTTCGCGTTTAGTGTTAAACTCTACGCTTCCTGTTCTTAATCATAGTGCCTCCCCCCCCCCCTAGCCCCCCCCCCCCGTTTCAACAGACAAGTTGAGGGATTGGAGTCCGGTGGGAACCAGAAGGAACCTGAGGGAACTGAAAAGGAAAGAGAGCGGGAACCGGGAAGCACGAGAGAGAGCGCTGGATGGAACCAGAAGAGACTGGAAGTGAACCGGAGGGAAAATAAGGAAAAATCAGAGGGAAGTGGAGAGAACCGGAGGAAACTGAAAGAAACCAAAGGGAACTGTAAGGGAATTAGAAGGGAACCGAATGTAACTGGAAGGAACTAGGGCGAATGAGATGGAACCGAAGATCACCTAATAAAAGGACGTGGAATACCTTCTTCCGCGTATTGCAATATCCTTCCACTAAGCTTCACCGATAAAGAAGTGATGTGGGATGGTCGGGCTGCAGTCCTCGAGGTCATGTATTAATTGCCGGAGGATCGAACCATCCATGACCAAAGAAATTAAAGCAGCTTGTTGATATACGGACTTCATAAATGTCAAATGTCAGTTGATATTAATGACGTATCAACAGTGAGCGAATTATTCATGCCATTTTTTTTTTTATAACATAACAAAAAAAAATCGTAATAACCATCATCATTATCAACCTAATAATCGGAGATCATAATGATCATCACCATTATCTTGTACAAAAAAAAGGGGGGGCTGATGACAACCTGACATCAGCGTCGACGATTCTGATATATCTAATAAGAGACCTTCATTTCAAAAGGAAAATCAATTCGAAACGATTAAATTTAACTCCTTAAACCTTAAACCAATTCCAGGATAACAAAGACTTCACTTCTAGCTAACTAATTGTGTACTTTTTTGACAAAGATTTGAGTCTCTTTAAAACATGGATAGAAAAGGACATGATCGAATAATAGACAACAATGTGATTAAACTAAAGCTTAAATGGAGGTTATTGAGTGTGGTGAAACTGGAGACATGGTTGTAAAGAACATTCTTATGATGAATATTTGATTCTTAATTATATTTCAGACGTCAAGCATCAATTGCACAGTTGTTCAGTATTTTGTTTGCATGGATCTGAGTATTTATGTTTTTTTGTTTGTTTGTTTTTCTATCTTACCCGTGTGTATGTATGTTTATCGTTCTTTATATGTATGTAGATATATATGTTTTGGTCTCGTTTTATTTACAAAACCGTAAATAAGTGAATATAAGAATGAACGTGTCAGAGAGAGGGGGAGGGGAAAGAGAGAATAAGAGAGAGAGAGGGAAGGAGTGAGGGAGAGAGAGAGAGAGAGAGAGAGAGAGAGAGAAAGAGAGAGAGAGAGAGAGAGAGAGAGAGAGAGAGAGAGAGAGAGAGAGAGAGAGAGAGAGAGGAAGAGAAAGAGAGAGGGGTAGGGAGGGAGTGAAAGAGAGAGAGAGAGAGAAAGAAAGAAAGAGAGCGTGAGAGAGAGAGAAGGTAAGAGACAACTATTCCAAATATTCATAAAACACCAAAATTCACCTTCAATCCACGCCTCCGCAACCATCAGTATTTACGTCCCTGTCCGTCCCAATCCGCGTTCCATCCCCCTCACATCCGCCCTTCGCTCCATGCCTCAAATCCCTCGTTCCGTTCCTTCAGACCAGCGTTCAACGGCGTCACTAACATCTGTGCTGAACGAGCGGTCCACAGGCTCTTCCATCCACCCAACCCCCACCCCACCCCCATCCCGTTCCTCCTGTTCCCCTCGTTCACTGATAGAGGAGGGGGTACAAAGCGGGGTGATGGGTAACGTGCGGGAAGGGATATGGGGAAGAGGTGAAAGTTGGGGGATTGGAGGAATGGGTGAAGGGGGAAAGAGGAGGAGGAAGGGGAGGTGTGGGGGGAGAGGGGAGGTATGGAAGAGGGGAGGTGGAAGAGAGGGGAGGAAGAGTGGGAGGAGGAAACTGGGGGAAAGGAGGGGAAGAGAAGAAGGAGGGGGAGGGGGAGGGGAAGAGAAGAAGGGAGGGAGGAATGGGGAAGGGTGGAAGAATAAGAGGAGGAGGAGAGGATCAGGGGAGACGGGGATAGGAAGAGAGGAGGAAGAAGAGATAGGGAAGAGGAAGAGGCGAGTGGAAAGAGCAGAAGAGAAAGAAGGAGAGAAGAAAGGGAAGGAAAGAGAAGAGGAGGAGAGGGGAAGAGCGGGAGAGAGAAAAAAAAAGAGGAGGGGAAAAAATGAGAGAGGAGAAGCCGAGATGAAGAAGAAAAAGGGAAAGAGGGAAAAAAAGAAGGGGGAAAAGGGAAGAAAAGAAACGAGAGAAAAGGAAGAAGGAAAAAGAACTAAAGAAGATGGAGAGAAGAAGAAAACAAGAAGATAAGAAGAAGAATAAGAAGAAGAAGAGAAGGAAAACAAAAGGAGAAGGGCAGAATAGAAGAGGAAGAGAGGAAGAGGAAGAGGATAAGGGGTAAAGGGAACAAGGAGAGGCCGTGCTACAGGTTTAAAATAGGATATGCGCTCAGATTGGAGTTGAATGCCTAGCGTAAGGGAAGGAAGGGGACACTGAAATGAAATGGATACTCGGCAAACTACATATGTAAAGGACACTCATAACAGAAATGGAATCGGATAATTGCGAGTGTTGTTAACCCCTAAACCCCCATCCTCACCCCTCCACCCCTCCACCCGTGGCCCCCTACATCAAAAAAAAAAATTGAACATATATATACAATGAATAAAAATTAAAAGAATTTAAAATAAAACACGGGATGTGGACCAAGCTGAGCGATTTATGATATTAACGAAACGGGGGCAAAAACAATTACGAAATGGAATTTTGAATCAATTTAGGGGAAAGGGAAAAGTAGGCATTTTGAAATCATTTATTCTTTTTAGATTTCAAATCGCGTTTTACTTATCATAAATTGATAAAGCGATGATATATAGTGAATATGATTATGATGATGAATGACAATAAATAGTATGAAATGATAGGAACAAAATAATGAAAAAAAAAGTATAACAAGTCAGATATTTTTGAAAATAATGATGATGATAATGATTTTAATGGTAATAAGAATCGTAAGAAAGAAAGAGAGAGAAAAGAAGAGAGAGAGATAGGAGAGGGAAACATTTGATTTGATTTAATTTAGTTTATTTACAGAACAGTGTATATGCCAAAGAGAAAGAGAGAGAAGGAAAGGAGAGAAAGAAAGATTTTTTTTTTCTCTCCAAAAATTAAACATTTCAGACACAAAACGCTAACAGATCGAAGGAGGCCGATTGAGAAGGTGGTGTGTGTGTGTGGGGGGGGGGGGGGGAGAAGGAGGGATGAGAATAAGGGATTCCAAAAAAAAAGAAAAAAAAAAAAGAATATCAGAACCCGCAAATTGGAGAACCAGATCAAGAAACCAAGACCTTAAAGTGCCATCGGTTCTCGGTAGCTTATGGGAGAGGTTTTGAAACTAATATTCTTATAATTTGAAATACTGCCTCGGGCCGGAAGTTATCTGAGCCCAGAGAACGTAAAATGCAGATGAAGTGTTTTTTTCGAGAGCCCAGGTGAAAAAAAAAAGGATTTTGAAAGGATAATAAGAAAAGGAAAGATAGATCGTGGATGGTGGACATTGGGAAGGGGGGGAGGGGAGGGGATAGGGGATGGGGGGGTAGGGTTGGAGAAGGGAGAAAGGTAGAGTGGAGGGGCTAGAGGAGGAGGAGGGGGTGAGGGTAAAGGGGAGGAGGATCAGAGGAGGAGGGAGGAAGAGAGGTACTTTTCTCTTTTTCATGAAGTTATGAGGTCCATTTCTCCTTTCCATGAGGTTATGAGGTTGCAAGGCTCTGTTTATCCTTCTCATGAGGTTCTGGAGTTAATTTTTCCATATCATAAGGGCATGAGGTCCTTTTCCTCTTCATGAAGTCATAAGGTCCTTTTCTCCTTATGAAATCATAAAATCCCTTCCTCCTGCTCATGAGGCTATGAAGTCGTACTCTCCATCATATGAGGTCCTTAGAAGTAGGAGAAGAAATTAAAGGAAGATAGATAAAAATGACGAAAATCAGGCAAAGGAATTTAATGTAACGAGAAAGGAGAAGGATTTAGAAGAAGGAAGGGAGCATGTGAAGAGGATGAATAAGATTAACGTATGTAAGAGGGAGGAAGAAATAGAAGAAGAAGAAGGGAGAAGAAAAATAAAAGGGGAGAAAAAAAGGAGAAGTGGGGAAGAAGAAGAAGAAAGAACGAGGAGGCGCCAAAAGGAAGAAGAGAAAGGGGAATGTGGGAGAAGAAGGTAAGGGTAGGAGAAAGACGATGGAGAAGAAAAAGATGAAGAAAAGATGAACAGGAAAAAGAAGAAAAAAAAAAGGGGGAATGTGGGATAAGATGATGAAAAGAGGAGAAGAATAAAAATAAATAGGGAAGGAGGAAGAAAAAGAAGGGGGAAGGAGAGAGAAGAGACGGGGAAATTGAGGAAGAGGAGGAGGAAGAAGAAAAAGAGAAGCAAGAAGAGAAGGAGGGGATGGGGAGGAGGAGCAGAAGGAGGAAGAAAGAAAAGATAAGGAAAAGAATGAAGATTGAAAAGTATGGAGAAGAAGAAGGATGGAAAAAGAAGAGGATGAAGAAGTGAATGGGTGTACAAAGAACAAAAAGGATGAGAGAAGAAATAATGGAGAAATAAAAACGGGGAAGGAGAATAAAAGAGTGATAAAGCAGAGTAGATGATAAAAAAGGAAAAGGAGAAGGAAGGAAATGTAGATGAAAAGGGGTAGAGAAGGAGAGGGAGGAAGAAAGAAAAGAGATAAGGAGAAAGAGAGGGTCAGAGAAGAAAATGTGGAGATGGGAGAAGGAAGGAGTGAAAAAGAATTGCTTAAAACGGAAAAAAGATAAAACAAAACGAAGGAATAAAAATCACAGCGGAACTGACTTCTTAACAATAAAAAAAAATCAATACAGACAACAAAGTAAAAATAAGATAAATAGTAATAAAGAATGAAATCAAGAGAGAAAACAAGTAGAAGACAAATCAAAAGATAAAGAGAGAGAGAGTGAGAACCAGCAAGAAAAGAAAGGAAAGCACAAAAAAGGGAAAGAGGGAAAAGAGAGGAGAGAGAAAACACCGGAGAAGGAAATATTCCACAAGAACAAAGAGAGGGTTTCAAAGGACGAAGATCAAAGTGAGAGAGAGAAGGAGAGAGAGAGTGAGAGGGTGAGAGAGGGAGAGAGAGAGAGAGTGAGAGGAAGAGGGAGGGAGAGAAGGAGAGAGAGAGTGAGAGGAAGAGGGAGGGAGAGAAGGAGAGAGAGGGAGAGAGAGAGAGGGAGAGGAAGAGGGAGGGAGAGAAGGAGAGTGAGAGGAAGAGGGAGAGAGAGGGAGAGAGAGGAAGAGGGAGGGAGAGAAGGAGAGAGAGGAAGAGAGAGAGAGTGAGAGGAAGAGGGAGGAAGAGAAGGAGAGAGAGGGAGAGAGAGAAAGAGTGTGAGAAAGAAGGAAGGAGAGGAAAAGAAAGAGGCAGTGAGAGAGAGAGGGAGAGGGAGGGAGAGAAGGGGTGGAAGAGAAAGAGGGAAAGAGAGATAGAGAAAGAGAGAGTAAATCATAGGCCCAAAGAAATAACATAAATGCCTGAAAGATTAAAGATAAAGGATTCGTCAGTCAGCAAGAAATTAAAATCAATGTTTACATAATCAGGATTAGAAAGATTCACTGGCCATCAAGAACTATCCGAGATTGGTATTCAATCGACCCTTAGGGATAATCACTGCGACATTTTGATTGGTGTTAGAAGGGAAAAAAAAGAGAACACGAAAAATGAAAAAAAAAAAAAAATGTCACGAAGAAAAGAAAAAAATGGAACAAAAAAAATAATCAAAAGCAAAAAAAAAGGAAAAAAAATCGAGAAAAATGGAACAAAATCTTTAAACAAGAAAAATCTCGAAAACATTTGGTAGAAAAAATGGAATGATTCACAAACTATAAGAATCATAAATCAGATTCAAAATATCTTGGAAGAAAATGGAAAATGGGACAGACAATTTTTTAAATCAAATTCAAAATATTCAAAGCTAAAGAACTAAATACGATTTTTGCTGAATAGATAAGTGAAATGCTAATTATAAATTTCGAACTTAGTATTTCGAAAAACGGAAAATTGATAATCGAGGTTACTGAGGTTTTTATTGAATACTAATGATGAAGAGAAGGGGAGAAGTATGGAAGGAAAGAAGAGGGAAGGAAAATTGATAGCGAATAAGATTAAAAGATTATAAGACAATTATCAAGATTATCATTAACGACAATATCAGCGCTTGTAAGAGAGGAAGAATAGAGAAAGAGATAGAAGATAGAAATAGAATAAAGAAAACAAGGGTGAAGGAGAGAAGGGGGAAACAAGGAAGAGGAGGAAGAAGAAGTCGGGAAGGAGGAACGAGCAGGAGAGA
>NW_028234413.1:35774943-35777443 GCF_977035675.1 Penaeus japonicus | reverse complement strand
CGGGTCTTCCAAGGTGCTATTGGTGATATTGAAGTTCCAGATTTCTCCCAGTCTCACCCAGTAACGTCCACTGAAACGACTAGAGAGGGCCACGTCAATTATGCCTGTGCCTCTTGACCACACCTATGCACGTTATTTGGGGAACTAAGGAAGCCAGGCCGAGAGCAGGCATTTTAAATATCATTATGAAATTATAACATCTTAAAAAAATACAAAAAAAAAACTTTGAACCCAGCTCAGACATGCCTAGCCCTGGGAAATGTAAACCAACCGGTATTCTGGGCGGCCGGGAGTGGCTCAGGAACCAGAGATGTGTCTGGGTGGTGGAACCAGGGCATTAGACGTCTTAGGTGGCTGAGCGACTTTTTCCATGTGCTTCTTAGTTGTCCAATCCTTCAAGAAATAGGATTGCGACGGACCCTCCCCGAGCCTTCGTGAATCGCCAAGGCCCTCAATCGTCTAGAGTTTCTTGGTCGACCTGGAGCGAAAACATAGTTATTCTTTGTATTCCTTCCTACAAGCAGTGTCAGTGTCTAGTATAACACTTATTGAAGGAAAATAGAAATAAAACTAGCGTGGAACATGCGCTGGTGGCCCTTCTGGATGGTCTTCAAACGTGATCCGAGTGAGCTCTTCATCCTGAATTTTCTTTTCTTTTTTTTTAGATATACACTATATAAGTATTAATGATAATTATCATGTATTTTAATAGCACAATTGTCATCCTTACCACCGTTGCTAGCATCATCATCATCACCATGATTATCATCACCATCGTCATCACCATCACCAGCATTATCATCATCACCAAAGTCTTCATTATCAATATCAGTATCATTACTGTCATCATAACTTTGATCATAGTCCTCAGAGGTATTAATAGTATTACTACCATCACCCTCAAAATCACAATCATTATAGTCCTTACACAAAAAAAAGTTACAACTACTACCATCACTATCACCACCCTCACTATTCCCCTATCACAATCCATTCCAACATATTCCCTTTCAAAAAAAAAATGAGAGAGACACAAAATTCCGTGATAAACAGAGGCTAATACTATTTCATAAATTCGAAGCACATATTCCAATTTTAGGAGATCCAAGCGGGCCCATCTTTGAAGCATACATACCCTGTACCCTATCATGCATAATAATATTTTTTCATCGGGCCATGGATATTTCGGGGTAAATATATACTGAAGTTGCACAGGACATAAGCTCACAATATAGTTTTACGGGCGCGTAGAAAAAAACAAATTTATCAATTGAAAGTGTATAATGATGAATCTGCAATGTCATTTGTCTTTTTTAATAACAATGTATTTCTCTCTCTCTCTCTCTCTCTCTCTCTCTCTCTCTCTCTCTCTCTCTCTCTCTCTCTCTCTCTCTCTCTCTCTCTCTCTCTCTCTCTCTCTCTCTCTCTCTCTCTCTCAATCTATCTATCTATATTCTCTTCTCTTCTCCCCCCCCTTCTTTTTCTCTCTTTCTTTTTTTTCTCTTTCTCTCTCTTTCTGCAAGGTGTGCCTGTATTTTATATTATTCGACGAACAATACTAAACATATACAAGCACATACTGAGAGAGAGATAGAGAGAGTAAGAGAATACTTATTGAAACTCTATACCCGCCCCTCGCCTCCAACCCACACTGAAACAAAACTAGTCTTTACAATCAAACACTAGGCCACATCCACACACACACACACACACACACACACACACACACACACACACACACAATCACACACACACACACACACACACACAATCACACACACACACACACACACACACAATCACACACACACACACACACACACACAATCACACACACACATAATCACACACACACACACACATCACGTACCGACTTTTACACTCGCACACACACATATAAGAAAAAAAAAAGTCATGCACGCACACACATGATAAGAGGTTAATAGCATTGACTCATTAGGAACCGAGCAATAACCCTTCCCCCACTTACCACCCCTCCCCACCTTTCTTACCCCTCCCTCCCCCCCTCTCCTACCCACCTTCTTCCCTAACTTTCTCTTCCTTGTACAAATCCAAAGGAAAGAAGGGCTGAAGTAGTAGGGGGAGGGGTTCGATGTGTTGCTAGGGGACGTGCTAGAACCCCCCTTCCTCTCTCCCCTCCCCCCCTTTTTCTCTCCCTTCCTTTATCCTTATCACTTGTGACAACGCTCAGATATGTGTATATGTATATATGTCGCGTCGAGGCGTCTCTGATAAACTTTATTTTTTCTCTTGTTCTGCGACGCCAAGATTTAGGGTTGCTTTTGGGTTAAGTGTGTTTGTTTTATTGATGCTTTGGTCTGTTTCTTTTCTTTTTTTTATCTGTCTCTGTGCCTCACCACTCCTCTCTCTATGTATATCAATGTTTCTCTTTGTTTGTCTGTCTGTCTATCACTCTATCTTTATTTTTCCATTTCTCTCTCACTCGCTCTCGCTCTCTCTCTCTCTCACTATCTGTCTG
>NW_028234413.1:35754943-35764943 GCF_977035675.1 Penaeus japonicus | reverse complement strand
AGAACCAATTAACAGACAGAACTCACAAAACAAACATTTCAGACACGTATGGGAAACAACCGTGAAGTCAATAATTTCTCTCACTAATTTTGTTTATTCTCTGATGGTAAAGTCGTCAATTTTATTTATCTTCAGCTATGACAGAAAAGATTTATAAGATGTTGTTAATTATGATGTCTAATTTTGTGGGGGAGAGGAGGAAGGATTTGCTTAAAAAAATAAAAAAATAAAAAAATAAAAAAATAAAAAAATTAATAGTAATAAATACATAAATAAATAAAATCCTGTCATATATTGATATAAAAATAATAAGATTCACTGCATACTGATTAGTCCCACACTCAAGGAATATACTCAAGAACTGGAGAGCATACAGGCCTATCACTCGCACCATATATAGTAATCATGACCCCCTTTTACATAGTTTTATGATTGTTATTCATTCTTATTCTTTGTGACGTGACTAACGAAATCATAAGGAAGATGTAAGACTAGAATGGGAAGTATAACATGGAGACATCGTCCCTGGGGGCTCAATCGTACAAAAGGGGTACCTCAAGGGCCAAGATCCCACCCTCTAAAGGCCAGTGGGCATCCATCCGTAGGGCCCAAAGTCCCCCTTAATGATGAGCTAAAGTTGAGGAATTTGGTTGCTTGGGCTGCTGGCTTGGCGGGGTATCCTCCGTTTTCTTAAGAAAAGGCTTGCTAAAGTGGGGAAACTAGTCTAAACATAAAAAAAGACAGGATATATACAAAAACAAACGACGAAACGAGGTGATAACTATCTTTATCTAACTTGATTGAGTAGAATAATAATGGGGAAAAGAGGAAACAAGGATAAAAAGAAGAGGCCTGCTAAAGTAGGGAAATTAGTCTAAACATAAAAAAAAGGAAATTCACACAAAAAAAAACGAAAAGAAGTCATAACTATCTTTATCTAATAGCCTGATTGAGTAGAATAGAAAGAGGAAACAAGAATAGAAAGAACATAAGAAAAACGACAAGTAAGAGTAGGAGAGTAGAAGGAAACGGAAAACGAGTCACGAGTCAAGCAAAGTAAAATGAATTCCAGGGCAACCATGTATGGGAAATTCGGGCATGTACAGTAGATGTATATATTGTTCTTAACTGATCTACCACTTGTATTATCAAACTGTATGGCTTAAAACTTAGCTTTGTCACCTCGTCAATATCCAAGCTGGAACTGCCGGCCCGTAACCATAAAGAAATCAGAACGCAAGAGAGTGAGAAGGAACGAAACGCCCCCTGTGACCGCTGAACAGCAACTGATTTTATTTTACAGAAAAAAGTACAAAAGTTGAGAATTAGGGTAGTACCGACATGCCCCGCCATCATGTTAGGAAGAGCAGATCAAAACAAATCTAGTAAAAACACACACGATTATAAATCAAAATTAGGACAGAACAAAAAAAAATAATGATAATAAAAGATGCATAAAAACATCACTCACTTGCAAAAGGATACAAGCTTTAATAAGAGATAGTCTGTAATGCTGTGACGGCGAGCAAACAAGGTGTCAAACGAGCCGATATGAGGCCAGGAAATCAGCAAGGAAAAGGGCCTGTTGAGATACCATCACATACGCCAACAAACACGTTTATAGGAGAACAATTATATGAATTCACATATCTATAAGCAACTCCTTGAGGGCATTGTATCAAATAGGAGTGCGTGAGTGTTTGTGTGTGTGTGTGTGCGTGTATGTGTGTGTGTGTGTGCGTGTGTGAGGAGTGAGTGTGTGTGTGTGTGAGGAGTGAATGAGTGAGAGAGGGAGAGTATTTTTGTGCATGTGTTTTCTTTATAGATAATTGAAAACATGTTGGTACTCGCATGGTACTCGTCATTCCCTCTGTAACAACTCTAAATACAAATTCCTCAGCCACGGGATTCACTCTTCATTCCGTGAGCTTGATCTGCTTACAACTTTACTTAAATTTTCGTTCGTCATAGCTACATAAAAGGTTCAATAGGGTTCAGATCAAGGAAACTGTCAGACGTGCAGGCCAGTCTCCCCCTCCCTCCCCCTCCCATCCCTTGTGGAAGTGACCCATATTCTCGCGTGACTTTTGACACGTGGTCACTTCCAACAGGAGTTTACTGTCAAGAAACCTTTTGCTAAATGAGAAGTAAGCGTCTGTCGAAACCTGATATTTTTATTTGATTTCTCAACTTGATTTCATTATTTATTTCACTTTTGATTTCTTTGATTCATGATTTCCTTGATTTTTTTATTTATTCTTGATTATCTTGATTTCCTTGACTTTTTATCGATTTATAATTATCTTGATTTCCTTGACTTTTTCTTTATTCTTAATTATTTTAATTTCCTTGATTTTTTTCTTTATTCCTAATCATCTTATTTCCTTGATTTCTTTCTTTATTCTTAATCATCTTGATACTTGATATCCTCGAGTTCTTACTTATTTGATTCTCCATTGCCTTGATTCTTGGGTCTCTTCATTTTTTATTGAGTTTTGATTTCTTCGATTTTTTTTATTTCCTTGACTCTTGAATCCCTTGATTCTTGTTTCTTTTTTTCCTTGAATCTTAATTTCCTTGTTCATTTATTTCCTTGATTTCCTCGATTTGTTATTTCTTTGAATCTTGATTTCCTTGTTTCTTGATTTCCTCGATTTTTCATTTCCTTGAGTTTTGATTTCCTTGTTTCCTGTTTTCCTTGATTCTTGATATGCTCGATTTTATAGTTCCTTGACTCTTGATATCTTTGATTCTTATTTTTTTCTTGAATCTTGCTTTCTTTTTTCTTTATTACCTTGATTCTTGATTGCCCCGATTTTTTTTTTTTTTTCTTTGATTCTTGATTTTCTTGATAGATCTTTTATGTTTTACTTATTGGTCGATTTTCTGGATTTTGAAAACTTGATTTACTTGAGTTACGTATTTTCTTGATTATTATTCTTGGAGGGAGGATGGAGAAGAGAGAGAGAAAGGGGAGGAATGGGGAGAAGAGAAGAGGAGATGAAATGGGAAGGGAGTGGAAGGAAGGGGGAAGAGGGAAGAAAGGAGAGAACGCAAGTAAAGGAGAACGGAAGGGGAGAAGGGGAAAGGAAGAAGAGAGAGAACGCAAGGAAAAGTAAAGGAGACGGAAGGGAGAGAGGGAAAGAAGAAGAGAGAGAAAGAAGTAAAGGGAGACGGAAGGGAAGAGAGGGGAAAGGAAGAAGAGAGAGAACGCAAGGGAAGGTAAAGGGAAGGCGGAAGAGAGGGGAAAGGAAGAGGAGAGAGAACGCAAGGAAAAGTAAAGGGGAGACGGAAGGGGAAGAGAGGGGAAAGGAAGAAGAGAGAGAACGCAAGGAAAAGTAAAGGGGAGACGGAAGGGGGAAGAGAGGGGAAAGGAAGAGGAGAGAGAACGCAAGGGAAGGTAAAGGGGAGACGGAAGGGGAAGAGAGGGGAAAGGAAGAGGAGAGAGAACGCAAGGAAGAGTAAAGGGGAGACGGAAGGGGGAAGAGGGAAAGGAAGAGAGAGAACGCAAGGAAGAGTAAAGGGGAGACGGAAGGGGAAGAGAGGGGAAAGGAAGAAGAGAGAGAACGCAAGGAAGAGTAAAGGGGAGACGGAAGGGGAAGAGAGGGGAAAGGAAGAAGAGAGAGAACGCAAGGAAGAGTAAAGGGGAGACGGAAGGGGAGGAGAGGGGAAAGGAAGAAGAGAGAGAACGCAAGGAAGAGTAAAGGGGAGACGGAAGGGGAAGAGAGGGGAAAGGAAGAAGAGAGAGAACGCAAGGAAAAGTAAAGGGGAGACGGAAGGGGAAGAGAGGGGAAAGGAAGAGGAGAGAGAACGCAAGGGAAGGTAAAGGGGAGACGGAAGGGGAAGAGAGGGGAAAGGAAGAAGAGAGAGAACGCAAGGGAAGGTAAAGGGGAGACGGAAGGGGAAGAGAGGGGAAAGGAAGAAGAGAGAGAACGCAAGGAAGAGTAAAGGGGAGACGGAAGGGGAAGAGAGGGGAAAGGAAGAAGAGAGAGAACGCAAGGAAAAGTAAAGGGGAGACGGAAGGGGAAGAGAGGGGAAAGGAAGAAGAGAGAGACCGCAAGGGAAGGTAAAGGGGAGACGGAAGGGGAAGAGAGGGGAAAGGAAGAAGAGAGAGACCGCAAGGGAAGGTAAAGGGGAGACGGAAGGGGAAGAGAGGGGAAAGGAAGAAGAGAGAGAACGCAAGGAAAAGTAAAGGGGAGACGGAAGGGGAAGAGAGGGGAAAGGAAGAAGAGAGAGAACGCAAGGGAAGGTAAAGGGGAGACGGAAGGGGAAGAGAGGGGAAAGGAAGAAGAGAGAGAACGCAAGGAAGAGTAAAGGGGAGACGGAAGGGGAAGAGAGGGGAAAGGAAGAGGAGAGAGAACGCAAGGAAGAGTAAAGGGGAGACGGAAGGGGAAGAGAGGGGAAAGGAAGACCGCAAGAAGAAAGGGGGAAGGGAGAGGAGAAAGGGGAGGGAGAACGAAGATGAGGGGGGGAAGGGAAGGAGAAAAAGAGAGAGAACGCAAGAAAGAAAGGGGACGGAAGGGGAGAGGGGGAAGGAGAGGAGAGGAAGAAAGTTAAAGGGGAGACGGAGGAAAGGGGAAAGTAAAGAGAGGAAAGAAGAAGAGAAAGGAAGGAAGTTAAGGGGAAAGGAAGAGAGAGAGACGCAAGGAAGTAAAGGGAGAGAAGGAAGAGAGGAAAGGAAAAAGAAAGAAGAAGAAAGGGGAGAAGGAAGAGGGAAGGAAGGGAGAGAGAAGGAAGGAAGGGGGGGAAGGGAGAGAGGGAAAGAGAAGAAAAAGTAAAGGGGAGACGAAGGACAGAGGGAAGGGAAGAAGGAAGGAGGAAGAGGGGAGAGAAGGAAGAGGGGAAAGGAAGAAGAGAGAGCAAGGAAAGTAAAGGGAGGAAGGGAAGAGAGGGGAAAGGAAGAAGGAGAAGCAAAGAAAGATAAGGGGAAAGGGGAGGGGAAAAGGGGGAGGAAAAAAAAAGAAAAGGAAAGAGAAAGCAAGAAGAAAGAAAGGGAGAAGGAAGGGAAGAGGAAAGAAGAGAGAGAGAACGCAAAAAGTAAAGGGGAGACGGAAGGGGAAGGATGGGAGAGGAAGAAGAGAGAGAAGGAGAAAGGGAGACGGAAGGGAAGAGAGGGGAAGAAAGAGAAGAAGAGAAGAAAGGGAGAGGAAGGGAGAGAGGGGAAAGGAAAAAGAAAGGGAGGAAGGGGAGAAGGGAGAGGGGAAAAGAGGAGAGAGAACGCAAGGAGGAAGGGAGACGGAAGAAAGGGGAAAGGAAGAAGGGAGAGAAAAAAAGGGAAAAGGGAAGAAGGAAGGGAAAGAAAGAAAAGGAAAAGAAGGGAGAAGGAGAGAGGGGAAAGAAAGGGAAGGAGAAGAAAGGGATACAAGGAAAGGGGAGGAAAGGGAGAGGAAGAAGGGAAACGTAAAGGGAAGGAGGGAAGGAAAGGGAAAAAAGGAAAGAGGAAGAAGGAGAGAAAGAAAGCAAAAGTAAAAGGAGACGGAAAGAAGAAGAAGGAAAAGAAGAAGAAGAGGAAGAAAGGGAGACGGAAGGAAGAAGGAAAGGTAAAGAGAGAGACGCAAGGAAGTGGAAGAAGGGGAAAGGAAGAAGAGAGAGAACGCAAGAGAAGAGTAAAGGGGAGACGGGAAGGGAAGAAGGAAGGGGAAAGAAGAAGAGACGCAAGGAAGTAAAGGGGAGACGGAAGGGGAAGAAAAGGAGAGAGGGAGAAGGGAAGGAAAAGGAGAGAGAACGCAAGGAAGAGTAAAGGGGAGACGGAAGGGGAAGAGAGGGGAAAGGAAGAAGAGAGAGAGCGCAAGGGAAGGTAAAGGGGAGACGGAAGGGGAGAAGAGGGGAAAGGAAGAAGAGAGAGAACGCAAAGAAAAGTAAAGGGGAGACGGAATGGGAAGAGAGGGGAAAGGAAGAAGAGAGAGAACGCAAGGAAGAGTAAAGGGGAGACGGAAGGGGAAGAGAGGGGAAAGGAAGAAGAGAGAGAACGCAAGGGAAGGTAAAGGGGAGACGGAAGGGGAAGAGAGGGGAAAGGAAGAAGAGAGAGAACGCAAGGGAAGGTAAAGGGGAGACGGAAGGGGAAGAGAGGGGAAAGGAAGAAGAGAGAGAACGCAAGGGAAGGTAAAGGGGAGACGGAAGAGAGGGGAAAGGAAGAAGAGAGAGAACGCAAGGAAGAGTAAAGGGGAGACGGAATGGGAAGAGAGGGGAAAGGAAGAAGAGAGAGAACGCAAAGGAAAGTAAAGGGGAGACGGAAGGGGAAGAGAGGGGAAAGGAAGAAGAGAGAGAACGCAAGGAAAAGTAAAGGGGAGACGGAAGGGGAGGAGAGGGGAAAGGAAGAAGAGAGAGAACGCAAGGGAAGGTAAAGGGGAGACGGAAGGGGAAGAGAGGGGAAAGGAAGAAGAGAGAGAACGCAAGGAAGAGTAAAGGGGAGACGGAAGGGGAAGAGAGGGGAAAGGAAGAAGAGAGAGAACGCAAGGGAAGGTAAAGGGGAGACGGAAGGGGAAGAGAGGGGAAAGGAAGAAGAGAGAGAACGCAAAGAAAAGTAAAGGGGAGACGGAAGGGGAAGAGAGGGGAAAGGAAGAAGAGAGAGAACGCAAGGAAGAGTAAAGGGGAGACGGAAGGGGAAGAGAGGGGAAAGGAAGAAGAGAGAGAACGCAAGGAAGAGTAAAGGGGAGACGGAAGGGGAAGAGAGGGGAAAGGAAGAAGAGAGAGAACGCAAGGAAGAGTAAAGGGGAGACGGAAGGGGAAGAGAGGGGAAAGGAAGAGGAGAGAGAACGCAAGGAAAAGTAAAGGGGAGACGGAAGGGGAAGAGAGGGGAAAGGAAGAAGAGAGAGAACGCAAGGAAAAGTAAAGGGGAGACGGAAGGGGAAGAGAGGGGAAAGGAAGAAGAGAGGGGAGGGAAGGAAAAAGTAAAGGGGAGACGGAAGGGGAAGAGAGGGGAAAGGAAGAAGAGAGAGACCGCAAGGAAAAAGTAAAGGGGAGACGGAAGGGGAAGAGAGGGGAAAGGAAGAAGAGAGAGACCGCAAGGAAAAAGTAAAGGCAAGACGGAATGGGAAGAGAGGGGAAAGGAAGAAGAGAGAGAACGCAAGGGAAGGTAAAGGGAAGGCGGAAGAGGAAGGGAAGAAGAAGAGAGGGGAGGGAAGGAAAAGTAGAGAGGAAACGAGAGGGGATGTGAAGGAAAAAAAAAGAGAGAGAGAGAGAGAGAGAAAAGGGGAGAAGGGGTCTAAAGCGAGAGTCTCAGATCGTCAGAAGGAAATAACCCAAACGTCTTTCCTTCCAAGATATTTCCAAGGTCTCGGCCTCTTTCGAAACATTTTTTTTTTTTTTTAGCTCTAAAATAGTTTTATAAGAAGGAGTACGACAAGAGTTCTAGGAATGCGAGTAATTTAATCACATCCTAGAGTGTCTCGTCACGGCATCGCAAAACACATGCACACGCACATAGATCTACACACGCACAAACACACACACACACACACATACATAGGCTCACCCATACGTTCACACATACACACACATGCACTAGGCCTACACATACACATACACACACACACACACACGCTCACACATACACACACGTGTACTAGACCTACACATATGCACACGCAAACATTCGCATACACACACACACACACACACATATATATATATATATATATATATATATATATATATATATATATATATATATATATATATATATATATATATATATATATATATATATATATATATACATATATAATTACAGACATACAAGCACACACTCTCTTTGTAAGGGTTGTAGTATTGGTTGAAAGTACTTCATGGTTCTTGTATTTATCATAATATTTTTTTCTAATTATCTTTTTCGTGGAATATGATACATTTCATAATTCCTATTCTTCGGTATTCGTTTAAGTAAATAGAGTTGATCAATCGATGCATTAACTGATTTGGTAAAGATGATTAATCGGGAAAAATGGATTTAAACAGACAACTAAAGAAACAAATAGGAATAAAGGAGAAGGAAAGGGGTAAAGAGAGTTAAAGATAAAGGTAGAAAAATGAAAATAAAGCAAACTTAAAAACAAAGATTTTTAAAGAATGAATGAAGAAAAAAGAGGGAAGTGCACAGATATTTAAGAATAGGAGGAAGAAGCAGAGGAAATGGAAAGGGAAATGAATATATTTACCTCCTCCTTTCTTTTTTATAAGACAGAGAATAAAAAGTAAAAGCTGAAGAAAATGGATATTGAGAGAGAAATAGGGAGGTGGAGAGAAAACAATGAGAGAAAAAGGGCAAGAAAAAATAAATAAATAAATTGAGAATAAGAGAAAACGAGGAGGACAAAAGAGTGAGAAAAAGAAAGAAAATTAGGAATAAGGAGATGACCCAAGGAAAAATAACTAACAGGTAAATGGAAAGAAGTAGAGAGAGAGTGTGAGTGAGAGAGAGAGAAAGCGAGAAGCAGAAAAATAATTTAAAAAAAGAGAGAAACAAGTAAATTAGAGAGTGTGTGAGTGAGAGAGAGAGAGAGAGAGAGAGAGAGAGAGAGAGAGAGAGAGAGAGAGAGAGAGAGAGAGAGAGAAAGCGAGAAGCAGAAAAATGATAAAAAAAAGAGAGAGAAACAAGCAAAATTAATGAGTATGCGGGTGAGAGAGAAATAGAGAGAAAGCGAAAAAAAAGAAAAATGATAAAAAAAGAAGAGAGAAACAAGTAAAATTAGAGAGGAAGGCCTACGGATCGGAGAGGAGAGGCAAAGGAGGGAGCGGGGGTGGGAGGGGGAGTGTGGGTAAGTGACGAGAGGAAGTGCAGGGGGGAAAGAGAAAAGGAGAGGGATGGGAAGAGGAGTCGGGAGAGGGGAGAGAGAAGAAGAGGGGAGAGAGACGGGTAGGAATGTGGGGAGAGGAGACGGAGACGGGGAGGGGAGAAGAGTCGGGAGAGGGGAGAGGAAAGAGAGACGGGGAGGAGAGAGGGAAGAGAGGCGGGGAGGGGAAAGAAATATGGGGAGGAGAGAGAGGAGAGGAAAGAGTGACAGGGAGGGGAGAGAAAAGAGAGAGGGATAGAGGAGAGAAGAGGAGAGGGGATAGAAAAAAGAGACGGGGAGAGAGGAGGAGAGGGATTAGGGAAGAGAGGCGAGGGGGGGAGAATTATGGGGAGGAGAGAGAGGAGAGAAAAGAGTGACAGGGAGGGGAGAGGAAAGAAAGAGGGATAGAGGAGAGAGGAGGAGAGGGGATAGAAAAGAGAGACGGGGAGAGAGGAGGAGAGGGGGTAGGGAAGAGAGGCGGGGGGGCGAATTATGGGGAGGAGAGAGAGGAGAAAAAAGAGTGACAGGGAGGGGAGAGGAAAGAAAGAGGGATAGAGGAGAGAGGAGGAGAGGGGATAGAAAAGAGAGACGGAGAGAGAGGAGAAGAGAGGGTAGGAAAGAGAGACGGGTAGGGGAGAGAGGAGGAGAGGGGAGGGGAGAGGGGATAGGAGAGAGAGACGGGGAGGAGAGGGGATAGGGGAGAGGGGATAGGAAAGAGAGATGGGGAGGAGAGGGGATAGGGGAGAGGGGAGAGGGGACAGGAAAGAGAGACGGAGAGGAGAGGGGAGGGGAGAGGGGAGAGGGGACAGGAAAGAGAGACGGAGAGGAGAGGGGAGGGGAGAGGGGAGAGGGGACAGGAAAGAGAGACGGGGAGGAGAGGGGAGGAGAGGGGAGGGGAGAGGGGACAGGAAAGAGAGACGGGGAGGAGAGAGGAGGAGAGGGGAGGGAAGAGGGGACAGGAAAGAGAGACGGGGAGGAGAGAGGGGAGGAGAGGGGCGCACTTGTGAAGGGCCATCCCTGTGTCGTGAGCCCTGGGACGCTCTCATCATCTTTAACTGGTAAATATTTCCCTCCGTCTCCCTCCATTATTGGACTGTCCTTCATGCAGTGACGTCACGAGCCCAATGCTCTCGGTCTGGCCCTCCCCCCCCCCCCTCCCCGTCACTCCCTTTCTTTCTCTTCTCTCTTTCTTTTGTTTTACTTATTCTCTCTTTTATGCGTGATGTGTG
>NW_028234413.1:35742443-35744943 GCF_977035675.1 Penaeus japonicus | reverse complement strand
AGAGAAAGGGGAGGGGAGGGGGGGGGGAGGAGGAGGAAAGAGGAAGGCAAGGAGGAAATGGAGGAAAGTGGCTGGAGAGGAGAGGAAGGGAGAGAGGGGAATAAAACAGCTTAGAAGAGGAAGGATTTCCCGCCTACGTGAGGGGAAGCGAGGGTTAAAGAAGGTGTTGGGGAAAGGAGGGGATATTGAAGGAGGATGGGGAGGAAACCGATGAAGGGTTGGCATGGGAGATGAGATGGAAGGCCGTGGAGATGAGGGAGATATGAGGACAGGGGGTGGAAATGTGGACGTGATGATGGTATGACGTGAAAATGAGGAAGGGAAAGTGACATATAGTGGTTTTAAAGTAGAGGTGAAAATGAAGTGAAAATAAGGGGAAAAATAGATGATATAATGTGGATATGAAGTGGAAATGAGGTAGACATGATTGATTAAATTAGAAATTAGATAGAATAAAATTTATGAAATGGATCTGAGCTAGACATGAGCATATGAAGTGGAAAAGATAAGACATAATGATGCGAAGTGGAAATGAGGGAATAATAAAGGAAAAGGTGAAGTAAGAGATCAGAATACGAAAAGGAAATGAAGGAAGAGGTGAGGACAAGATGAGAAAGTGAAGCAGAGAAGATTATTGAAAGTCTACATGAGGCTGATTTTTACTCAAATCAACCGGGAACTAAGGAAGGTAAAGATTTGCACTGAATGAAAAAATGATATAAAACCAAGATAAAATGCAAAATAAACAAAGACAAACAAACAAAGAAGTGAAATGAGAAATTATTTATGGCAGGAAAGATTTTGGATAAAAGGGGTATATGAATTCACCTTTACGGCCGAATGGATTAATGGGTCGTGGAAAATGGGTTATAAAAGACGTAAATCTATTGGATATACAAGCATGAGGTCTGGGAAGGATAACACAGATGGATAATCAGAATACCTTGAGGTTGAAGGTCAAACTGGTGGATCTTTCTTGTGGGTGGCTTTGCTTGTAGGAGGAGGGGGAGGGGGGAGGAAGGAAGGGGGTTTGCATGGGGAGAGGGGATAAAGGGTGTTGTGTCGGGATATGAGAGGGGGGAGGGGGGAGGGGGGAGTGAAGGGGAAGGAAGGGTGTGTGGGTGGGAGGGGGAGGGAGGGATGTGTGGGGGTAGGAGAGGAGGGGAGAGAAGGGTGTGTGGAGGGAGGGTTGTGGGGGGAAATTTAGGGGTTATGTTGGGGTACGGGATAGAGGGGGGGTGAGAACAGGAGAGGGGGAGGGAAGGGGAAGGAAGGTTGTGTGGGGATATGAGAAGGTTGTGATTCGAAGGGAAGGGTTGTGTGTGTGTGTGTGTGTGTGTGTGTGTGTGTGTGTGTGTGTATGCGTGTGTTTGTATGCGTGCGTGTGTGTTTGTGTGTGTGTGTTTTTATGCATATGTGTGTGTACTTGTATGCGTGTGTGTGTGTGTGTGTGTGTGTGTGTTTGTTTGGGTATAAGCGTGTATGTGCTTACGTATGTGTATGTGCGTGTGTCTCTGCAGTGCCTCTCCGGGCCAGGTCAACGGATCCCCATAATCTGTCCCAATATCCCTCCACTCTATAAATCTCAGCACCTCGCGCTCTACATCAATTAAATTCCATAATCTATCCTTTTAGCTTCCTCCTCCGCTCCGGGGCCTTCCTTAAGCTCAGTACACATATAAAGAATTATGTCCTGAGTTATGTGAAGATGTCGAGGCGCCCTCTCCAAAATCTTGAAGGTTTTAAGATAATGTAAGTTATGAGAGCAGGTCGCCGTTAGTTAGGCAGGTCGGGAGAGGCCGCCGCACTCCGCGGGACAGCCTCCACGCCTCGGCCGAGAAATGGCACTCGCAAGTAGGCACACTTTGACAAACGCCCTGGGCTCGACGGGCCTCCGGTCGCCGCCCTCGGAGGTGCTCGCGACGGCCGCCGAACACATCTCGCGGGCTTTACGAGCGCCGCTAAATTCCCGAGTCTCCGGGACTTTCTCTTCTGCGATATTGAGAGGTCTTGGCTAATGTGAGTTAGGAGAGTCTCCGACGAGGCGAAGGAGGGGGGGGGGGAGGAAGGACGGGGTAGGCTGGGGGACGGGGAGGGGAGGGGAGGGAGGAAGAGGAAGAGGAGGTAGAGGGCGAGGTTCGAAGAAGCTGAGGGACGCCTCGTGAAGGAATCTGAAGACATCCTTTAAGGTAACACGAAGGGCCATGTGGCGTTACTTGAGGGCGGCTGATATACGGCTGCGTTCGAGGGCGGAGCTTAAGAGGGCCGACGTGGCTTCACTAAGAGGCGGATGGAAAGTGTTGTCTCTTTTCATTTATTTTCATGGGTAGTTCCGGTCCAAGGGGAAGATATGTTAGTCCTGGATCTTACACAGTATTTACTCCGGCGGTGGCGGGGAAGGGGGGGGAGGTGAGGCGAGGCAGGTGAGTTTATTTGTTTCTTTTAGCCGAGACAGGCAGTGGAGACGAGATTTTTTTTTTCGGGGGGGGGGGCGCAACGA
>NW_028234413.1:35732443-35734943 GCF_977035675.1 Penaeus japonicus | reverse complement strand
CTTCCTTTTTCTCTTCCATTTATGTCTCTTTTTTTCTTTGTCATCGTCTCGTCGCTGTCTCCTTTTATTCATCCTCTACTTTATTAATTATCATCATTAAAAAAATCGTTGTAATTTCGCTATTACCATGAGCATTATTCTCGGATTAGTGGTAATAGTAATAATAGTATTGTAGATGTAGCGGTAGTGGTTGGCGTAGTAGTGGTAGTAGTAGTAATAGTTGTAGTAGTAATAGTAGTAGTAGTAGGAATAATAGATGTAGTAGACGTAGCATTGATAGTATTAGTAACAGCAGTAAATAGTAGAAGAGTATATGGCGCAGGAGTAATAGTAGTAGTAGCAGTAGTAGTCGTACTAGTAATAGCATTTGTAGCAGTAGTAGTAGTAGTCATAGTAGAAGTAGAAGTAGTAGTAGTAGTAGTAGTAGTAGTGGTGATAGTAGAAGTGGTGATGGTGGTGGTAGTAATAGTAGTAGCACACTTAGTAGTAGAAGTAGTAGTAGTAGTGACAGTAGTAATAGCCGTATTAATAATAGCAGTAGTGGTGGTGGTAGGAGTTGTATCGTTATCATTATCATACTATTATTGTTAATATTACTATCCCTATTCTATCATTATTAGTAGTTTAGTCATCGTCGCAACAGGCAACTGCACTAATGTCAAGCAGAATTACCATTACTAACAACATTTCCAAATATCATTATCTTATCTTACTAACAAGGATCCCAAATCAAAACAGTAGACAAGTAGAAAGCATCAGTCATAAAATCAATCAGTATTATATGCACGGATTTTTGAGACCATTTTAATAGCCTGGTCAGAGAAAGTCTCCGTTTTCCGAAAATAGGATATCATCTTTGACTGTGGAATGTTACTATGATAGGGGTATCCCGTGATCAACTGTATTTTATGAATCAAAATGATACTGCTTTGATACAGTAGATGTAGAGCAATTTGTTAAAAAAATATAAAAAAATAAAAAAATAAAAAAGAGAGAGAGAGAGAGAGAGAGAGGGAGAGAGAGAGAGAGAGAGAGAGAGAGAGAGAGAGAGAGAGAGAGAGAGGAGAGAGAGAGAGAGAGAGAGAGAGAGAGAGAGAGAGAGAGAGAGAGAGAGAAAGAGAGAGAGAGGAGAAGAGAGAGAGAGAGAGAGAGAGAGAGAGAGAGAGAGAGAGAGAGAGAGAGAGAGAGAGAGAAAGAGAGAGAGAGAGAGAGAGAGAGAGAGAGAGAAAACATCGTGTCTGACATGTAACGTAAATAAAGTTAGTTAAGCTTTGTCCTAATTGGTTAGTATTCGTGACGACCACCAGGTGACTCTACTGGCCAGGTACGGGAAATTCAGCAGGCTTGTATGTCTTCTATTACAGGAGTTTTTTAAATATTGACACAAATGCATTGTATAACCTTAGATCAGCATTATTACGTCAGTATTATGAGTATCATATTAATAGTGTTGTTTTTGTTATTTCTATTATCATGAGTGACACCAATGCCATATTTTTTTATTGCTATTATCCTATTGTGTTTTTGTCTGTTAACATATTTTCCTGCTTTGTGATTTTTTTCTTTTTCTCTTTTGTAGTTTCATAATTCTTCGTATAAAAGGCGAATCCTTTATCTTGCCGACTATTTCATTATCTTCATCTCTTCTACTTAATGTAAAAAAATATCGAAATCCTGGTAATACTTTTTTTTTATGTACACACTCAAACAAATAATAATGTTTTATATCAAGATGAAACGTTTCCCTTGTTATTGTGGTTGTCTTTCATTGCATGGTGATGTGCATTTTTGTTGATGAAGCGAACTTTGATCACTGGAGACTATCTCTTTAAATGAAGCATCAAATATTTAGCTTCTATAATTTCCTAGTGCCATGATCGCGCTATTAGAAGACCTATTTATATCGCTTATGATTAAGGGATCTTATAATTGCCTAACTTCACTGCCTAACACGGGGTGAAGTTATATCTTGGTCAATGTCCTTCGGAGATTTGTTATCGCTATTGCACCTCCATTGCACAAAAAATAACCGTGCAATATGGCAGGTCATAACCGAAGGTCGAGAATGTGCTGGAATAAGATATATTGCATTACATAAAAACATAACATATCATATCTCTATCACCTCCATTACCTCCGTTTGGATATGGCATAACTAAGCCACCATCCTAACCATACTAATTTCATCCTCCCATTTAACTATCTGAAACTAATTAAGGTCACACCACTTATCTGAAATGAAACCGCATAAAATCACAACGTGTTAATAAACACATCGAATCAGACCATGTAACTCAACTTAGAACCACATCAAATAACATCAAGTAACCAAAATAAGACCACATCATGTTTACACAATGAAACACGAAACCACATCTAACAATCTAACCAACACAGAACCACATCAAATCATACAATGCACATAGCAACGAAACACATGAAACCCCAACCACCACGAAATCACATCAAACCAAAACATGTAAACAAACTATTACGTCAT
>NW_028234413.1:35719943-35724943 GCF_977035675.1 Penaeus japonicus | reverse complement strand
GGGAAGATAGGGTGGGGGGAGGGGGAGGGAAGAAAGGAAGATAGGATGGGGAGGAGGAGGGAGGGAAGGAAGATCGGATGGGGAGAAGAGGGGGTGGGGGAGGGAGGGAAGATAGGGTGGGGGAAGGAGGTGGGAAGAAAGGAAGATAGGATGGGGAGGAGGAGGGAGGGAAGGAAGATCGGATGGGGAGAAGAGGGGGGATGGGCAAGAATTCTTTAAATCAAGAAGCCATTTATGTAATTTTCTTGGTGGTCTCAAACTTCTTCATCTGGAATCGAATTATTTGCTATCTCCAAATCAATTAAATTTGCCATTATTTCAGCATCTTTAAACTTAATCTTCCAAGAGGCATAAATAACGAATAAAACAAAAAACAATTCCAACAAGCAAAAGAAAATCCACAAAACAATGAACCACAACAACAACAACAAAAAAAAGCTCACAGACACCATCAAACAAACACACAACGAAACAAATACAAACTCACGTACCTGAGCCATGCCCTCGGGTAAGAAACCTTGGTAAAGATCAGGACATACGGCACATACCACTGGAAGCCCCTTTAACAAAAGAGAGAAAGAGACAGAGAGAAAGAGGGGATGGGGGGAGGGGGTAGATAGGTGGATATATGGCAAGAGAAAGAGAGAGAGAGGGAGAGAGAGAGAGAGAGAGAGAGAGAGAGAGAGAGAGAGAGAGAGAGAGAGAGAGAGAGAGAGAGAGAGAGAGAGAGAGAGAGAGAGAGTTAGAAAGAGAGAGAGGGTGGGATAGATAGGTGGATATATGGCAAGAGAAAGAGAGAGAGAGAGAGAGAGTTAAAAAGAGAGAGAATGCGAGAGAGAGAGAGGATGAGCAAAAACTATATGTATATACATGTGGCCTTAAAACCTCTCTCACAGAGACTCTTTACTTTTAGACCTGTTGTGCCTTTATGTGTACAATGGAAAAGTATGGAATATGGATTTCCAGAAAACATTCTCCCTTTTCTGAGTCCTCCCCCCCTTCTTCCTTCTTCCTGACCCTTCCTCCCCCCTTTTCTTATTCTTCCTCCCTTCCTCCTCCCCCCTCCTCCTACCCCTTCTGATTCCTCTTCCCTACTCCCCCTACCTCCTACCCTTTCTGACTCCTCCCTTCCTTTCTCCCTTTTCTGACCTCTTCTTTCATACTCTTCCCTTTTTCTAATACATCCTCCCTTCCTCCTTTTTCTTCCTCTCTCTTGTTCCTCACTCTCTTCTCCATCTCCTTTCTCCTCTTCCTCCCTCAATTTTTTCTCTTCCTCCTTCCACTTCAGTTATACACTTTCCTCGCTCTCTTCCTATCCCTTCCTTCTACTTTCTCCCTTCTCCATCCCTTCCTCCTCCTTTCTCCCCCTTTTTCTCAATCCTCTCTCACCCTCATCCTCTTCCATTCCTCTTCCTACCATCGTTATTCCCCCCTCCTTCCTCTCCCTCCAAATCCCCTTCCCCCCCTCCTTCCCCCTTTCTCTAACCCTCCCCCTCCCCCTCCCCCCTCCTCTTTCCTCCCCCTCCCCCTCCCCTCCCCCCTTCCCCTCCCCCTCCCCCTCCTCCTTCCTCCTACCCGCTTCCCACCTACACACATGATAATGGATATTGTACATCTCAATGCTTTGATTCTTTGGACAGGGAGAGTTACATTATGACGGCGGCTCTGTTGCTATTGTGTATTTGTGTTGGGAAAAGAGGGTGAGGGGTGTGTGTGTGTTTGTGTGTGTGTGTGTGTGTGTGTGTGTGTATGTGTTTTAGGTGTGGGTATGTTTTTGTGTGTATGTGTACTTATATGCATCCAAGTGCACACACTAACTGCATAAATCATAAAGTATCCCCTTTGACACGGAAAATACCTGTTTTTACCATGTGCCAAGTCTACGGACGGCAAAACCCGCATTTCAGTGGGTTATCAATGCTTTAAGCAACCTGAATATATGATGAATCTTAATATCATGACTTTAAGAGGATGATAATAAAGATTGTGCGAGAGACAACGATAATGACGCTAAAAAAGGATGGATATTAACACAAAAAAACACAAACACAACTATAATAATAATTTGTATTAAAGAGAGGAAGGAGAATGTAGAAGAGTAGGAAGAGGAGAAGAAGGAAGAATGAGAGTAGAGGAGGGGGAGGAGGAAAGATGAGGGTAGATGAGGAGAAGAAAAAATAAAGGATAATGATCGGAATTATCGAGTCTTTGGTTGGCACATTGTTATCAATTCTTATCTTATTGTCATTAGATATTTTCAAGGTAGACGAGCTATAAAGCCCAAAATATCATATATTACAAGTTCTTCATAAGGATATTATTACAGGTCAAATTATATGACAGTGATGATTGTGGTGGTAGTGGTGATGATGATGATGGTAATGATTATGATGATGATTGTTATTGTTGGGATAGTAATGATGATGATAATGATTTTGGTGATGATGATAATAATATTGATATTAATAAAGATAATAATAATGAGGAGGAGGAGGGTGTTAATGATGACAACAATAATGATAGTAAATGAGGGTCAGAAGAACAAAAACAAGAACAAGAATTAAAGAAGCGAGAGAAAAATAAAAGAGGAAAAAGCCGGTGAGCATTAAAAGAAGCCAGAAGAGGAAACAAAAAACAAAAAAAAAAAGAAATGAAAAAAACATTACAAATAAAGAAAATTACAAACATCAAACTCAAACTCACTGTGCAGTCATATGAAAAATGTATATCTTTAATCGGGTTGGAATTTCCCGTTTTCCGTAATCAGTGAATGTCGAATATATTTCATCTTATTTACATTGTCTGTTTTGGTATATATTGTATACATATATGCATCTAAGCGCAACATTCCAGTGGATCTTATGCGTACATACGTAAGTAAAGAGAGAGGGTGGGAGGAAGGGAGAGAAAGAAAGAAATAGAGAGAGAGAGAAAAAGAGAGAACGAGAAAGAGGGAGGGGAGAGAAGAGGGAGGGAGGGAGGGAAGGAAGGCGGGAGGGAGGGTGGGGGGAGTCAGAGAGAGATAGAGAGAGAGTGAGAGGGAGAGAGAGAGAGAGACAAGCAGACAAACAGAGAAAAAAAAAGAGAACGAGAAAGAGAAAGAGAGAGAAAACCAAACAGACAGACAGAAAGAGAGAGAACAAGAGAGAGAGAAAGAGAAATAGAGAGCTAAACAGACAGACAGAGAAAAAGACAGAACAGCCGAACAACTTGTAGAAAAATATGCAGATATACACATTACATCTAAAAGAGTTTGCATGGACGCCAACTTCAAAAAAGCGAAGTTTTATAGAGTCAGAAACCCAGTCCTGAGGTTTCAACACGATGCACACGCTCACCCGGGATAGTAAGTGTAGTTTTATAAGTATTTCTTTGCCTTTTCACACTAGATAAACTTCCGCTGTTTTGCCCACAGACTACAACACCCAGGTCGATCACTTACCATGGACAGTCTTTTGTTTTTTTGTTCATATGTTCTAAAGAGAGAGAGGGGGGGGAGGGAGAGGGGGGAGAGAGGGGAGAGAGAGAGAGAGAAGGAGAGAGAGAGACAGAGAGAGACAGAAAGAACGAGAGAGAGAGAGAGAGAGAGGAAAAAGAAAGGGAGAGAGACAGAGAGAGAGAGAGAGAGGAGGGGGAGAGAGAGGGAGGGGGAGAGAGGGAGAGAGAGAGAGAGAGAGAGAGAGAGGAAGGGAGAAGAGAGAGAGAGAGAGAGAGAGAGAGAGAGAGAGAGAGAGAGAGAGAGAGAGAGAGAGAGAGAGAGAAAAGAGTCATATGGTGAACATTTTGAATAGTTACTGAACTGATGATGAATTGTCAACTATAGATTCAAAAAATTTCGTTCTTTATCCAAATGATGTTCTCTTTCTCTTTATCAAAGATTTGGTTCATCGAATATTGTAAAAATCAACGTATAAGATATGTTCTATATTTCCTTGTCATCTGTCAATTCTTTATTCAAGTTTCTTTTTCATTTAACTTTTTAAGTTTTTACTCATTTTTGTTATTATTATCATTATTATTATTTTTTAAAAATCACTTTAGGGGGATCGCCTTCACAACTTTTGATTTTGATTTTGTCATTGATCGAGGAATGAAATATGAAATTCTATTCATTCGTCCCGAAGAGAAACAAATTCATATCAATGTGTATTTTTTTTAATAATCAAAAAGTTTCTCTCTCGTTTTGCTCCAAGTCTCACGCTATACCCTTCTGTAACCTTTAGAAGCAGCTTTTTATATCTACATTGTTCCGTATACACACAGAAACCTGACTCTGCTAAATACAACTTTTATGGACTGCATAACTTTCGTTTTCATTTAACAGGACTGCCTTGTAACAGTTATTAGCACCTCTCCTTTTGCAAAGCGCTGGCCCGTGTTCGGCGTTATTCCTAAAACACTGATATCGTCGGCTATGTCCGGCGAACGGGCGAAATTTTCGTTCTTTTATTCACCTGCTGACTTATCATTTTAATTTTAGATTAAAAAAAAAAAAAAAAAAAAAAATTTTTCTTTGATTTTCCTTTTTTTTTCTTTTCTTTTCTTTTTCACTTTATTCATCACGCCTCATGAGTGAACATTTCGAATACATTCGTTACCAAAAGCGTAAGATCTGAGTCTCATGAACGCAAGAGTAAAACACTTGCTCTCGTAAACACACGTGTATACATAAACACAACACGTCACCTCTACTCTCCCGAAGGCGTACGTTGTTTAACCTCTATATCCATTCATTAAAACCTTCATATTTAATCCGACCGTGTTGATCATAATCATTCTGCTCTCGCCCAAGTGTTTATGTATATATTTCGTGAACAAAAGCACACGTAACTCAAAGTTAAGTGTGGATTTGCGTGCAGGTGGAGTGTGGTGCGCGGGCGGAACACGGAACAATTAACCAGACTGCAATATTGCGTGCGGACGGGAATGTGTAAGTAATTATTTGGGGCTGTATATATATGGTATGAATAGTGGGTCCTTCCCTTCACCCTGTTCCTCCC
>NW_028234413.1:35707443-35709943 GCF_977035675.1 Penaeus japonicus | reverse complement strand
GTGTGCTTGAAATGGTGTTGTGCTGTTAACATGTGTCCCTTCATGTGTGTGTGTGTGTGCATGTGTGTGTGTGTGTGTGTGCTGTTGTGCTGTGTGTATTCATATATATTATTATATAGATAATATACTATATATATAATAATATAATATATATATATATATATATTATATATATGTATGTATATATATACATAGATATGTATATATATACATACATATTTATATATTTAACTATATGAAGGTCTCACACAGGAAAATGAAGGAGAAGAAAGACAATGGAAGACAAAAACAATAATCAAGTAGAAACAAAGGGGAAACATCCCATTTCCATCCCTTGTGGAGAGACAAAGAAAATCCTCCCGAAGTTCCCAGGGTCACGTGTCACATCCATTCCAGGTGAGCGGAAATTGTCAAAACCTTGGCCGACTACAGGTGTTTATAAGTGTTCAAAGAGTCTTTTCTTAAACTGGAGGTTTAACTCTACGGGAATTTCCTTCGGATTTCATTATCATGCACTCATGTTCCTTCACACTCAAAAGGAAATGTTTATATATATACGTACATACATACATACAAAAAAGCTCACACATATATATGTGTGTATGGCGGCCGTTGGGATTTGGGGGGGGGTGGGGGGGTCTTGTGTGTGTTGCTGTGTGTGTGCGTGTGTGTGATGTAATTACTTATATACTATTATATATATAGTCTATATATTATATATCAATATAATCAATATCACCAGTAATATATATATATAATAATATATATATATATAATAAAAAATACTTACTTATCATTCATATATTTCCATATTATATATACCTCTACTATCGTATATATATCATATATATATTATATAGTATATATATATATAAATAATATATTACTATATATATATGTGTGATTGTGACTGTATGTGTGTGTGCTGAATGTTGCTGTGTGTGTATCATAAAGATATGTATATGTATTATGATATTTCAATTAATACTCTGGACTCAATGAGCAGACAGAGCCATAGAAGCAGGAAAGGCCGATCATAGACTTTAACTACAAACAAAAATTCATTTGCCCTTAAATAACAAAAAAAACGTTGTTAATAACACAATAGTTGGCATTTTAATATAAAATTCTATTTTTGCCTTATAATACAGCATGATCAAAAACCTAGAAATATGCCCACTTCAGTGTCATCAAAAACAATTCTATGAAACAGAATAAAGATCTTATAATCAAGAATGTTTAAAAATTTGCCATTATTAGTTCTATAAATATAAAATAAAAAACACCTACATAAAATTTTAAATCTATACATCCCAAAGTCGCCAACTGACTATCAAGTCATTTTAGAAAACGAAATATATTATAATCAAATATCTTCGCATAAATGGTATGAATATCAGCCACTTGTTTTTGAGAGTATGGTAGCTGTGTGTCTGTGCTCGCCCCCTATGTCTAACGTTTCCGTGTGTGTATCAGAAGTATGTTTGTATTCATAATATATATGATGCTTGTGTTGTGTCAGTATAATTTTTTTAATATATAATATATTTAATTTATACTAATAACATTATACTTATATTTTTATAGACTAATATATATTAATTATATACTATCTACTATATATATTCATTTTTATATATTATAACTAATTATGTATATATATAATAATAATATAACTATATATATATATATTATATCATATATATTATATATATATATTCAGTTATAATAATAATAATATATTAATATTATTTATTACATATTATATTATATATACTATATCGACTAATATATTATATATATATCATATATATACTATTACTAGTTATATATTATATATATATATTACGCATTTTGTTGTGTTTCAGAGTGAGTATGTTTAGCTGATTCATATATATAATGTGTCGTGTTCTGGCTGTAAGGTATAATATATATATATTATATGACTATATATAAACTCATTATAATAATATATATAATAATTTATATATATACTATATATGTAGTATAATATTTACTACATTATATATATATAATAATATATATATATATAATATATATATTCTATATATATATTACATATATATATATTTATATATATACTATAGTATATATATATGTATACATATATATACTACTCATACTATTATATATATTATACTTATATATATATATATATATATATATACGTGTGTGATATGTGATGTGTGTGCTGTAAATAAAAATTTGTTATAAGAACCCATCCTGAATTATAGCATGCCTATTGCGAACAATATGTTACTGTAAGTTTGAAAGTAGAGTACAGCCTAATTAGAATTTACCTGACGAAAAAAAAAAAAAAAAAAAAAAATCCCTCACACCAAACGACCAACCCAAGACGTCAATACAAAATAAGCCCCGGGGGGAGCAACTACGTCCAAAGATGACGCACATATTACATCTGGTAATGCCTTTACTAGAACTCATACCCTTGAAGCTCACACTGATACTTGCTGTAATA
>NW_028234413.1:35702654-35707343 GCF_977035675.1 Penaeus japonicus | reverse complement strand
CCATAACCACATTCCCATAATTTCCTCCACCACCACCACCACCTCCTCCTCCTCCACCACCACCACCACCACCCCTACCACCTCCACCACAACCACCACCTCCACACCCCACCACACACCACTTCCTCTTTTTCCTCCTCTCTCTCCTCCCTCCTCTTCCCTCTCCGCCCCTGAAGTGATTTTCCTTTAATAGCTTATGTAGAGACACGGTTTTAATTAGAGTAAATCAGTGAAGGGCGGGAAAGCAAGCGTCGTACGCGGAAGTATAGGCAAACGAACGAGGGGGGATTATCAACAGTGAAGCATTGCCCCTAAATAAACTGTTACAGTGGCACCTAAATAAACTGTTACAGTGGCACCCGCTTCCTGTAGCACCTGGGATTCGTTACATACTCCTTAATAACCATTTGCGTTGGGAGGGTTTTTTTTTTTTTTTTTTTTTTTTGAGGGGTGGGGTGGGGTTGGGGGTTGGGAGAGGGAGAAGGGGAGGGAGGGGATAGTTTTTTGGGTTGGGGGTTAGGTGGGGGAGAGGGATTGGAGGGTAGTTATGGGGGAGGGAGAGAGGGAGGGGGTAGTTTCGGGGTAGGGGGTTGGGAGGGGGAGAGGGAGGGGATAGTTTTAAGGGATGGGATTGGGAGGGGGAGAGGGATGGGAGGGTAGTTATGGGGGAGGGAGAAAGGGATGGGAAGGTAGTTATGGTGGAGGGAGAGGGAAGGGGGTTGGGAGGGGGAGAATCATGGGGTAGTTAGAGATATAGGGAGACAGAGGGTAGCTTTGGAGAAGGGGTTTGGGGAAGGACAGAAAGAGGGGGGGGGGGGGAGTTAGTATCAGTGAGAGCCTAGTGAGAGGGGGGGGGGGGGGGAGTATCAGAGAAAAGGGAAGGGGAGTGGAGAGGAGAGAGAAGGGCTGATAAGAGGGTGTTGAGAGGACAAAGATGGTGAGAAGAGAAAGAGGGGAGAGGGAAGGTGAGAGGAGAAAGAAGAGGGGTAAGAAGTGAGAGAAGAGAATAAGAGGAGAGAGGAGAGGGGTGACCATATAGAAGACATAAAGAGTTGAAAAATAAAAACAACTCAAAAGATAAATAAGAAATGCGGGCTCGCCTCAGTGCATACAAGCCCGGCGTAGCATCTGCTCCGCAAATCTGGCTTATCCTTATCCTTATAAACAAAAAGGATGATATTGATAACAAAAAGAATAAAACCAAAAATAAACAATATCGTACAACTTTTCGTTATCATTAAATATATTATTATCGAACTTATCATTATTATTATCATCATTACTAAGATCACATTCATTATCATTTCCATTATTATCATCATTTCCATCACTATTATCATTTCCATCATCATTGTAATTTTCATCATTATCATTATCATCTTCATCATTCTTATTATCATTACAATGAAAGAAAAATAATAATAGTAATAACAATGATGCTGAAAATGATAACAATGAGGAAAATGGTAATAATAAAGGATGATGATAAGAATAACAATGATTGTAGTAATAAAGATGATAATAACAATAATACCAATAAGGAAAATAATAATGATGATAATCGTAATCATAATCATAATCATAAGGTTTAATAGCCATGATAATGGTAACAACAATGATAATGATGATAGAGATAGTAGTAATAATAATAATGACAATAATAAGGATTATCATCATTACCATAGTTATAATAGTGATATTACTAAAGATATTTATTGCAATTGTAATAAAAAAAGCAAGAAAAATGTTCACGATAATGATAAGCATGAAAATTATAATTATGAAAATAATAACAATGGAAAAAAATATGATGATTGTGATAATAATGATAATGTTAATGGCAATAGTAACATATTATTTCTAGTGATAAAGATATATATAACAATTATTTCATTGATATGAGCATTATCTTTATTATCATTATGAATTATCTTTATCATCATTGTCAATTATCATTATTATCATTGTCAATTATCATTATCATCATTGTGAATCATCATTATTATCATTATGAATTATCAATGATATCCTCGTTATCAGTATTATCGTTATTTCTCTCTTATTTTCATTATTATGCTCATGATTATCATTATTATTATGGGTATCACTATTATCAATACGTTTATCTTTCTTTCTTACTATTTTTATCATCATCAATATCATTATTATCAATATTACTAGTAAGATATCAAAATGATAGTGATAATGATGATAAAAACAATACTGATAATCAAAATAGTGATAATAACTCTATGAAAAATTATGAAATACAATAACATGGTATAATCATAATAATCGTGATGATAACATTAATGACGATAATAATGGTAACAATAATAAATAACAGCAACAACAAAATATTATTATAATCTTCATCACTATTAATATTCTTTTTATTATCATCATTACCATTATTATCATTAGTATCGTCATTATCATCATTATCATCATCATCATTACTATTACTATTGTGATTATCATTATAAGCACCATTCTTGACGCGATTGTCATTTTTATTATCATCCCCATTATTCCTCTTATCACTATTATCATTGACATTATCATTATTACTTTATTGTCGTTATCCCTTGTCATTAGTTTATTACTATTACTGTTATCATTGTTACTCTGATCATAATCATCAGTATCATTACTATCACAAACAGTAATATTGTCATTATCATGAATAACATTACTATTATTATTATCATGAATAACATTACCAGTATAATTTCTATTACTATTATTATCATCATTTATATTATTTTATCACTAATATGTCATTTTTATCATCATCATCATTAGCATCATCATTATTGTAATTATTGTTATTATTGTTGTTATTATCATAACTATGATTGCAGTTCATTTTGCCGTTGATCTCATTACAATTATAATCATTAATAATGTTATCAACATTATGATCATCCTCATTCCTATTATTATCATTAACATTACTATTATTGTTGTTCTGTTGTTATTGTTATCATTACTATCGTTCTCATTGGTGTTTCCGTTATAACTATCAATAACATTACCTTTACTACCATTACAACTATCATCATTATTACTATTATTATCACTATCATCATATTCATTAACGTCATTGCCATCATCATTATCAGTATCTCTATCACTATCATTATTGGCATTTAGCAATTAAAATAGAGATAATTATTACATATACTATCATATGATATATTCACATTGCAGTGATGTAACGGGACAAGAGGGAGAGAGAGAGAGAGAGAGAGAGAGAGAGAGAGAGAGAGAGAGAGAGAGAGAGAGACAGAGAGAGAGAGAGGGGGGGGCAGATAGACAAATAGAGAGAGAGGCAGACAAACAGACAAATAGAGAGAGAAGGAGAGAGAGCGAGAGAGAGAGAGAGAGAGAGAGAGAGAGAGAGAGAGAGAGAGAGAGAGAGAGAGAGAGAGAGAGGGAGAGAAAGAGAGAAAGAGAGAGAGAGAGGAAGAGAGAAAGAGAGAGAGCCGTCAGGGGGGGTGGGGAGGGAAGGGGGGGAGACCATTTTAAAGTGCACAGGCAGAAGTAGGGGGAGAGCACGACATGGAAAGGGACTATGCAAGCTGAAAAGGCACGTAGCGAAAAAATCCAGAGAAACAAAGAAGGTTGACGCACAGGAGAAAGGCACAAGAACTGAACTCAGGGGGGGGGGGATAGCTGTGAAGGAGGGAGGGAAAAGGGGAGGTGAGCTTTCTCCCGGGGAGAGACAGAGGAGGTGCAGAGAGAGAAAATGGGTTAAGTGAGAGGAAACAAACAGAAGGGGAGAGAGAAAGGGGGATGGGGGGAGGAGGCAAGGAGTGAGAGGGATGAGAGATTGAGAGAGAGAGAGGGGGGGGTGAGACAGAGAGTAAGACAGACAGAGAAAGTGATAGAAAGAGAGAGAGAGAGAGAGAGAGAGAGAGAGAGAGAGAGAGAGAGAGAGAGAGAGAGAGAGAGAAGAGAATGAAAGAGAGAGAAGAGAATGAGAGAGAGAAAGAGAAGAGAATAGAATGAGAGAAATGAAATGACCAGTATGACATCGAGATCAAACATCTAATTAAAACAGTAGCAGTAATGGTAGTAATAATTATAACAGCAGAGGTGAAAAAAAAGTATGACAAAATGTTGGAAAAAAAAGAATAAGCCAAGAAAAACGGAAATAGTATATTTATTTATCCTGGGATATTATACCAATATTTCAGCTGCTGACAGTAATAATAATTATATTGATGACGAAATAATGGTGATAATGATAGAAATTATAACAATGATTGGCAATACAATGATGATGATAACAGCAATTATAGTAAAGGGGATAACAATGTTAGTATAACGTTAGCAATAACAGTAAAATGAAAACAATGATAATGAAAATAATTTTGAAAATTATATCAACATTATCATTTACATTACAATTGTTTTAAAATGTAGAGAGAGAGAGGGAGAGAGAGAACGAGGTGAGAGAGAGAGAGAGAAAGAGACAGAGAGAGAGAGAGATGGAGAAAGCGATAGAGAGAGAGAAATAGACAGAAAAATAAGAATACGAAATAGGTATAAGACAAAAAAAAAAAAAAAAAAAAAAAAAAAGAATCCTTAAAGACAGATCGAAACAAATAAAAAAAAAATATTAAACATTCAAACCAAAATAGAAAGAAACAGAGAAAAAGAAAAAAAAAAAAAAAGGAACTA
>NW_028234413.1:35685154-35690154 GCF_977035675.1 Penaeus japonicus | reverse complement strand
GATAATAACGATAATATATTATGAGAGAGAGAGAGAGAGAGAGAGAGAGAGAGAGAGAGAGAGAGAGAGAGAGAGAGAGAGAGAGAGAGAGGAAAAGAACGAGGAGAGTGAAGAAAAGAGAGAGGGGGAGAGAGGTGAGATGGAGGAGAAAGGTAGGGTGATGAGAAAAAAAACAAAAAAAAAAGAGGGAGGAGGAGGAGAGAAAGAGAGAGAGAGAGAGTGGAAGGAGAGACAGAAGAGTAGAGAGAGAGATGAGAATGAGAGAGAAATGAGAGAGTGAGAAGAGAGAGATAGAGAGAGAGAAAGAGGAGGAGAGAGAAGAGAGAAAGAGGAGAGAGAGAGGGGAGAGGAAAGAGAGCTAGAGAGACGAGTAGCGATGATGGGAGAGTGAGAGAGAGGAAGGACAGAGGAGAGAGGAGTGCGAGAGATGAGAGAAGAGAGAGACAGGAGAGAGCAGAGAGAGAAGAGTGAAGAGAGAGAAGCTAAGCGAAAACTTGATAAAAGAGAGACTGAGGAGGAGAGAGAGAGAGAAGGGTAGAGAAGACTAGAGAGATGAGAGAGAGAGAGAGAGATGAGGAGAGGAGAGAGAGGAGAGAGGTGAGAGAGAGAGGAGAGAGAGGAGAGAGAGAATGAAACAGGGTGAGAGGCGAAGGAGAAAGAGAGAGAGAGAAATAGACAAACAAAGAGAGAGAGAGAGAGAAATAGAAAGACAAAGATATAGAAAAAACAGAGAGAGAGAGAAAGAGAAATAGAAAGAAAGGTTTTACAGCCTCAGCCTAACAATCCGTGCCGCGGGACACAGATTCAGGCGATCATGTGATAAGGAACAGCACCTCGAGGAACCCGCTGACCAGGGAACTGTGTAGGGGTAGGGGTGGGGGTGGGGCGGGGGGTGGGTTAGTGTCTATAGTTTGTTGTGTGTGTGTATTGTTGTGTTATTTATATATGTTATTAAAATATATATTATATATTTATATATATATATATATTATTATATATAAATATATTACATATATTATATAATATGATTATCATTATATACTATGAAATATGTATATGTAGTGTATATATACTACACACACACACAAACATATATATCTAAAAATATATATGATAATACTATATTTATATTATGATATATATATAATATATATAATACAAACACAACACACACACACCAAACACACACACAACACACACACACTACACACAACACACACACAACACACACACACACACACACCACACACACACACACAAACCCACACACACCACACACACACCCATATATACTATATATTATAGAGAGAGAGAGAGAGAGAGAGTGGAGGCGAGAAGAGGAGAGAAGAGAGAGAGAAGAGAGGGGAGAGTAGATGGAAGAGAGATGAGAGAGAGAGAGAGAGAGAGAGAGAGAGAGACAGACAGAGACAGAGATAGAAAACAATAACAAAAGCAAAAAGAACCCTAAAAACACATACAAACAAACAAACAAACAAAAAGTCAACAAACAAATAAAAACACCTAAACAAACAAACAAAAAATCAACAGATGCAAACACACACAAGCACGACCTTACAAAACATAAACAAGAAAGCTAAAACACAGAGAGGCAAACGCGAGAACATCTTAAGAGTGGATGAGGGAGAGGGGTCGGGGAGAGGGGTCGGGGAGAGGGGATGGTGAGGGGAGAGAGGGGGAGAGGGTAGGGGGTAGGGGATAGGGGATGGTAAGGGGGAGAGAGGGGGAGAGGGAGAGGGGTCGGGGAGAGGGGATGGTGAGGGGAGAGAGGGGTCGGGGAGAGGGTAGGGGGTAGGGGATAGGGGATGGTAAGGGGGAGAGGGGAGAAAAGGGGAGAGGGAAAGAGGGGGATAAAAAGGCCGTGATGACAGAGTGCGAGAGATCGTGTGGGGAGATTACGTGACAGTTTGAATTAAGGATGTGACAGTTTGCCTGGCAGAGAGGGAGGGGGGGAGGAGGAAGGAGGAGGAGGGAGGAGGAGGGGGGAGGGGGGAGGGGGTTGGGTGGCTATCCGATGCTTTGCGCGGAGGGAAGAAGAGAGGGAAGAAGGATGAGGGAGAGGAGAGATTAGAGGAAGAGAGGAAGAGGATGAGAGGAGAGATTAGAGGAAGAGAGGGAAGAAGGATAAAGGAGAGGAGAGATTAGAGGAAGAGAGGAAGAGGATGAGAAGAGAGATTAGGAGAGATGATATGAAAGGAGGAGAGACTAAGGGGAAAAAGAGAAAGGAGGAGAGGAAGAAAAAGGGAGAGGGGGAAGAAGGGAGATTGCGAGGAAAAGAAAGAGGGAGAGTAAGAGGAAGAGATGGAGAGCGAGAGATAGAGATGGAGAGGAAAAGAGAGGGAGAGAGCGAGAGCGAGAGAGAGATGGAGAGGGAGATAGAAAGTAAAAAAAAAAAAGCGAGAAAGAGGGATATGGGGTGGAGGGCAGATGAAGGGATAGATATGAGAAGAGGGAGAGGAGGGTGAAAGATTTAAATAGACAGAGAGATAGAGAAAAGACAGAGAGAGAGATAGAGAGAATTAGAGAGAGAGAGAGAGAGAGAAAACAGAAAGGAGAGATGCGTGGAGATGGGATGGAGAGATTTACGAGAGAGACTGAGGAGAGATGAGAGAGAGAGAGAGGACAAGAGAGATTAGAGAGAAAGAGAGGACGAAGAGAGGAGAGAGACGGAGAGGGAAGGAGAGAGACGGAGAGGGAAGGAGAGAGAGAGAGAAGGAGAGAGAGAGAGAGCTAGAGGAGAAGGAGAGAAGATTTGGAGAGAGTGGAGGTGAGGAGAGGAGAGAAGGTGAGAAGAAGATGAGTGATAGAAGAGAGAGAGAGAGGAGAGAGGGAGGGGTACTGAGGGGGAGTGTGGAGTTGAGGGAGGAGAGACGAAGTAGATGTGGCTGGAGAGCGAGAGAGGAATGGAGGGTGGAACGAGAAAGGTGGGAGGGGATGATTGCGACGGAGAGATTGAGGAGGAGAGAGAGATGAGAGGAGAGCTAGAAGAGGATGAGAGAAAGAAAGAAAAAGAATGAATAGAGAGGAAAAAGAAGCGGAGGGAGGGACGAAGAAAGAAAGAGAAAGAGAAGAAAGGAAGAAGAGGGAGAAAAGAGGAAAGAATAGGAGAAAGAGAGATACAGAGATACAGAGAAAGAGACAGAGATACAGAGACACACAGATAGATACAAAGACAGAGACACGCAGAGAGAGTTGAATTAATAGAGACAGAAAGAGACAGGGAGAGATACAGAGATACAAAGACAGAGACAAACAGACAGAGATAAAGTAACAGAGCCAGACACAGAGAGAGATACAGAGACGAATAGAAAGATACAGAGACACAGAGAGAGAGAGATAAAGTAACACAGACAGAGAGAGACAGAGAGAGACAGAGAGAGACAGACAGAGACAGAGGGAGACCTGTAGCTGAGAACACCAGCAATTATATTTGTGCACGTAAGCTTATTTGATCGTTTGAGTGCGCCGTATGTGTGCGTGGATCACAATTGCGTGTGATTGTAAAGTTGTATGAGTGTAAGTTGAGTTGCTCTATATTTCATGGTGAAATAAGAGTGTATGCGAAAATGATTCAACCCATGAAAGTATACTGATTATACACGCATGATTATGACAAAGCAAAAATAAACTCACAGAAATCACAGAATCATCACAGAAGAAAAAAGTTAATAGAAATAAATAACAGTAACGAAGATATTGAATAATCACAGACATTGAAAAAAATATCCAGACAATATAGCCCCCCTCCCCTCCCCTCCCCTCCCCTCCCCTAATATACACAAGACTGTAAACAAAACACAAAAAACGTACCAAGATACTGCATATCGGTGTATAAAAAAACGGAGGTCTGGGAACACTGCCATTTACGTCATTGGACTTGCCTTGTTTCTTTTCTCCTTATTATTATCGTTGTTTCTTTTATATTCTCTTCCATTTTTTTCCGTTTGTCTGTTTGTTTTGTAATTGTTTTTGAGGAGATTGGTGTTGGGATATATATATATATATATATATATATATATATATATATATATATATATATATATATATATATATATGATTGAAATTATTTGCGTATGTGGAATGTAATCATAAGGTAAGGTGATTGGTATGGTACGCTACTCTTTTTTTTTTTTTTTGTTTTGTGGGGATATCTATTATGTATATATGTGTTGTGTGTGTGTGTCTATATGATTAAATATACTTATATGCATTATAAATAAAATAAATATATTATATAATATATATATATATATATATTATTTATATGATGTATAGATATTTATATATATAAATATTTATTTATATGCATATAATTATATATATATATTTTATATAAATATATATATATATACTTACATGATTATATATATATATATCTTATATATATAATATATATATATATATAATATATATATATTATATAAACTCTTATATTTAAATATGTATATATATTTATATAACTATATATATATATACATTACATGTATATATATATATATATATATATATATATATAGATTTATATATACATGTATGATATATATATATATATATACTATATATATATATACATTATTTATACATTATCTATATATCTATATCTATATATATATATATATTATATATTTATTAAATATTATTTATATGCATATTATGTAATATCTATGCATATATACACACACACACACACACTATAAATATTTATATATATATATATATATATATATTAATATATATATATATATTTATATATATAATGTGCTGTTTGTGTGTGGTTTGTGTAGTGTGCTGTTGTGTGATGTGTGTGTGTGTGTGTGTGTGTGTGTGTGTGAAGAGAAAGAGAGACATAGAGAGAGGGAGAGTGGATGAATGAAGGAAGAGACCTGAAGAGAGAGGAGACGGGGTAGAGAGAGACAAACAGCGACATCCGGACAGATATACAGAGAGAGAAAAAGAGAGAAATAAAGAGAGGGAGAGAGAGA
>NW_028234413.1:35672654-35675154 GCF_977035675.1 Penaeus japonicus | reverse complement strand
GAGAGAGAGAGAGAGAGAGAGAGAGAGAGAGAGAGAGAGAGAGAGAGAGAGAGAGAGAGAGAGAGAGAGAGAGAGAGAGAGAGAGAGAGAGAGAGAGAGAGAGAGAGAGAGAGAGAAGAGAGAGAGAGAGAGAGGGAGAGAGAGAGAGAGAGAGAGAGAGAGAGAGAGAGAGAGAGAGAGAGAGATGGAGGGAGAAAGAGAGAGAGAGAGAGAGAGAGAGAGAGAGAGAGAGAGAGAGAGAAAGAGAGAAATGCAGAGAAATACAGAGAGAACGAGAGGGAAATAGAAAGAGATAGAGAGAAAGAGACAACAAAAGAAAGAGAAAACAAAAAAAACAAGAAAAGAGAAGAACCGCGATATAAAGAGAGTGAAAAACACAAAAAAGACAAAGATGGGCGGAGCATAAATTAAAAAAAGAAAAGAAATACTAATAATAAAGAAGATAAAAGAGAGAAAATAAGAGCACAGGTAACAACAAAGAGACGAGTAACAAAAAAGAGAGGGCTTCGGAAAGGTGACCTGGAAGAGAGAGAAGGGGGGGGGAGGGGAGGGAAATGGGAGAGAAAGAGCGAGCAACAGAGAGGTAGAAAGAGAGGGAACATCAAAAAAGATGTCGAGTTCTCCCCCCCCCCTCTTCTCTGCCCCCTACCTGAAAAGAGTAAGAAAAGAGAATGAGTTGATAAGCTGAGTGAGAGAGAATGCGAGTGAGAAAGAGAGAGAGTGTAAGAGAGAGAGAGAGAGTAAGAGAGAGAGAGAGAGAGAGAGAGAGAGAGAGAGAGAGAGAGAGAGAGAGAGAGAGAGAGAGAGAGAGAGAGAGAGAGAGAGAGAGAGAGAGAGAGAGAGAGCTTTTGAGCGAGAGCGCGTGTGAGTGAGCGTGAGTGAGACTGGAGCTTCGATCTGTCGCCTTCCATGCGCAGGTCACAACTCTCAGACCGCGCAGCCGAGTCCAGCCAGTGTTCGTATCCCTGCATATTGATTGCTTTACGGATCCAAATTCAATATTACATCACTGTTTTAGCGAAATCTTACATCGGTTGATCAAATATAATTCGGACGTTCCTAGACCACAAAGTCACTCATAACAAACCTGTAAAGCAAAAGAGGCAACACACCTTTCCATGGAAACAAACGCAGGCATCCGTACGTAGCGTAAACTGGCGAGGTGTATGGCGGGGAGATTATAATAATGGTGAGAGTTTCCATGGCAACCTCTGGGCCACGCCGCTTGCCGGTATAAAAAGGCGGCTTCGACCATCGACCTCGCACACAAGGGGAACACGCTGACCTGGGCTCCCCTCTGCGCTCCGCCTCCTCCTCCTCCTCCACCACCACCTCCTCCACCTCCTGCGCCCCTCCAGCATCAGTCGTCACACGAGCCGCTGAAACTCGTCTGTGCACACCGCCTCTCCGCAGGTTCCTCCGCCGCGGCCTCAGCCTCCCAGGGCCTCAACTCCGACAACGAAGGCCCTCGAGATCGCCCAAGAGCGTTGAGTCTCCGAAAGCAGTGTGGCGGCGACGACGTCAACAAACAGCGAGACAGCGACCACCCTCGTACATTGAGTCACGTTCTCTGGTGCGTTTCAGACGTCCTGCCTCGCTTTTTTTCTTTTTTTAAATCTTTTTTACTTTTTTTCAACCTAAACTCCCTCCCACAAGACTGACTGCATCGAACCTCTGGAAATCTATCACTGCCAGAAAACTGTGGTTAAAAGTTTCTCAGTTCCCTCTTTTTTTCGCTGAGGGATAAAAACTGTAACACGAGAGTCGCCGCTACACAGTTGAAACTCAAACGTCCACGGTAAGCATTTTCCACTGTGTTGGCCAGCTGGAAGAAACTGCCATCGTTGTTTCTTTACACATGTCGTACTATATACATGTACATTTTTTTGTATGCAAAACCTACGTGTGGTATTATATCGCCCAGATATGATCCTGCAGTAGAAAAGAGATCACATTTTTTTACTGTTCTCTGAATGATTTTTGAAATCTAAGCATTTAAATTTTCTGCATGGAATTTGTGGTTTAGAATATGCTTACGTGGAAAAAGGCACGCACACTTGAAAGCTTTGCTTGAGTTTTAAAGTTTTAAAAGAACGAGGAGTGTGAAAAAGTCCTCTGCTTCCCCATCCGTCTCTGCGCCCTTCTAGGAACTGAAACCAATTAGCGAGCTCCTCTGGAATTGCCTAGAATCGCCTGGAATCAATTTGTGGCGGTGATCATTGTGGACATCTGTGGCAGGGTGGCGGCTGGGTCAATGTGCTCCCCGGTCTTGATCACGAGCCACGATTTACGAGGCGACGCTGGCCGACTTCCAGGGCGCCCCGCCAACCACGTGCCGCCCTCAACGCCTGGAACGGTGCCTGGAGCCTTGACTTCCCAAAAAATAATAATAATAAAAAACCCGCCGCCCATTGTTTCGCCTGGAGAAGGGGGGCTTTTGCTAAGATTAAGACCGTAAGTCACAACTTTTCACTCGAGCGCCGGAGTCGCTGTTACAACG
>NW_028234413.1:35647654-35662654 GCF_977035675.1 Penaeus japonicus | reverse complement strand
GATAGAGATAGAAAGAGGGAGAGGAGAGGAAGAGAGAGAGAGAGAGAGAGAAGAAGAAGAAGAAGAAGAGAGAGAGAGAGGGGGGGAGACAGACAGAGATAGAGATAGATATAGAGATAGAAAGAGGGAGAAAGAGGAAGTGGAGGCAGAGGGATGGGGAGGAAGAGAGGAGAAGATGATAAGAAAGAGAGAAAGGGAAATAGATAGAAAGAGGGATAGGAATATAAGAGATAGAGACAAAGAGAGAAAATGGACGGACAGAGAAACACAGAGAGAGGGGGAGATAGAGAAATAAAGAAAAAGAGAGATAAGAAAGAAGAGAGAAAGAGGGGATAGAAGCAGAGTGATAGGAAGAAAGAGAGAGAGAGATAGAAAGAGGGTTAGAGAGAGAGCCAAACTCTAAAGTGGAGAAGCGAAAGTAAAATAGGCAATGGGAAAGAATGAAATGAAATAGGACGAAAAAGCGGAAGGAGAAAGGGAGATACGATAGAAAAAAAAAAGCATAGAAAGGGGGGAACGAGAGAAAGTCCAAAACACAAAGACAAACAACGTATAAAAGACCGAGCGAGGAGAGGGGAGAAATAGCAAGATAATCAAGAAGAGAGCCAAGACAGGCACGAAAAATATCAGAAAGGGATTTGGCGGCGAAAGAGTAAGGGTGAAGTGAGGTCTCAGAAAGGAGCGAAAGAGAGGGAGAGAGAGAGGCAGAGATAGAGAGAGAGAGAGAGAGAAGCAGAGAGATTGAGAGAAATGAATAGAGATTGCGAGCATGAAAGGGAGGGGGGAGATAAAGAGCGAGAGCGGATAAGAAAGAGAGAGAGAGAGAGAGAGAGAGAGAGAGAGAGAGAGAGAGAGAGAGAGAGAGAGAGAGAGAGAGAGAGAGTTAAAGAGGGACAGAGAGAGAGAGAGAAAGAAGAAAAGAGAGATACAGAGAGAGAGAGAGGGGACGAAGGAGGGAGAGCCTGGTGATTGCATAAAAAAGAGGGTTGGGAAATTACCTGTTTATTCTGGAGTGAAAATGGCAAATTAACACAACCAAGAATTTTGTACCCCAAACAGTGAGATTAAATGGGAGATCAATTATATATGTAAATAATAAATGAAGGGAAACAAGTAAGTGATGTTGGGGGATATTTTGGTCTGGTATACTCTTTCGGACACGGGGAAATTAAGGGCGTTGGAGTAATATGAAATAGATGTTTTGGTCAAATCCTTCTCTCTCTCTCTATCTGTCTCTCTCCCCCCTCCCCCTTTCTCTCTTTCCTTCTTTCTTTCTCTCTCTCTCTTTCTGTTTGTTTGTCTTTCTCTCGCTCTATCTTTCTTGCTCTCTCTCTCTCTCTCTCTCTCTTTGTCTGTCTCTCTCTTGCTCTATCTTTCTTACTCTCTCTCTCTCTCTCTCTCTCTCTCTCTCTCTCTCTCTCTCTCTCTCTCTCTCTCTCTCTCTCTCTCTCTCTCTCTCTCTCTCTCTCTCTCTCTCTCTCTCTCTCTCTCTCTCTCTCTCTCTTTCGTCTCTCTTCTCGCTATTCTCTCCCCCCCCTCCCATTCCCACTTTATTCAACCCTCCCTCTCTTACTCCCAACCCCCCTTCCCCCACCCCACCCCACCCCACCCTCCCGACCTCATATCTTGTGTCTCGCTCTCGGTAAAAGATAATGAATATATCATGTAGGATTAGCCCAAAGGATATGTTGGGGGTATGATTAATATATCACACTGTGGCGATTATCTAACCTGGGATTTCAGCATTAGGCCCGGGGATTTCGCTCCCGCTAGCTGGCTGCTGAAGATGTCTGGCTGGGGCTTCTTGGGATGAATAAGGGGAGGTGGAAGAATTGGAAGAGGAGGAGGAGGAGGAGGAAAGTTAGGAAGAGGGGGAGGAGGATTGGGGAGGAAGAGGAGGAGGTGGAAAGATAGGAGGAGGATGAGGAGGAGGAGGAGGAGGAAAGAGAGGAAGTGGAGGATTGGGGAGGAGGAGGGGGATGGAGGAAAAGATAAGTAAATGGGTATCACGAAAGAGAGACAGAAAGAGAGAGAGAGAGAAAGAGAGAGAGAGAGAGAGAGAGAGAGAGAGAAAGAGAGAAACACAGAACTAGAGAGGACATAAAAAAAAAACATTCCAATTCAGAAACCGCACACCTTCATTTTCCCTATCTTTCCCCTCTTTTTCCTTATCTTTTTTATAAGATGAAGAAGTCTCAAGATAAGTATAAACTCTTCCTCGGGTCTGAGAATAAACTGTGCCACCCTAATGAATTCGTTTCCCTGAGTAAATGTATTTATGTATGCATCCACGTGTGAATTTACATATGGATGACTGTTTGTTTGTGCGAATTTATGTTTGCATGTGTAATCTATTAGTCGCAATAGTGTATGTTGCAGGTGCTTTGTTTACAGGATGTCTCGCAAGGGAGTTCGTTTTTTTTTTTTTTTTTTTTTTAAGGGGGATAGGGGATGGGGGAGGACGAGGGGGAGGGGGAGGGGGGAGGGGGAAGGTATAGTTATTGTTGTCGTGTCTCCTTCCCCAACGCCCTCTGTTATTAGTGTTGTATTTATCAATGATACTATTATGCTCAGAGAAAACTGCACTTGCATTTTCCCACACACTTTATCATGTGTAAACACACACACACACACACACACACACACACACACACACACACACACACACACACACACACACACACACACACACACACACACACACACACACACACACACACACACACACATATATACATACACTCACACTTAGATAAGCACACATCCACATCCATCTAAACACATCCACACAAATGTACACACACATGCAAGGAACCACATAACCACACACAAAATACGCACCCACACAAAACATCCATAAATATAAACAAGTTAAAACATATCCATAACAAAATACACATATACAAACATTATCGCAAAAGATTCCCGTGCACCTTAAAATAAGCAAAGAAAAACAAACAAAACAAAACCACACACCCCACCCCATCCAGACACCACCAGACCCCCACCCAGACCCCAACCAGACCCCACCAGACCCCAACTATCCTCACTAGACCCCAACAGACCTCACCAGACCTCACCAGACCCCACCAGATCCCACCAGACCCCACCAGACCCCACCTCACACCCACCCCCATTACCTGAAGAAGAGGCATCCTACACGCAGTTAGCCCACCAAATTCCGTGGAAAGGGGGCACAATTATCTCAGCAAGAATTAGGTCTAGCAGGTATTATTTGTCAGGTGGGAATTTCAGTGTGGTTGATTGTGGTGGCGGAGGCACGGTGGTACACAAGCTTCGTGTGTGTGGGGGGAGGAGGGGGAAAGGGGGAGAGGAGAGGGAGAGGGGAAAGGGGGAGGAGTATTGGAGAGGAGATAGGTAAGGAGGTGAGGTGGGTGGGTGAGATGGGGAGGGAAGGTGGGTGGGTGAGAGATAGGTAGGTGGGTGGGTGGGCGTGGGAGTTGGAGAGATAGGTGGAGGGGAGGTAGATACGGTGGCGGGTGGAGAGGGGAGAAGAGGTGGAGGTGTAGTGGAGAAGAGGTGGTGAGGAGAAAAAGTTGAGGTGGACTGAGGAGGAGAAGAAGGAGGAGGTGAAGAGGAGAAAGGAAGAAGAGGTTAGATCAGTAGAGAGACAGGCAGGCGAGGTGGGTGGAGAGCGGGGGAGAGAGCGAAAACAGTGAGAGAGAAGAGAGAGAGAGAGAGAGAGAGAGAGAGAGAGAGAGAGAGAGAGAGAGAGAAGAGACAGTTAGAGAAAGAGAAAGAACGAGAGAAAAAGACAGAGGGACCAGCAGAAAAAGAGAGAAAGAGAACAAGAAAGAAAGAAAGAAACGAGAGAGGAAGAGAGAGACAGAGGGAAGAACAGAATACGAATAAAGATGAGATTGACCGCAATTACAGCAAGGCAAAGTTTAGTTGTCAAGATTTTGTTTAATTAACCAAGGCTCCTTCCGGTCTTACATTAATAGCAATTAGAGACTTTTTTCTTTCTCTCTCTCTCTTTCTCTTTCTCTTTCCGCCGCTGATGAACACGTAAGGTTAGGGGGAGGTTATTAGAGAGAGGAGAGAGAGAAAAATGTCTGTTTATGTAAAGAGGGGTGGGAAGAGAGGGGAAAGGAGGAAAGAGAGAGAATGAGAAAGAGAGAGAGAGAGAGAGAGAGAGAGAGAGAGAGAGACATGAATTCATGTATTTAGTAAATGTTTTAAATGTGATACATGTCTTGTAAGACATATAGAAGTAACTGCAATATATATATATATATATATATATATATATATAATATATATATATATATATATAATATATATATATATTTATATATATATATATATATATATATATATATATATATATATATATATATATATATATATATATATATATATTGCAGTTACTTCTATATGTCTTACAAGACATGTATCACATTTAAAACATTTACTAAATACATGATTCATGTCTCTCTCTCTCTCTTTCTCATTCTCTCTCTTTCTCTGTGTGTCTGTCTGTGTGTGTGTGTGTGTGTGTGAGAGAGAGAGAGTGTGTGTGAGTGTGTACGAGTGGTCGCTGGTGTTCAAGTCCCCGGTAACTTCTCAACGTGCCGGTATATATACATTTTCCAGCCTTTACCAAATACTGGAATGCAATAATCAGTTACCGCGACTGAGAACTATTTCAACTCTAGCAATATTGAATTTCAAGCAGACGCAACTATTTTCCTGAATTTAATTAAGATCTTTGTGCAGCGTGATTATTTTATCAAATTTCGATGGCGTTCGGAGAAGGTGCTAGTCTAATCGAGCCTAGATGGTCATTATCCATCCCCGAAATTATCCTAAGCTTGATATCCTAAGATTAATCACAAGGCAAATCAACTCGCAAGGATATTGCAAAAGGAAGAGCGGTGAAAGATTACGCGCTCTGTTTTCTGAACGTTAGTTAGATACGAATTGCGATCCTTGCATTATTTCACGAAATGCGCGAAACGTTTGCAGAATGGACAATTCTAATGAAATGTAGAAGACAGCAGCTGCGTGCGAGACATAAGGGCGAGATTCGTGTGGACAAACGACCCTTATTTTGTCAGCAAGAAGACTTGCCTCCACAAATCTCTGTATTCTCCGCCCCGCAAAAAAATTATAAGTAACAAATAAAAAGAGGCCAGTGATATGCAAATTCAAGCGCCCCGCTTTATTTTAAGTTACACAACATACCACATACCACAAAGCAAATTGAATCCGTATGTCAGTCATTCTCATAAACAAGTGGTGGGAGTTCACCCGCTGGGGATCCGTTTTCACAATGTAATGGACGATTTCATGCGAGAAGAACCCCTTTTGGGAGGCTGTTCCCGCGCTCTTATCGCGTGGAATTCAGCTGGTTATACGCGATAGGATGTGGTTGATTGAGCGAAATGAGGTGGGGAAAAAAAGGGCCGCTGGGCGTGGCGAAGATTCCGAGACGAGGGAGGGAAAAAATTATATATCTCGCGGTTAGTAAAATCCATAAACAAGGTAATAAAGGAATATCAAAAAGAGAACGGGACGAAATACTGATGAGCTATGACTGAGCGAAACGGATATGCAAATGGCCCGGCCCGAATTGGACAGACATTCCAAAAGAGGCCGAGATTTGTGGCCACGCAAGAAATTGGTTTTCATATGTATAAATTGTGGCAGCGAGGTGCAATGAAGGGCGGCGGGCGGGAACTTGAGACACCGGTGTGCTGGAATGGCCGAAGGGGCTGTGAAGGGGTAGGGAAACGAGGCACAAGTATACGCCGGGGCTGCGAAGGGAGAAGGGACCTGAGACGCTAAGGCTGCTCCCAGGGACTGTGAAGGGACGCGCTGACGCAGTTCACTCGTGTGTTAGGATTGTGTTAAGAGCTGCGAAGGGCAAGGGTCGGCTGGGGGGCTGGGGGGCTGGGGGGGCTGGGGGGCTGGGGGGCTTGGGGGGAGGCTGGGGGAGTGAGATATCGATGTAGAGCAGAGAGAGAGGAGGGGAGAGCGGCGAGGGGAAAAGGGGACATGAAACAATGTCATAAAGGGATAATCTAAGGAGGTAAGAATGGAAAGGGAAAGATGCTCGCCACGCTGAAGCATAAGGACCGGAGCGTGAATGGACTCGCGGAGAGGAGAGGAGATGAGAGGAGAGGAGAGGAGAGGAGAGGAGAGGAGAGGAGATCAGAGGAGAGGAGAGGAGAGGAGAGGAGAGAAGCGCAGGTGGGAAGGGAGAGCCAGAGAGGAAACGCCATTAGTTATTAGAACCTTATTACAAATTGATCTAAAATTCAGAATGAGGGAATTTCCGAGCGCCGGCAGATGTGTTCGCGCGGTTGCAGAATGGCAACTTGGAACAAAACCTTTTCTACATTTACAAATACGACTTAGACAGAGAGAGGGAGAGAGAGAGAGAGAGAGAGAGAGAGAGAGAGAGAGAGAGAGAGAGAGAGAGAGAGAGAGAGAGAGAGAGAGAGAGAGAGAAAGAGAAGGAGAAAGACAAAGAGAAAGAAATAGAGAAAGAGATATAGACAGAGGCAGAGACAGAGACAGAGACAGAGAGAGAGACAGACACACAGACAGACAAACAAACAACCAAAGACACAAACAACCAGACAGAGAATATAATAAAATCAGAACCACAAAAACAATCCGAAAAGCTCACCTTCTTTCATCTCCGAGTGAGAGCCCTAAATGCCTCTGTTAAACTCATTCGAACGCTGCCCCCTAACTATCAGACGACCCGCTGTGGTTCCGATAACGCAGGCACTTAGCCTATATTGTTATTAACTCACTGAATAATGTATGCAATCTGCTTCTCATATGGAATCGACCTGCTCACGAGAGGAGAATTACAGCGAGAGAAAGCGAGAGGGGAGAGGAAGAGAGAGTGCGAGGGAGAGAGATGGAGGGAGGGAGGGAGGGAGATGGAGGGAGGAAGGGAGGGAGATAGAGGAAGAGCGAGGGAGGGAGAGTAAGGGAGATAGATGAAGGGAGGAAGATGAAAAGAGAGAGAGAGAGAGAGAGAGAGAGAGAGAGAGAGAGAGAGAGAGAGAGAGAGAGAGAGAGAGAGAGAGAGAGAGAGAGAGAGAGAGAGAGAGAGAGAGAGAGAGAGAATACCTGAAAGGGAGAAAATATTCTCCCTATTTTACATATCATACTAAATCACTTCAAGGTACGCAGTAAGATGCACAAAGTTTCTCAAAGAATTGCAAAATTAGCATAAACAGGGAATAATTAAACATACCGAGAAATTCATATACTTATAAACAGTGTAAGAGAAAGATAGATAGATAGATAGATAGATAGAGAGAGAGAGAGAGAGAGAGAGAGAGAGAGAGAGAGAGAGAGAGAGAGAGAGAGAGAGAGAGAGAGAAAGAGAAAGAGAGATACCGTAGGAACAGAAAGAAAGAGCAAGAGAAAGAGAATTAGAAACTAGAAAAAGAATGAAAGGATAACATAAAAAAGAGTAAAGCCATAATGATGTAACGAGAAGGGGAAAAAGCGAGAGGAGAGGAAACGCCGAAAGACGGGACCAGAGAGGGGAAATAGACCGGAAAAGAGCCCCCTGAAAGATTGTGTGCAAGAGGAGAAGAGGGAGAGGGCAAAATACAATAATTAGCCACCTACCTGCGGGCGCACCTAACGAGAAGAGAAGGAGGAGGAGGAGGAATGGAGGAGGAGGAAAAGGAGAAGGAGGAGGAGCAGGAGGAGGAGGAAAAGGAGAAGGAGGAGGAGAGGAGAGAAAAAAGGCGAGGGTGGGGAAGGAGAAGGAGACGAGAAAGGAGGAAGAGGAGGAGGAGGAGGAAAAGATGGAGGAAGAGCTTCGGAAATAGGAATAGGCGAAGGATTAGAAGGCTGAGGAAGAGCAAGAGGAGGAGGAGGAGGAGGAAGAAGAGGAAAGGGAGCTCGTCCCGGCATATACTTCAGGTGGCCCCAGGTGCGCGCGGAGGAAACATTGGCAGGGGGGAGGGGGGGGGGCAGAGAGCGGGAAGGCAAGGAGAGCGATGAGGGAGATGTGAGTGAGTTAGTGATGGTAGGAAGGAAGGAATGGTAGAGAGGAAGAGAACGAGAATGAACAACAGAGAGAAAGAGGGAGGGGAGAGAGAGCGAGCGAGAGAGAGAGAGAGAGAGAGAGAGAGAGAGAGAGAGAGAGAGAGAGAGAGAGAGAGAGAGAGAGAGAGAGAGAGAGAGAGAGAGAGAGAGAGAGAGAGAGAGAGAGAGAGAGAGAGAGAGACAGAGAGAGAGAGACAGAGAGAAAGAAAGAGAGAGAGAGAAAGAGAGACAGAGAGAGAGAGAACTCAAACAACACACACACCCACAACACACACAACACACACACACACACAGTCACACACAGAGAGACAAGAGACAAGAGACCCCCGAGCAGACCAGAGCGCGAGAGTGGTTCGGTAAAGGCGACGTTAGTGGCCTGGGTTCTCTTAGTGGATTAGGTGCTAGGCTTTAGGTGAAGGTGAGAGAAGGTGCACGGCTGATTTGATGGCCACTGGCGGAGGAGGAGGAGGAGGAGGAGGAGGAGGAGGAGGAGGAGGAGGAGGAAGGGGAGCCATAGACAGGCGGAATGGTTGGTTGTCTCTGTGTGCGAGTGTGTGTTTGTTAGGGGGCGTGTGTGTGTTTGTGTGTGTGTGTGTGTGTGTGTGTGTGTGTTTGTTAGGGGGCGTGTGTGTGTTGCGGGGCGTGTGTGTGTGTTGCGGGGCGTGTGTGTGTGTGTTGGGCGTGTGTGTGTGTCTGTGTGTGTGCTTATATGTGTGCGCATTTCTGTCGATATGCGTGACAAGGAAATAGAGAGAACGTGTGCTCTCAAACTGCATCTGTTTGTCTGTATTGTCACGACATGAAACTGCCAGCGACACCCATGACACCCCCCCCTCCCCCTTGCCCGTCCTGCTCCTCCCCCAGACCCCCTACCACCATCCCCTGTCAGAGATTTAACCCTTCCTCTCACCTCTTGATAAACCAGCTAACCGATTCTTAATTCATTTGATTGTTTTCCACTATCAATTTCCCTCTGTTCCATTCATATATATTCTTCATTCACATCATCCCGTTCATTTGGTAGTCAATATCCTCGATCTGCTCTCTCTCTCTCTCTCTCTCTCTCTCTCTCTCTCTCTCTCTCTCTCTCTCTCTCTCTCTCTCTCTCTCTCTCTCTCTCTCTCTCTCTCTCTCTCTCTCTCTCTCTCTCTCTCTCTCTCTCTCTCTCTCTCTCTCTCTTTCTCTCTCTTTCTCTTTCTCTTTCTCTTTCTCTTTCTCTCTCTCTCTCTCTGTATATATATCTATCTATCTATCTATCTATCCATCTATCCATCCATCCCTCCATCCATCCATCCATCAATCTATCTCTCTTTCTCTGTCTCTCTCTCATTCCTCCCCTTGCTCCCTCTCCTCTCCTCTCCCTCACACTTCCCTCCCCTCGCTCCAGCTCTCCCCTCGCCCCAGCTCTCCCCTCGCCCCAGCTCTCCCCTCGCTCCAGCTCTCCCCTCGCTCCAGCTCTCCCCTCGCTCCAGCTCTCCCCTCGCTCCAGCTCTCCCCTCGCTCCAGCTCTCCCCTCGCTCCAGCTCTCCCCTCGCCCCAGCTCTCCCCTCACACTTCCCTCCCCTCGCTCCAGCTCTCCCCTCGCCCCAGCTCTCCCCTCCTCGCTCCAGCTCTCCCCTCGCTCCAGCTCTCCCCTCCTCGCTCCAGCTCTCCCCTCGCTCCGCCTAGCTAACTTTCCCTCTTCAGCCTTCCTTCTCATGGGTCAATCTCTCTGTCCCTCTCCGCGCTCACGCTTTGTTCTTTGTCGCTTCAAGAGTTTCACCATTTTGCTATGTGAGCTTTTTAGCTTTTTTTTAGATTTTTTTAGCTTTTTTTTCTTTTTTGTCATGCGATTTGTCTCTTTTTTGAGTTTTGAGTTTCGGATTTTTTTGTTGTTGTTGTTTTTTAAGGGGGATAGGGGTAGGAGTGCTCTTCTTGTGTGGATTTTGTTTTTCTCTTTCTTTCTTTTTTTTTGTGGGTTTTGGTTTTCCTCTTTATTTTATTTTCTCCCTGCTTTTCTCCATACCCCTATTCCCTTTCCCCTTGCCCCTTCCCCTTTCCCCCCACCTCCATCCTCCTTCCCCCCCTGCCCCTTCCCCTTTCCACCCACCTCCATCCTCCTCCTCCCTACCCCTTCCCCTTTCCACCCACCCCCATCCTCCTTCCCCCTACCCCTACCCCTTCCCCTTTCCCCCCACCTCCATCCTTCTCCTCCCTCCCCCTCCCCCTACCCCTCCCTCCCCCCTCCCTCCCCCTCCCTCCCCTAGCTTTCGGGGAGTGACTGGGCGGCCATAGCGAGAGGAAATGGAGCGTGGAACCCAACAGGCCAGGGTGGAGGGCGGCCCTGGCGTGAGGTGCATGTGCAAGTGGTTATGTGGAGGTGGGGCGCTGCCGTGGAGGGGGTGGGGGTTGGGGGATGGGTTGGAGGTGGGTTGGGGAGGTGGGTTGGGAGGGTGGGGTGGAGTTGGGATGCGTTAGGGTGGGTCGTTGGCACCCATGAGTGGACTATGAGATGGGATGATAAATAGGAAAGAAGAAGAAGAAGAGAGAGAGAGAGAGAGAGAATGAGAGAGAGAGAGAGAGAGAAAGAGAGAGAGAGAGAGAGAAAGAGCGAGAGCGAGAGGCCCGGGCGTGGGAAGGCCTCTCAAGGTTTTGACGGGGAACTCGTAAGTAGGAGAGGGACTTGTTGGGGCCTTTAGTAAGTAGAAGTTAGAAGGAACCGAGATGGACTTGTTATGCAGCGGAGGAGAGAGGCGGGAGAAGGAGAGGGCGAGCCGAGGGACTTCTTTAGAGGGAAGACCGGGAGGGGGAAGGGAGGGGAGAGGGGGAGGAGAGGAGAGGAGGAGGAGTGGGTGGGCTATGGTTGTGTGTCTTGTGGGAGGGTCGTGTGTGTGTGTTTGTGGGGGGAGGGGGGGTTAGTGAGAGGGTCATATGTGTGTGCGCGCGCGTGTGTGTGTGTGTGTGTGTGTGTGTGTGTGTGTGTGTGTATGTGCGTGTGTGTGTATGGTTAGTGAGAGGGTCATGTCTGTATATATGTGTACGTGTATGTGAGCGTGTGTGCGTATGCGGGGGGCAGGGGAATAGCACACGCTTGCAACGATGCTTCACAACGGCTGGTGTTTGTTCTCGGAGTAGGACCCAGATTTCAGCTTGCAATGGGAGATCAGGGTGCAGTAGTCTCTGTGTTTGGATATGAGTGTTCTCGCTCGTTGCAGTGTGTAGGTGTGTTGAGTGATTATTTCTGCGTTGGAGATATAGAGAAGGAGAACGAGAAAGGGGGTGTGTGTGAGAGAGAAAGAGAGAGAGAGAGAGAGAGGGGGGGAGAGAGAGAGGGGGGGGGAGGAAGAGAGAGAGAGAGAGAGAGAGAGAGAGAGAGAGAGAGAGAGAGAGAAAGAGAGAGAGAGAAAGAGAAAGAGACAGCGAGAGAAAGAGAGAGGGAGAGAAAGAGAGAGAGAGTGATTAAATTATATCAATATGTACATAGACTGATATTTACACATATGAATATATTCATCTTCTTAGCTACATCTCTACCTCATTATAAAAAGGGCGAGGGATGCCGACCTCATATCATATGACGGAAGGCTGAAAAGGAATCAGTCGTATCTGGTGCGGGTCGATGGGCGTTTGAGAGGGCGTGAGGTCGAATGGGCGTTTCAGTGGACATGAGGGCGTGAGGTCGAATGGGCGTTTGAGGGGGCGTGAGGTCGAATGGGCGTTTGAGGGGGCGTGAGGTCAAATAGGTGTTTAAGTGCGTGTAAGGTCAAATAGGCGTTTCAGTAGGCATAAGGTCAAATAGGCGTTTCAGTAAGTGTAAGGTCAAATGGGCGTTTCAGTGGGCGTAAAGTCGAATGGGCGTGAGGTCGAATAGGGCTTTCAGTGGGCGTCGCCGAGTCGCTAAACGTGTGCCTGATATATCCCAAATTAAATTATCGAAGAGGGATGAAATCTGAGGCGAGAGTGGAAATCGGTTTATCGGAGTGGCAGATTTTCCGTGTGAAAGAGAACTTGTAGTCTTGGAAGGAAAGAGCTTTTGGGCGGATACGGAAAGTTTGAGATAGATGAGGTTAAGACAGGGACAGAGAGACGTGCGCAGCCTGTAACTCTGCTTTTTGTTTTTGTTTTTTGTTTTTGTCGTTGGCGTATAGGCGTGTTTTGTTTTTGTTTTTGTTTTTTTTATTTCGAGAAGGGCGGATAGGTCTATTTCATTTTTGTTTTTTTGTTTTTTTTTCCGAGGTGGGCGTATAGGCATATCTTCTCCCCTCTTTGGAATGGGCGTAGAGGCATATTTTCTCCCTCTAGAGATGGGCGTATAGGTATATCTTCTCCCTTTCGAGGTGGGCGTATAGGCCTAAAGTCTTCTCTTTTTCTTATCGCAGCCATATAGGCATATTTTGCTCTCTCTCTTCCTGAAACTCGGATAGGCTTATAGGCCCAGTCCTCTGAGTTCTTGAGGAAAGAGGTTGGTCAGGCTCGAATGCCTCCTGTGGGCGTGGGCGGGGGTAGAGGAGTAGAGGGGAGAGGAGGGGAGAGGAGAGAAGAAGAAGGGAGGGAAGTGAAGTAGAGGGGAGGGGAAGGGAGAAGAGAAGAGGGAAGGGGAGAGGAGAAGAAGGGAGGAGAAGAGAGGGGAGGAGTTGAAGAGAAGAGAAGAGGGGAGGGTAGTCGAGAAGGGAGGGAAAGGAGAGGAGGGAAGGAAAGGGTAGAGGAGAAGAAGGGAGGAGAAGAGAGGGGAGGAGACGAAGGAGAAGAGGGGAGGGAAGCGGAGAGGAGGGGAGGGGAAAGATGGAGGGCGTGAGACCATCTTGCCGAGGTAGACTATCGACAGAAATGTCAATGATCGTGGTTAGTGTTGGAATGAAAACGCAATACACACGTCAACGAGAAGGGAAAGATTGAACAAAAAAGAAAAGGGAGAGAGAGAGAGAGAGAGAGAGAGAGAGAGAGAGAGAGAGAGATGGAAAGAGAGAGAGAGAGAGAGATGGAAAATAAAGAGAGATCTGGAGAGAGAAAATAGTCGAAAGTAAAGGAATCGTGAGGGATTAAAAGGGGGAGGAGGAGGAGGAGGAGGAGGGGAGGAGGAGGAGGGGGAGGAGGGGAGAAGAAGGCAAAAGGTGAAAAGTGGTTCCGAATCATACGCAGTTGGAAGTCAGAGGCGGGACGAAGGAGAGTGGAAATCGCAAGGGTGTGAATTCAAATAAAAAAAAAGAAAGAAAGAAAAAAAAACTGAGAACTGGATTGTGCGAAACGAAAAGAAAAAAATGGATTTTCTTTTTTCAAAAGTGTGTGAGAGGAAGGGAGACATAAATGTGTTTGAGAGAGAGTGAGTGAGTGACAGAGAAACAGAGAGAGAAACAGAGAGAGAGAGAGAGAGAGAGAGAGAGAGAGAGAGAGAGAGAGAGAGAGAGAGAGAGAGAGAGAGAGAGAGAGAGAGAGAGAGAGAGAGAGAGAACAAAATACAGGGAAAACCAATGTAAAGGTTTATCCGCATTGTGAATAAACTGTTGTAGTCTCGCCATTTTGCCATACCGGCTGTATTGTGGCGAAAACAATAAAACAGTAAAGAATACTAAGAAAAAGAAAGAGAAAGGGGAGAAAGAGAGAGACAAAAGGCAAAAAAAAAATGATGGCAATACAAGAGGTGTGAGTTTTTGAGGTTAGATCGAGTCAGGAGAGTACAGGTTAGTGAGTGCATAGCAAGTAGGGAGGGAGGGGGAGAGGTGGGGAGGGAAGGGGAAAGGAGGGATGGGGATGGAAGGGGGGAGATAACCCTGGGGTGCATAACAAGTAGAAGTTTCCAGAAGGGGGTGACCAGGTCGGTTGGAGTGGACACCAGGGAACAGAAACGCCAGTGGGAAGACAAGGGAGATGGAAACTGATTTCTCTCTCTCTCTCTTTTTTCTCTCTCTCTCTCTCTTTCTCTCTCTGTCTCTTAGACTTTCTTTCTCTTTCTCTTTCTCCCTCTTTCTCTCTCTCTCTCTCTCTCTCTCTCTCTCTCTCTCTCTCTCTCTCTCTCTCTTCTCTCTCTTCCTCTCTCTCTCTCTCTCTCTCTCTCTCTCTCTCTCTCTCTCTCTCTCTCTCTCTCTCTCTCTCTCTCTCTCTCTCTCTCTCTCTCTCTCTCTCTCTCTCTCTCTCTCTCTCTTTCTCTTTATCTCTCTAGCTCTTTCTCACTCTCTCTTAAGGAACGAGAAAAACATAAAACAAAAAATACATAAATCACCTCACAAATCTAAATCAAAGCCACCCCCACCCCTCCCGACCCCACCTTCAAAATCAAAGGTGCTCTACCCCCCCTCCCACCACTCCTACCCCCCCACCCCCACCCCTACGCCCCCACCCCACCCACGACGCGCGCACAGCTAACCCTCCCCCGGGATTGGACAGCTAGCCATCTCGTCTCTCGATGTCGCTCTGAATATCTAATACAATAAGCACTGGATTGGTCGACGCAGGGGAGGGAGGGAGGGAGGGAGGGAGGGGGGATAGGAGGGAGGGAGGTGAGAGGGGAGGAGGTGAGAGGGGAGGGAGGGAAGGAGGATAGGAGGTGAGAGGGGAGGGAGGGAAGGAGGGAGGGGGGTGAGAGGGGAGGAGGGAGGGAGGGAAGGAAGGAAGGAGGGGGGTTAGGAGGTTTGAGTGAGGAGAGAGGAAAGGGGGAGAGAGAGAGGAGAGGAGAGGGAAGATGAAGAGAGAGAGAGAGAGGGAAGAGAGAGTGAGTGCGTGAATGAGTGAGTGAGTGAGACATAAAAAAAAGAGAAAGAGAGAGACGAATAGCAGACAAACACACAGACAGACAGAGAAAAGAAAGAGGGTAACAAAAAAAAGCACAGAAGGATAAAACCACAAACAACCAAACACACAAAATCAAAGTCAGTCAAACAAACAAACAAACAAACAAACAAACAGAGAAAGCCAGACAGAGAGAAAGAGAAAAAGAATTTTTAATAATTGCTGAAGTTTTGAGAGAGCGGTCAAGAC
>NW_028234413.1:35635154-35645154 GCF_977035675.1 Penaeus japonicus | reverse complement strand
TATTGATTTTGTAAGACCTTAGGTAAATAATGAAGGACTCTAGACAACCCCACCGACGAGCGAAATAATCGGATAGTCGTAATTGGGAGATGGTTTCCTCCCCTCCCCTCCCCCCTCCCCTTCCCCCTCTCCTCCTCCTCCCCTTACCCTTTCCCCTCTCCTCCTCTCACCCTTGGTTCTCCTCCTCCTCCCCTCACCTCATCTTGGTGGCTCATTTTCTCCTTTTTCTCTCTCTTTCTCTCTCTTTCTTTCTTTTTCGGTTTCTTTTCTGTCTCTTTTTGTTTTATTTTTTCAATCTTTTCTCTTTTTGTCCTCTTTTCTTTTGACATTCTTTTTTCTTTTTCTCTTGTTTTTTTCTTTCTCTCTCTCTCTTTCTCTTTCGTTTTCTCTTTCTTGCTTTTTTCTTGCACTCTCGTTTTCTGTTTATTTTTCTCTGTACGGAATATCTTTTCAAATTCGTCTCGTTTTCTTTTCCCTCTATTCCACGTTCACCATCTCTCTCTCTCTCTCTCTCTCTCTCTCTCTCTCTCTCTCTCTCTCTCTCTCTCTCTCTCTCTCTCTCTCTCTCTCTCTCTCTCTCTCTCTCTCTCTCTCTCTCTCTCTCTCTCTCTCTCATTCTCTCTCTCTCGTTCTCTCTCTCTCCCTCTCTCTCTCTCTCTCATGATTTCTCTCTCTCTCTCTCTCTAGCTCCCGCTTTCTATCTCTCTCTCTCTCGCTCTCATTCTCTCGGCAATTGTCTGGTTCACATTTCCTATTTCTTGTATCTGAACACTGGTCTGAGTTTGTTTGTTTTTTTCTTTCTTTCTTTACAAATTCCGATTCTTGTGTGTCTTGTTATAACTCCTTTGGTGTGAATTTCTGCGCTCTTTTCCTAGTTTTACTTGTTCTGTTTTAATTTTTAATCTTTTTTGTTACTGTTTTGCTTTTTACTCTTTTTTTTCTTTTAAAGTTGTTTCTTCGATTGTTGTTTTCCTTTTTCCCACTCCTTTGGTGTGAATTCCTCTGCCTCTTTCCTCTTTCCTCCCTTTTCTCATTTTCTCCTTTTTTCTCTCTTTCTTTTCTTTTTTTACTCTTCTTTTCTTCTTCCTTTCCTTCCTCCCTCTTTTCCTTCTCCTCTCCTGTCTCTCTCCTTTCCCTCCTCCTCTCTTTCCTCCTCCTCTATTTCCTCCTCCTCCTTTCCTTCTCCTCCTCCTCCTCCCTTTCCTCTTCCTCCCCCTAATTTCCTCCTCTCTTTCCTCCTCCTCCCTTTCCTCCTCCTCCCTTTCCTCCTCCTTTCCTCCTCCTTCCCTCCCCCCCCCCATCTCTCTCCCCCACCCCCCTATCCAACCATCTCCCATCTCATCCCCTCAGACAGCTGCGGGATCGAGAGACGGAGGTGCCATCGAGTAGGGGAAAAAGGAGGGGAAGGAAGGCCCCCTCCCCCCTCCCCCCTCCCCCTTCCCTCCCCCTCCACCTTGTGGCTCGGGGCAAGGCAGGCAGGGGGGATGGGGGGGAGGGGGGAGGGGGCAGGGCATTTCAGAAAGTCTAGGGTCCATTTTAGAAGTTTAGGGAAATTTGGGAGGAACGGGGAAAGATTCTAATTGAATTTTGGTGGTTTTGTTTCGCATTTCGGCTTCGGTGTTTTTTTTTTTCATCTCTTTTTGTTTGTTTGTTTGTTTCTTTGTTTTCTTTTTATATATGTATAAACATATATATATATATATATATATATATTATATATATATATATATATGTATAATATATATATATATATATATATATATATATATATATATATATTATATATAGTGTTATATAGTTATATTGTTATAGTTATAGTTTATATATATATATATAATATATATATATATATATATATATATATATATATATATATATATATATATATATATATATATATATATATATATATATTGTTATATAGTTATATAGTTATAGTTACAGTTATATATATATATACATATATATATATATATATTATATATTATAATATATATATATATATATATATATATATATATATATATATATATATATATATATATATCGGGAGAGTTTGTAGTTTGATATCCCCTTTTTTCTGTTTATATCTTTCCCTTTTTGTTGTTGTTGTTGTTTTTTAATAAATATGACTTCCAGGAGAGGGAGAATTTGAAAAAAAAAAAATGTTTTTCGAGGAAGAAAAATAGGGACAGTGAAGCTTGTGACCCTTGACAGTCGAGTCAACAAAAGAAAAGGAAAAAATGGGGGGTGGACGAGACAAAAAAAAATCTTAAAAAGGAAATGTTTTGTTGAGACAAAGATAGTACAGACGATGGGAAAGGGCGGAGGGGTGGGGAGCGAGAGGGTGGGGTGGGGGTGGGAGGGTGAATAGAGATGGAGAGGAAATTGAAGATGGAGAAGGGGGGGTTGGGTGTCCTTTGTAGGGGGTCTGTTTCAGGAGGTTCTTATGGGGTCTGGGTTGCAGTACCCTCCTTTTGTGCTCGACTTTTCTCTCTGCCTTTTCCCAACACCTACCTACATCTTACTTTCTATTTTTTTTATCTTTTTCTTCTTCTCTTTGCCTCCTCCCTCTCTTCATTCTTCTATTATTTTTCCTCTTAATCCTCCTGTTCCTTTTTCTCCACCTCTACCTCCACCTCTCCCTCCACCTCCACCTCCACCTCCACCTCCACCTCCACCTCCACCTCCACCTCCACCTCCACCTCTCCCTCCACCTCCACCTCCACCTCCACCTCCACCTTACCCAGACACCCATTCACTGGTTCATAATCGTGCACTATGTGACTGCCATTTACCCAGTGACCCTCAACGCTCACCTGATGTGACTCCATAACCGCTTTCCTCATTAGTTGCAAACAATTCTTTGCATCTAATTACATCTAATATGTATAACTAGATAATTATAGCTTTGTCATTAAGCTCACCTAATGATATTTTTTTTATTATTATTATTATTATCATCCTATACCAAGCTCTGTTTTGGTATTTACTATTTATTTTTCTTTATTTGTTTATTTTGTTGCAAAAACACTCGTCTGTACGGAAGAGTTCTATGCAACGGAAACGCAATGCCAATACCACTGCTTTGGTATGCAGTGTTTTGGTATCAAGTTCTTTGGTATTTAATGACTTGGTATCTTATAATCATGCAACGGTTCTTTCCAATACCAAGATTTGTGCTTAGAATTCAGTGTTGTAGTATTCAGGTCTTCTCTTTTCTAGTAGTCAATGTTTCAGTATTCAGTATTTTGATTTCAGGTATTCTTAGGTATTCAGTGTTTCTGGTAGTCAAGGCTTCAGTATTCCGTGAGAGAGAGAGAAAGAGAGTAAGAGAGAGAGAGAGGAAGAGAGAGGGAGAGAGAGAGAGAGAAAGAGAGAGAGCGAGAGAGCGAGAGAGTAAGAGAGAGAGAGAGAGGAAGAGAGAGGGAGAGAGAGAAAGAAAGAGAGAGAGAGGGGGGGGGGGAGAGAGAGAGAGAGAGAACGAGAGCGGCAGGTGAAGAACGGCTCCTCCATATGTCTGTATAACTTAAAAGCGCAAGGGCATTCCAGCTTGAAAATGGCGGAAAACAATTTACCGGTTAATTTTGGCCAGCGGTTCACGTGGCTGGATAAATCGATGGAAAAAACCCGGGCAGTTCGCCGTCCCAATCGTAACATTTCAAAAAGAATCTGGCGGGCCTCATGAATCCGATAAAATAAGCCTTTTAATTAATCCAAATTGCAAAACTTGGTAACAATCTGCAGTGAAATCTCGTTGGGGTCGCAATTAACGCAAGTTTTTCCATAAATATTTAGTCTCTCAGCAGGCAGGGAAGGGGGTTGATGGGCCCCGAGCGAAGGGTTGGGGAGGGAGGGGGGGGGCAGTGGGGGTATGGGGCCGAAGGAGGGATCGGGGGAAGGGGGGGTGGGGGGTGAGAAGGGGCAGTATTTTATACGTGTTGGCGGTTCCGCCCCTTTGCTCCGCGGCGGAAAGAAACAGTGATGTTTTGTCGTTGCTTGTGTGTGTGTGTGTGTATTTTTTTTGTGTTTGTGTTTTATTTTTATTTAATTTCTCTGCTAACGTAGCGAGGTATTATACCGAGGGAAATTCTCTTCTGGTCTGCGTTTTCACGGTTCAGACAAAAAGTATATAACAAACACTGTTATAATGGCCGGTCTTAACTTTCCACGCCCAATAAAGCACAATGCTACAGGCCAATCGCGCCATACACACCCACAAAAAAAAAAAAAAAAAAAAAAAAACAATGGATGATAAAACACCCACTTTATAGCCATCAAATGTCCGTCTTCCAGAACGTTATAAAGTAATTACGCTCGTGGATTCCAGTTGGCCTTAACACATACACTTCCATGACCCGAAACTGTCACAAAATATTCGAGCCTTTTCAAAATGCTCTTTAGATGCCGGCATTAAAACGCGCTGAATTATTCAAATATCCCTTTGAATACTGACACATACTCGTGAATATAATTACATCCCGGCTATTATATCATGTTTATGAAAAAAAAGAGAGGAAGAGATATTAAAAAAAAAAAAAAGTGTTAAAAGGCTAGTTTATCATTTAGTGTCCATTAGCAACTATTCGACCGTGTTGCGTTGCCTTGCTGTGACCATTGCTAGCAAGGTCCTTTGCTATTACCACTACATAAATTCGCTTCCCCCTCCTAGCTCTGATTTCCCTCGTACGTTGCTTTCCCGCACACTAAACTCTCTGCACAACCCCCCCCCCTCCCCTCCCCTCCCCCTCTCTCTCCTCCCACCCCTTCGCTCTCCACTCCCTTCTCTTACTCCCTCTCCCACCCCCACTCCCACCCCTCTTGCCGCCACTTAGCTTCCCCAAACCCACCTTTCTCTTGAAGTTTCCTACGACTCAGCTCTTGTTTGCTCTCTTTCTCTCGCCCTCTCTCTCTCTCTCTCTCTCTCTTCATCTCTCTCTCTCTCTCTCTCTCTCTCTCTCTCTCTCTCTCTCTCTCTCTCTCTCTCTCTCTCTCTCTCTCTCTCTCTCTCTCTCTCTCTCTCTCTCTCTCTCTTTCTCTCTCTCTCTTTGCCCCCAAAGTCGTGGGATCTGTCACTCCCAAAATTTACATGGCGTAGGATTAGTCCTAAATCACTTTTATTTTGCGCAATATCGTGTGAAATAGACGGGCTGGCATTTGGGGGCAGGGGAGGGGGAGGGGGAGGGCGGGGTGGAACCGGAGAAAATCTCCATGCACTTTCACTTAACACTTTGTTGTCTGGGTTTGCGATGCAGCCACCCCCCTTCTCTGCCCCCACTCACCTCACCTCACCCAAACCCCCTTTACATCGCACCTATACGCTTTCTTTTTCTCTCTCTCTCTCTCTCTCTCTCTCTCTCTCTCTCTCTCTCTCTCTCTCTCTCTCTCTCTCTCTCTCTCTCTCTCTCTCTCTCTCTCTCTCTCTCTCTCTCTTTCTCTCTTTCTCTCTCTTTCTCTCCCATTCCCAGCCTCTCCTTCGCTCTGTCTATATGCCTTTCACCCTTTCTCTCTCTCTCTCTCTCTCTCTCTCTCTCTCTCTCTCTCTCTCTCTCTCTCTCTCTCTCTCTCTCTCTCTCTCTCTCCCAAACTGTTTACTGAAACGGTCAACGGTGGCCTGGAATATTTGCGCGTTTTAGGCAAACTGGCAACATTGGTATGAAGACATGGAAAGTGCTGGATTTTTGTACAGTCGTCCAGGCTTGGTTGCAGGTTTTTTCTGTTTTGTACAACGATTCAACATTCATTCTATACGTGGCTTAAATGCAAACGTACTTGTTTACTTGTATAGACGCTTGTATCTTGGATTTGCATACAGATACATATACATGTACTAAAACGTACATCAACACTTACACATGCACATGCACACGCACATAAAACTTTTCATAATGCTTACAAAAACATACGAATATATGTATATACGCACATACATATACTAACTTGCAGACACATCCATAGACAAACACACAAACACAACAAAACGAAACTTAAGTCTCGAAACATTATAAAATTTTAAAAAACGCGAAAATAAAACAAGCGTCAGTTCGGGAGAAGCGATCAGAACCCCACCACCCCACCCACTCCTAACCCATCCCCTCTCTGACCCCCCCCCCTCCATTCCCCTCCCTCGACTCACCCCTCTCCCTCCCTTATCCCTCCCTTCCTCTCCCCACCCTCCCTCGCCTCGCCCCTCGCCTCTCCCCTCCCTTCTCCTCCTCCTCCTACTCCTCCTCCTCCCTCTCTCTCCCCACCCTCCCTCCCTCGCCTCGACTCGCCCCCTCTCTCTCTCCCTTCCTCTCCCCCCTCCCTCCCTCCCTCCCTCCCTCCCCACCCAACCTGCTCGCCGGGACCATATGTGGCTGCTTTAATTAAATGGCTGTGTTAAGTCTATGAAAAGATTGCAAGACAAGTTATAACAGAGGTAGCCAGGGTTGAGGGAGAGAGAGAGAGGAAGAGAGAGGGAAGTGGATAGATGGAGAGATGGTGATGTTTGAGGACGAAGGGAGAGATGAGTGGATGGATGGGTGGTTAGGTGGGTGGATGGATGGAGAGACGGAGGAATAGATGGATGGATGGATGGATGGATATTTGGATAGAGAATAGATGAGAAGGTCGGTAGGTGGATAGGTGGATGGATAGATGAGAAAGTTGATCGGTGGATGGATGAATAAACAGAGGGTAAGAAAGGCAGAGGGAAAGATTGATATATAAACAGAGAGAAAGAGAGTAGAAAAAAAAAATCCTCAGACATCTTTCCAATAAGAAAAAAAAAAAGATAACAATAATGACTCTCTTGATCGCATCCGCAGCCAGTCATATCCAGTCGTCTCTCAAACACCATTAAACTCAAAACATTCGATACCGGAAAATAACCTCAGGTTTGTGTTGCAAAATACAACCGCAGGCAATATGCAAATAGCCAGAAAGAGAGAAAGAAAAAAAAAAAAGAAAAAAAAAGGAATGAAGTAAAAAAAAAAAAAAAAAAAAAAAAAAAACGAAGAAAAAAAATACGACCGGGCTTTTGGAAATATTGCGGGGGTGGGGGGTGGGGGATGGGGGTAGGGGGTGATGGATATAGAGGAGGGATCAAATTATATATTCACTGAAGGGGCGAGAGGATGGAGGACGGATAAGGATGGAGAGGGGAGAGAATAGGAGGGTAGAAGGAGACTCGGAAGAAGGGGGCGAAGATAGGGAAAAGAGAATAAGAGAAGGAAAACGATAGATGAGAGAGAGAGGAACAGGAGAGAAGGAATAGGATAACGGAGGAACGAAGGAGAGAGAGAGAGAGAGAGATGGAAGAAATAGAAGAACGAGAAAAAGAACGAGAAGTGTTGCGCTGTTGAAACTGTGTTTCTGAAAGTTGATTTAGCAGAATCATTAAAGCCAAAGAGAGAATGAGAGTTTAGCTGGACCGGGCCGAGTAAACAAAAACAAAAACAAGTAAAGAGAGATGCTGGGTTTCTCTTTCTTTCTCTCTCTCTCTCTCTCTCTCTCTCTTTCCTTTCTTTTGAAGTGATTAGTCTAAAATATGGATAGATAAAAAGGTGGGAATGAGAGAATCTTAATCATATGAGGGAAGAAGGGACTAAATAAGATTAGAATAGTAGAAAGAGAGAGATAGGAAAAAAAAGAATAAATCCATGAACTAAAAGAAAACAGAAGAGAGGAAATCCAGCGGGTAAGGGCGTTGAAGAAGACGAAAGGGGAAGGGGAAGAGCCAGAAATATGGACGGAGAGGAGACAGATAGGCGGGGATAATAAGACAAATAGATTGGAGAGTAAAATAGATCCTTTTGGAAGGAAAGAAGGCATAAAAAAGGACTAACTGTCACGATGCGTCAGTCGATTTGTTCGGCGCATTCATAACTGGACACTCTAACAAAAGGGATTTGAAAGAGAGAGAGAGAGAGAGAGAGAGAGAGAGAGAGAGAGAGAGAGAGAGAGAATCAGGGAGAGGAACTAAAAATGAAAAAAAGGACTCATGTTCTTGACGGAAAATGGCGCGTCGACCGAGTCATTTCCCGCCAAATTCGAAAGCCCCGGGAGAAAAAGGGCGGGAAAATGGCACCGCCGAAGAACCAAATCGCTACGGCGCGCGAGGGGGAGGGGGGGGGGCAGCGTCGGCTTCTCTCTTCATTAGGAACCGGCATCATTAACCCGATTCCGACACCTTAACTCGGTCTATTCTTTACAACTCATTAAGTCGGGCGTCGGGTGGAGAGCAGAGAGGGGCCTTGCGGTCTCTATTTCGGTCGGGTCATCGTTTCCGCGTTCGCCGGTTCGCATATGGCTTCGTTCTCCGGGTTCTCTCGTCGTTCTCTCCCCTCCCCCCACCCCGCCCCCCCACACATATCCTTGGTTCATTGACCCATCTCCTCCTTCCTTTCTTTCTCCCCTCCTCTACTCCCTTCTTCCTCTCTTCTCCTCCACTCCCCTCTTCCTCTGCCCTTCCCCGTCTTCTTCCTGCGCCGTTCTTGTGTCCAGAGGTTCGGCGGTTCACATGGTTCCTTTCCCACACCTACTACCCCCACCCCCACCCCCTTCCTTCTCTCTGAGCCCCCTCCCCCATTCCCCTCAGAACCCCCTCCCCCCCACCCACCTCGACGCTCACCTCTGCTGGCCACTACCCAACTTGGCCACACTTACTTTTCCTCGCTAAGTTGGCCTCGGTCCAAGTTGGCTGCACTTACCTTGCCTCCAAGTTGCAGTTCTGGACAAAGTTTGGGCAAAATACTGTACAAAACTCTCGCCAGAAAATTACTTGGAAGCGCTTGTTGAAGATGTTTCACGCCCTCATTTCGCAGCCTTGTCTGGGATCTGGGATGAACTTAATGCTATTGATACTACCTTACCCTGTATGAATCTCAAGTTAAGTTCAAGTTCACAATAATTCATATTCCACTGATATAACCTCTTGTATTTTCGAGAACGGGATCAGCCCAAATTCAGAATGATTTATCATCTACTGATTAAATCCTACTAAAAAAAAGATAACAACAGTCTGGAAACAGTTCAACAAACTAGAACATTTCTCACAATTCTCCCAACAAGGTCTCAAGTGTGAGAAAATGATTCATTTCTCAATACCACGGGACTCGTTTCCGTTTTTTATTTATTTTTTTAAATACAAGTTACTCCTTTCTTCTTCACTTTTTCTTCTTTTCTTTTCTTTCTTTGTTTCATTCGTTCATTCAAAAGCATCTCTTCAATAGTGATACCATCATCTCACGTATAAACAATCAGCTGGAAATGAACAAAAGAGCAGAGCAGATGGTAATTGCGTCTGGTCTTGGAATTTACTTTGACGCGGGTCAGCTGTGGCGTGTGTCGACCGCCTCCTCATAACTCTGAAACATTTCGGAACAAAATTACTTTTCAATTAGTTTTTCAACAACCAACTTCAGGTCCGACCGACACACGAAATGAATGATGATTTATAAATCTTATAAATAAGAGAAAAATGGGAGCGGACGGCGGCTTGCTGTTGGGGGGGTGGGAGGGGGGAAGGGGAGGGGTTAGAGGAAGAAGGAAGGAAGGGAGGGAGGGGAAGGGAAGGGAAGAGAAGAGAGAGAAAGTGTAAAGAAAGGCTGGAAGGAAATGGTTTATGTCGAAAAGCTTCTTTCTCCCAAAGAGTTAAAAGTTGTTGTTACTTTTTCGTTTTCTTGATCTGGTCGTTTCCCAAAAGTATTTTTTCCCTTAAAAGAAGACCATTAATCACAAATACATCATTCAACCCCCCAAAAAAATAAAATAAAACATAACTAAGTGAAAAAAAACGAACGAAAAGCCAACACACAAGAGAACAAAACCAAACCAAAACGAAAGCGAACGACAATAAAAAAAAACGAAAAAAAAATGAAGAGAAGATCAAACAAAACCGAAAACAGAGACACAGCGACACGACACAACACGAGAGAAGACGGAATTCGTTACAAGCTCCGTTTTCGACCAAGAATCCTGAGCTTGAGGTCCCAAGCGACTTCAAGATGGTCAAGTT
>NW_028234413.1:35612654-35630154 GCF_977035675.1 Penaeus japonicus | reverse complement strand
TCCGCTCTTTGGATTCCTACACTCTTTGGAGGTGAGGAGCTAAGGCTAAGTCCAGGATTTCTTTTTCTTTTTTTCCTTCTTCCTCTTTTTTTCTTCCTTCTTCCTCTTTTTTTCCTTCTTCTTCCTCTTCTTTTTTTTTCTCCTTCCTCTTCTTTCTTTTTTTTCTTCCTCTTCTTTTTTTTTTTCTTCTTCCTCTTCTTTTTTTCCTTCTTCCTCTTCTTTTTTTTCTTTTTTCTTCTTTTTCTTCTTCTTCCTCTTCTTTTTCTTCTTCTTCTTCTTCTTCTTTTTCTTCTTCTTCTTCTTCTTCTTTTCTTTCTTGTCTACATTATTTCGTCCTTTATAGAGAAAAAAATAAAGGGAATCATTCAATATACTATATTTTTTTCAGAAAAAAAGCGAGGGAGATGGGATAATGGCAGGGGTAGTGGGGTAGGGGAGGGGGTAGAGGGAGGGGTATTTCTCGAATAGCACAAGTATGTCCATGAGAAGAGGGGGGGGGGGGTAAGAAGGGATGAGGGGAGGGGAGAAATAAGAAGACACAAGAGAGGGTTGATGTGACTCTTTTTGTTGCAATATACTGTTGTGTTTGTTGTTTTTTATTTGGAATCGCACCTCATCTGCAAGAAAGGCAATACCGGGATTGTTGAGAAGCTTCTAGTGCGCGACGGGTGGGGAGGGGGAGGGGGGGCAGAGGGATAATGCCTTTTATGCGCTGGCAATACTCTTTCGGGATTTTTTTATTAAATATATATACATATCTATCTATATATCTATCTATATCTATATCTATCTATCTATCTATCTATCTATCTATCTATCTATCTATCTATCTATCTATATGTGTATATATATATATATATATATATATATATATATATATATATATATATACATAAACAAATTCTCTCTCTCTCTCTCTCTCTCTCTCTCTCTCTCTCTCTCTCTCTCTTCCTCTCCTCCTCCTCTCCTCCCTCCTCTCCTCCCTTCCTCCCTTCCTCCCTCCCTCCCTCCCTCTCTCTCTCTTTCTCACTCTCTCTCTCTTTCTCTCTCTCTCTCCTTCTATTTCTAACCTTCCTCCAATTTCCCCGTTCCCTCATTCACCTCCGTCTTCAAAGGCCAAACGGAGTAAACTGCCCGAAAGGCTGTAAGGTCAGCAAGCGACGTCAAGAAAGTGTCAGCCCGCGAGAAGACGTCAGCAGACCGCCCTCGAGTTATGATAAACGTACTCCAGGGATAACTACGGAATCCTCTGGGACAGGGATTGAATTCGGAATCGAGGAAATTGAAATCGAAAAATTTAAATTCACAGGCAGAACCAAAAGGGGAAGGAGGGAGGGAGGGAGGGAGGGAGGGAAGGAAAGAGGGAGTGAGGGAAAGAGGGAGAGAAGGTAGAGGTATCGAAGCAGACGATAGTATATAAGTAATGGTAATTTAACCAGTATGTGGAAAAGCAAGATACAGTAAGTCATCAGTCCTGCGACATTTAATGTAGGATTATCCTAGGTCTATTTAGTATAATAGGAAAAGAAAAGGGAAAGGGAGACAGGCGGAAATCCTCCAAGCGGGATCTCTCAGGTGTGACCGGGAAGACTGCAGAAAGAAGGTCAAGTCTCAATGTTGCAAGGAACATGCCCAGGCGATTGAAAATTCAAGCGGAGGCAAGCCAGGTCTCGAGTGTGTTTTGCGTGTTTGACCTGCACAGCAATGACACACGTTGCAACACCTGATGCACTTCTTTTTTTTTTTCTTATCCCGCGAGAGAAAACAATGAAATGTGAAAATACATCACTGTTTTTTTCTTTTCTTTTTTATAATTCATCTCGAGCTCAACATTTGAAGAACCTTTAATGTTAGAAGGTAAGACTTGCTGTTTCTAAAAATCATAAATAATTAACAACCTTGAATCGTGATAATCATCTTTATTAATGATAAACAACCGGTAATACTAATGATCAAACATATTAATACCTAACAACATGTAATAGTAGTAATCAACTATATTAACTTAAGGGGCTTAATCTCTGTCCAACAGCTGACTAGATTAACTGTAAAGAAGACCATCTTCTCGAGGCACACATGCAATGAAATTAATCCCGCTTGCTGTAACTCCACACTAATCTAAACTAACCCCCCCCATCTGCTACCTAATATATATTCCTCAACGCCCACATAACTGGCAACTCACGAGACAGACAGCGGTGTTGCCATATGCATATCAGTCGCCGCGGTGCGTGGTCGAGCCGAAATGTTGATACATGGGCTAAGTCCACCCTTATTGTTCCTGGATCCGTGGGGATTGCGCTATACCGCCAGCTCACTATATTTCCAAGTCAATAAGCTCGGGAGGGCCTAAGGAACAGGTCCGACAGGAGGGGGGAGTCGAGGGAAAGACGAGAGTGAGCGAGAGAGAGAGAGAGAGGAAGAGAGAGAGAGAGAGAGAGAACGAGAGAGAAAGCTACATCCCTTTTTCCTGAAAAACTTCTGGTATCTAAAATAAAGGAAAGACAGAGCGAGAGACAGACAGACAGACAGACAAAGAGAAAGAGAAAGACAGACAGACACACAGAGAGAGCAATGGAACGGGGAATAGAAAGGTAAACATCGAGTAAAAGACATAAAGCGAGAGACGGAATGTGGAAAGGTAGGACAGAGGCTGGCAACGCTATTAGAGGTAATGGGTTATAAACGATGGAGAAGGGAGAGAGAAGAATGAGGAATAGTTAGGGGAGAGAAGAGAGGGAACCCGAGGATAAATGAGAACGTATGGTAGGTACAGAGGTTAATGCAAACTTTATGTTGGATTTGCTAGAATAAAAGGACGAGGGTGGCAATTGCAAGGGAACGGGAGAGGAAACGAAGGAGGGGAGTGGTAGAGAGAAAGAGGGAGGAGAGGGGAGTGGAAGAGAGAGAGATGAAGGGCAGGAGAGGGGGAGAGAAGGAGAGGGGAGTGGTAGAGAGAAAGAGGGAGGAGAGGGGAATGGAAGAGAGAGAGATGAAAGACAGGAGAGAGGGAGAGAAAGAGGGGGAGAGATACGAGAGGAGTAGCACAGAAAGGGAGGAGAGGCAACAGCGAAGGAGGGAAGAGGAAAGAGAGAGCGGAAAGATAAGACGAGAGAAGGGGAAGTAGTAAGAAGAAAAATAAGGTGTCTCAGGAGAAAGACTTGATGAATAAGGCAAGTACATGGAAAGAGGCGGTAATTAATCAGGACATAAATTAGAGAGGAGAGGAAGCGTCAGCTTCGGTCTTAACGTTGTTCCAAGAGATCGTCACCGTCAGACCCTGTTCTCTTCTCTTCCTCTCCCTCTTCCCCTTCTCTTCTTCTCTCCTCTTCACTTCGCCTTCTCCCTTTTTCCCCTCTCTTTCTCTCCTTGTCTTATTCCCCACGCTCCTTTCCTCACTCCCCAAACCTCTTACTCTATTCCCTTGTCCCCTCTCCCTCTTTCTTTTCTGTCCTTTCTTCCTATCCCCCTCTCCCTATTCCCCTTCTGTCTTCCCATCCCCCTATCTCCCTATTCCCATCCCCCTATCTCCCTATTCTCATCCCCCTATCTCCCTCCTTTCATCCCCCGTTCCTCTCTCCCTATTCCCCCCTCCCCTTTCCCCATCCTCCCTCTACCCCGTCCACCACCACCCCACCCCCGCATCCACCCCCCACCCCCCACCCGTCAATTCAGACGAGTACACAGAGACGGAACCCAGTGCGAAGAGGGTAATTGAACAAGAGTAATAAAAAAAAGGGGGGGTACAAGAGGGAAGCGGAGACACCGACAGAGGGGTCCGGCACTTGAAGATTAGTGTGGCTCGAGGCGATCCAAGTTTGCTCCAAGTCCGGGCTAAGTTGCAGCGCTGGAATTCTGCTCCTGATTTCTAAGTGCATCGGCGTTATGCTTTCCCTGGTTGTCTCGGCGTCAGTTGCACAAGTTGGGAAGTGACACAGTCTCTCTGTATCTCTCTCTTTCTCGCTTTCTCGCTTTCTTTTCCTTTCTTTTTTTTTTTGTCTCTCTCTGTCTCTCACTCATTCTCTCTCTCTCTCTTTGTTTTCCTTCCTTTTATTTGTCTTTCTCTCTCTCACTCTTTCTTCTTGTCTTTCTCTTTCTCTCTCTCTCTCTCTCTCTCTCTCTCTCTCTCTCTCTCTCTCTCTCTCTCTCTCTCTCTCTCTCTCTCTCTCTCTCTCTCTCTCTCTCTTCCTCCCTCCTTCTCTCCCTCCCTCTCTCTCTCTCTTTTTATCTCTCATCCTCTCTCTTTCCCTCTTTCCCTCTTTCTCCCCTCACTCTCCAGCCCTTCTTCCTCCTTTCCCCCTCTTCCCGAGCGCATGTTAGCCGTCTTCCCTCTTTCAATGTGGTATTTTCCGTTTGGCTTAGATCGTAAAGCTCCGGGGAGACTTTGCTACGCCGGGGGACATATATATTAAAGTTAAAGTTGAAGAGATTTTCTTCATATTAAATTAATGCAGGAGTCGCACACCCGCCTCCCTCCCTCCCTCCCTCCCTCCCTTCCTCCTTCGCTCCCTCTCTCTCTCTCTCTCTCTCTCTCTCTCTTCCTCCCGCCCTTTCTCTTTCCACCTCCTCCTCTTTTCTAGCTCCCTCTTTCCTCCACCTCCCTTTATTTCGTCCATCGTGTTTTTTTTCTGTCTCCCTTCTCTTTTTCTCTCCTCTTTTCTCCTCCCTCCCCCCCCCCTTTCCTCCTTCTCTCTCCCATCCCCCTCCTATTCTCTCCGTCTTCCCTTTCCCTTCTCTCCTCCTATGACCTTCCACCGCCAACCCTGCTCATTCCCACCCCATATTCCACCTCCTCTCCCTTCGAAACCTCATCCATCCCTCACTACCTTGCAATCACCTCCTTCTCAATCGTCCTATGAGGGATTCCAGGCGCCCTTCTGCCATTGAGTTGCCATTGAGTTACCATTGAGTTGCCATAGGCGTTAGCCCTGAAGAGACGTTGTGGCACCCTAAGGGGTATTTTTTTTGGGGGGGATGAGAGTGGGGGGAGGAGAGAGGTGGGGATGAAAGATCTAATTGATACTTTCCTGTGTTGATGGTGTTTCTATTTGCTGTTTTTTGATGGAGGTAAGTTTTTTTCCGTCCTGTTTCTCTCTCTCTATCTATCTATCTCTTTATCTATCTATCTTTATCTATCTACCTATCTTTCTATCTATCTATCTATCTGTCTCTCACTATTTTCTCTCTCTCTCTCTCTCTCTCTCTCTCTCTCTCTCTCTCTCTCTCTCTCTCTCTCTCTCTCTCTCTCTCACTATTTCTCTCTCTCTCTCTCTATCTATCTATCTATCTATCTATCTATCAATCTATCTATCTATCTCCTTCTCTACCTATCCTTTATCCACCCGACACATTCGCATACAAACGCATTTCCGAGGATAATCCTTGTTAAACTTATTAACATAATTATATTGATTAAGCACCCACCCTTGACTAGATCTGGTATGAAATTACCCCTATTAGGACACTACAGTTGAGATTTCACACTCCGACAAGATCCCTCGATACCCATCCTGCAATCCTGCCATCCTGCAATCCTACCATCCTGCAATCCTGCCATACTGCAATCCTGCCATCCTGCAATCCTGCCATTTCTGCCATCCTGCAATCCTACCATCCTGCAATCCTGCCATCCTGCAATCCTGCCATTTCTGCCATCCTGACATCCTTACCAATGGGCTGGGAGTCATATCGCAACAGCCTGTTTTGATTTTATGAAAACAATTGCTCTCCTATTGCGTGAAATACTGAAAGGATTTTTTCCTTGTTTTTATTTTTGTTCCCTTTTTTTTTGGGGGGGTGTAGGGTAGGGGAGTAGTGGAGGGAATAAAACTCCGGAATATAACAATTTTAATCTCCAATATGTGTGAAGTATCGTTTAACTCCATCATCACACATACGTGGGCATACATACATACATACATACATACATACCTATAAACATACATACATACATACATAACTACAAACACACACACACACACATAAACAAATAAACAAACAAGCACAAACACACACACAGAGGAAGGCCAGCAAGCGTAGAGATGAAACCTCGAATACGGATCAACAAGAAAAAAAAAAAACATATATAGTACCTTTTTTTTCCCCGAATTTCACTCCGAAAACCCGAAAACTTATTCCAAGCGTACAAAAGCAATAAAATATTTCGCTCGCAGTGTAAGGAAGTGGGCCATGGTTCGCCCGCACTAGCGAGCGGTTCGGCCTGAGCACCTTTCAATACTGCTCACCCGCCAGCTACCGAAAGCTTGGCCAGGTTGATGTTTTGGGTTGACTACAGGCCTGTGTGTCTTTGATCCGATTGGGGAAGGGCAGAATTCACAATTCATTTGTCTTTGGCATCGGCTCTCCCTTCTCTTTCTCTCTCTTTCTCTCTCCCTCGTTCTTTCTATTTCTCTTTTCTCTCTTTTGTTTTTTGGGATTTTTTGTTTTTTGGTTTTGTTTTCTTTTTTGGGTTATATTTTTCTTTTTCTTTTCTTTTTTCTCTTTTTCTTTCTCTCTCTCTCTCTCTCTCTCTCTCTCTCTCTCTCTCTCTCTCTCTCTCTCTCTCTCTCTCTCTCTCTCTCTCTCTCTCTCTCTCTCTCTCTCTCTCTCTCTCTCTCTCTCTCTCTCTCTCTCTCTCTCTCTTCCTCTCTCTCACACACTCTCTATCCAGATACAATCTATTTAAATTATTCACAAAACTATCAATCTGTTTGTTTACTAAATACATTCGTTTCGGCAACGTGTTATTCCCTCAACGATTACTTTACCTTTACGCGCTTTTATCTATATCTGTTATTTATACGTTCATCTATATTTCGATGTGTGTGTATATATACAATCCCTCTGTTTCTTCAACCGTTGCATCACAACATTTAGCCGCGCGGAAACTTAAAACAATATGACAACACAGGGAAGTTACTGTTAGGTTGAGTTTAAACCTTTGGAGAATTGCATAGTTGTTATTTTCTTTTATGCCTTTTGTGTAGTGTCTGTTTGATATGTACAAAAGAGTTTAGGCTTTATAATGTTAGCATTGGTCTTTCTTTGCTTTAAAACACTTGGTTTTGGATGATGGTACTTTTGTCTTCTGCGTAATATTTTTTTCCTTTTTTTTTTCTTTTTCTTTCCATGATGCATTGAATTACTGTTGTAAACGTTCAGCTATTCTGCCCTTGTAGTGACCCTGGAATCTTCTCTCTCTCTGACCCTTTCTCTTTTTCTCCTTCTCGCTTCTCTTTCTCTCTCTCTCTCTCTCTCTCTCTCTCTCTCTCTCTCTCTCTCTCTCTCTCTCTCTCTCTCTCTCTCTCTCTCTCTCTCTCTCTCTCTCTCTGTCTCTCTCTCTCTCTCTTTCATTCTTTATCTGTCTATCTATCTATCTTTCTCTCTTTCTCTCTCACTCCCTCACTCTCTCCATCTCTGTCTCACTCTTATTCTCCTTTTCTCTATTCATATCTCTCTCTCTGTCTCTCTCTCTCTCTCTCTCTCTCTCTCTCTCTCTCTCTCTCTCTCTCTCTCTCTCTCTCTCTCTCTCTCTCTCTCTCTCTCTCTCTCTCTCTCTCTCTCTCTCGCTCTCTCTTATCTGGTCTCGCCTTGTGGTGTAATCTAATATCAAACTTTAATTATCAGACAATCCCTCCAACTGCGACGCGGTAGACTACGCACCAGTGTACACCGCGACGGACGAAGGGAAAGAGAGGGAAAGACAGTGGGAGATAGTGAAATCCGAGTAGACATGTCCGTAGACTTTCCGTTTAGAAGAACAGCCGATATTAGCATTTGCATTGATTCATGTTACAGTGATTCTTGTTTCGTTTCTTAGGAGTGGTTAGTGGTAAAAAAAAAATGAGTTGATTAATTAATAGAGGATAAAATGAACTGAATAAAACCCGACTTGCACAGTCGAAATAATCTGTTTTCGACGCTTTCCATAATGGTTGTTAATTAAAATCTGAGCACAAGTTTACTCTGCAATAACCGAATTAAGCGTAACACTATCTTCATTTTGTTGGGAGATCTTGACGAAGTTCTCTTGTAGTTCAACTTGCTCCAAATACTCGGATTAACCGAAGAACTTCTGTAGTTGGAGTATTTCCAGTGCTTGGCTATTCGATCTCGCCGTTGGTCTAAAACTCTGTTGTGAAATTCTATTCCGATGAGTTTTCGTACAAAATTGTTTGGCCGTTATCACGCGAAATGATTTCCATTCCATCTCACATTTTCCCCGCTTTTATATTACTTTACCTAATTCAGCTGCCTAAATCTGTATTCCCCCGCTACCATTTGGGCAGTGAGGGGTTGGGGGGGGGGGAGGGTAAGAGAGGGGGTAGGGGGAGCAATTGCCCACGCAACTGAATATTACACTTCGAAAATGTTAAATATTTTATAAACATTTCTCATGGTACCTCAATATTTTCCACGATGTGTCCAACATTTTCTCGCGATCCCGGTCTCCACAACAAGCAGCCCAGTAGCGTTGCTTCTCTCTCCTTAAATTCGCATTTCCTTCCTGCTAGTATGATCAAACTATGGTTTTCCAGGTTTTATAAAGCAGTTATCCCCTCAGATCGAGTCTGCATTGTAAAAATATTTATATGTAAATGAATAAGATACAAATATAGATACGTGAATCAACCAACAGATATTCTAACACGTATAATTTGTGAAAAGGGAATAGATTAAAAAAATAGATAAGGATACGAACCCTTCCCCTACAAAAAAAAAATAATAATAAGTACATAATTTCATGGTGATTCTTGCCACACGTTTTCCTAAATGATGCTAAAAAAAATTCTCACTGAACACCATGACTGGTTTTCAAAAAATGCGGTAAAAACATTTTCCCAAACCATACATTCGAAACCTTACGTGCCAAGGAACCATCGAGTTTTTCTTTTCATTTTTTCTTTACCTCTGGACAGAAAAAAAAATATTTTTAGTACTTTAGAGGGATGTGTATATACGTTAGAGAGAGAGAGAGAGAGAGAGAGAGAGAGAGAGAAAGAGAGGGACAGCGAAAGAGAATTACCCGAATACACATAGAAAGAAGAAAGAGAAAAACTCCAAAATGCGTATGTACATAGAGGGAAAGAAAGAAAGATAGAACAAACATATAAGCATAGAAACCAAGAAATAGAATAATAGAAAGAGTGTGAGAGAACGACAGAGAGAGAGAGAGAGAGAGAGAGAGAGAGAGAGAAAGAGAGAGAGAGAAAAAAAACACATACAGAGAAAGAAAGAGGCAGAGAGAGCAAGCCAACAACAAATCTAATTTTCGAAATATGTATACACGAGTACACATAACCTAAACCTCGCCTGCACACCCCATCCCCGCGTGTAAATCAGATAGCGTCGGGCCAGCTATTTCTTCCTCACCCATCCATCGTTCCTTCATTTCCGATGCCCCACGCCCAACGCCCCGCTCTCCTCCTCCTCCTTCTCCTCCTCCTCCTCTTCTCCTCTTCTCCTCCTCCTCCTCCTCTCCTGTTGCTTCTTCTCTGCTTTTTGTTTCTGCTTATCATCGCCTTCTGTTTCTGTTCCTCTTGGGGTTGTTGGTTTGTTTTGCTTTGTTTTGATATCAATGTTTGTTTGTTTGTTTGTCTCTCAGTCTTTCACTTTCTTGACTCTAACTCTCTCTATCTATCTATCTGTCTGTCTGTCTGTCTGTCTGTCTCTATCTCTCTCTTTCCTCCATCTCCTTCTCCATTTTCCCTCTCCCTCTTTCTTTCTATCTCCCTTTCCCCTCTCCCTCTCCCTCTCCCTCTCCCTCTTTCCTCTCTTCCTCTACCTCTTTCCCTTTCCTCTCTCCTCTCTCCATCTCTCTCTTTATCTTTCTTTCCTCTCTCCTCCCTCTTTCCCTCTCCCTCCATCTCTCCTCTCCTTCTCTCTCCCAGCATCTCTCTCTCTCTCTCTCTCTCATTCCTCTCTCCCTCTACCTCTTTCCCTTTCCTCTCTCCTCTCTCCATCTCTCTCTCTATCTTTCTTTCCTCTCTCCTCCCTCTTTCCCTCTCCCTCCATCTCTCCTCTCCTTCTCTCTCCCAGCATCTCTCTCTCTCTCCCAGCATCTCTCTCTCTCTCTCTCTCTCTCATTCCTCCCCGGTATGAATACGAAATGAAACTGAAATACAGCTTCACTACCATGACTGTTATTTTAGAATAGGAAAGTGGCGCAGTCAGTACGCTCTTTAACAGTCTTTAAATGCTTCTTAAACCCCAGTCTTTCTGTGCCTCGGGATATAATCTGGTGCGTACTTTTCCCTTGTGTAGTGTGCAATCTCCCCTCCCCTCCCCTCCCCCTCTCTCTCTCTCCTCCTCCCTCCTCTCTCTCTTCCTCCTTTCTCTCTCCTCTTTTCCCTTTTTCCCCTCGGTTCTCCCCTCGTTTCGTCTTTTTTTTCTTTCTTCACCTTTTTTTTTCCTGTCGTCTTTCTGTTACTTCACAACTTTTGTCATGTTTTTCCTCTCTCTTAAACCCATTTTTTTTTTTTTTTTTTCGTTTTCAGAAAATGTTGCAAGGAAACATTCTTCTATCAGCGGCTTGTGTCTTCCACTCTTTCTTTTTCTTTCGTTTTTCTGTCCTTCGTTTGTATTCTTTATTCTTCATTCTTTCAAAGTTATTTTTCAATTGTTGCTTTATTCCCTTTTCTCTCTTCTTTCTCTTTATCATCATCATCGTCTTCTATACATGTTTTCATCTACTCCTCTTTCTACCTCGTGTCCTCCTTCCACATCTCTCTCCCTTCCTCCTTCCACTTCCCCCTCCATTCCTCCCCCCACTTCTTTCACTGTTTCTCCTTCCACCTCTCCCTCCTTTCCTTCCCCTTCGAACTCTCCCTCTTTTCCTCCCTCTCCCCCCACCCCTACATTTCCTCCATCTCTCCTTCCCCTCCCCCTCTTCCCTCCCTCTCCCCCCACCCCAACATTTCCTCCCTCTCCCCCCACCCCTACGTTTCCTCCATCTCTCCTTTCTCTCCCCCACATCCCTTCCTCCTCCCTCCTTCCCTCCTCCCTCCTTCCCTTCATCCCTCTGGAGATGGAAGGATATGCACTGGAGAGAAGTCGTATGAAAGAGGTTTTCGAATATGCTTCACGGTTGCTTTGGTCGGTTGTGTGACGTTCTGGCCGATGTTTACGGCTCTCGTTCGGCCTGATGGAGACCTTTTTCCATTTTCCTTCCTTTTTTTCTCACTCTCTCTCTCTCTTTATTTTCTGTCGTTTTTTTTTTCTCTCTCTCTCTTCTTCTCTCTCTCTCTCTCTCTCTCTCTCTCTCTCTCTCTCTTTATTTTCTGTCGTTTTTTTTTCTCTCTCTCTCTCTCTCTCTCTCTCTCTCTCTCTCTCTCTCTCTCTCTCTCTCTCTCTCTCTCTCTCTCTCTCTCTCTCTCTCTCTCTCTCTCTCTCTCTCTCTCTCTCTCTCTCTCTTTATTTCTCTCTCTCTCTTTTTTTTTCTCTCTCTCTCTTTCTCTTCTGTCGTCTCTTTTCTCTCTTCTCTCTCTCCTCTCTCCTCCCCACCTCCTCCTCGGGGTTTTTTTCTGTCTTCTCTTCCCCCTCCTCCCTCTCCTCCTCCTCCTCTTCCTCCCCGTTGCTGTTTGATTTGGAGTTATCGATTGGCTCTTGCCTCGGTTGTCTTAAAGGAGGTACTTGGGGGTTTTTCTTTCTTTCTTTCTTTCTTTCTTTCTTTTTTGACAAAGGCGTTATGACAGGAAATCATTTCACTTTTTTTTCCTTGTCTGTTTGTTTGTTTGTTTTTGTGTGTGTGTGTTATTATGCCTTTGGGATTTACATATAAAAGTTAAAATCGATATTAGTTATTTCATTATATATTTCTCCTGGTGTGTTTATGCACAATGTTCAATTATTATTAATTCTTTGGTTAGAAATATGATTTTAATGATCATTAGCTCAGATCTGAAAAGATGTTTTCTTTCCGGCAGATCTCCACGTAATTGGAGTAAATAGATTTTAATACTAAAATACTTTAAAAGTTGTAAATGTACCTAAAGAGACTAAAAAAAAGAAAGTTTTTCTTTTTTCTTCTTCTTCAAAGCGTTAATATCATTTGGAAAAAATGAAGTACAAGCCCCATAAACCAAGAAAATGCATCCGGCTTCCCAGTTTATAATGGCCTCAGATCCTCTAGGTCCCCCCTCCCCCTTCTACTCCCATCCCGTCACCCCCCTCCCCCCTTTTCTCATTCTCCTCCTTGTTTCTTCTTTCCTACCTCCCTTAGCCTTCTTCTTACCTCTTCTCTCCCCTTTTTCCTCTCACCTCTTCCTTCCCTCTCTTCCTTCCTCTTTTATCCCTTTCCCCTTCACCCTCCTTTCCTCTTCTCCTTTCCCCTCTCCCTCCTCCCTCCCACCTCCCTCCTCCTTCCTCCTACCTCTCTCCTCCTCCCTCCCACCTCTCTCCTCCTACTTCCCACCTCTCTCCTCCCTCCCTCCCACGTCCCTCCTCCACCTCCCTCCTTCCTCCTCCCTCCCACCTCTCTCCTCCTCCACCCAGCCTCCCACTACGAGCAGAAGGCTTCTATAATTGAGATTTTTCCAAACCATTACATGATCCGCGAGTAGCGCCTCCGATGCCCTTAGTTGGCTCAATACAAAATTTGATTTAACCAATTCAAGTTTTAGAGTTCTTGGATTGTCTCTTGTCGACCGGAGATGAGGTGATGTTGAGGTGATAAGAAGAACAAAAAGACATGAAACAAGACAAAATAAAAAGGAGGTGTATGGGTGAGGTGTGTTTTTTTTTTCTTTCTTTCTTTCTTTCTTTCTTTCTTTCTTTCTTTCTTTTCTTTCTTTCTTTCTTTTCTTTTTTTTTTTTTTTTGGGGGGGGGGCGAAATAAAGCATAGCATAGAAGCAATGATGAAGGTTGTTCATTTGCTCTCTTTTTCTCTTTATTATTCTGTCCTATTCCTCTTCCTCCTTCCTCGCCATGTCCCTCACCTTCTCCCTCTTCCTCTCTTTGTTCTTTTCCCTCTCCCACTCTCTTTCCCCGCTCCATCTCCCTCTCCATCTCCTACTCCCTCTCTCTCTTCCACTCCTACTCCCTCTCCCTCTCCCTCTCCCTCTCCTTCTTCCACTCCTCTTCCCCCTCCCTCTCCCACTCTCACTCCCTCCCCCTCCTTCTCTCTCTCTCTCTCTCTCTCTTTGCGATTAACTTACGATTTGTATAACATTCCACAAGACAAACGTGAGAGACAGAGAAAGAGAGAGAGAGAGAGGAGAGGGGGAGGAGAGGGGGGGGGGGGAGAAGGTTGATGTCTGCCGCAAGGACGTCACTCAAAGGCATAACGTCACTCCATCTCGCTGGATTTTTCCTTCTTTTCGTTTTCTTTCTGTCTTTGATTTATATATGTATATATATATATATATATATATATATATATATATATATATATATATATATATATATATATATATATATAATATAATAAGCGTATATATATATAAATATATAGAAAGAATAAAATATACTATATATATATATGATATAAAATATAATAGTTTATATATATATATATATTCTATGTATTTTTTTTTTTATAAGAAGCCAAGAAACAAGAGTAAATGAAGATATAAAAATCAAAAAGAAAGAACGAAAATATGGCCGAGGACTCAACTAGTAATGGAATTTGAGTAAAGAAGAGAAAGGAAGTGAGTTTTCCAGTCTTCGAGTTTTTCTTTCTCTTTTTCTTTTTCCTTTTTTTTTTTTTTGAGTGTGCGTGGGGAGATAACTCTTCCTTTTGTCCTGACAACCACGATCCGTCAGGACAATAATTTGACGCCCAGACTCGCAACTCCCAGCAATACTCAGGCTAATTTCCGGACCGAAGCTGCTCTCTCACTCTCTCTCTCTCTCTCTCTCTCTCTCTCTCTCTCTCTCTCTCTCTCTCTCTCTCTCCCTCTCTCTCTCTCTCTCTCTCTCTCGCTCTCTCGCTCTCTCTCTCTCTCTCTCTCCTACATTAGAACTGACTGCCTATAAATCTATAATATCTATCTACACAAACGCACAGGCAAATATGTTTTGATATGTATGTGTGTGAATATATATATGTGTATATATATATACATATATCCCTTTCCAATTCCGGCTCCGAGCCACCGAGAGCCCACCTGGCTTTGCCGCAATGTTCCCAGACCTCGCCTCTCCGTCAAGCCACACCGCTGACACACGCCTGAACTGACACCTCGCAACGCTAACATTCGAGCCAACTGACATCTCACACTCTCGTCTGCCCACTCCCACCCTGCCCTAGAATCCTTTCCGGCTATTGGCTATTGTCATCTGTAGGTGGCGCTGGACTAGTATTTTTTGCAAGTGTGGAAATCGGTTTGGGTTCCGTGTTGTGGTTGTTAAGGTTGTTGTTGTAGTGTTTCATCATCTTCAAGTATTTATATATGTGTGTGTGTGTGTGTGTGTATGTGTGTGTATGTGTGTGTGTGTGTGTATCATGTTTAATACTCAAGGTTACATAACAGCAACAACCACACATGACATTAATAAGACAAGTAAGCGTTCGTCTTCATTATCTCCATTATTCTGAGACAGATGTGCCCCGGTGTGCTAGTAATTCGATGCACACACGAGTATACATGTATTCAAATACGATATTGGCTGTTAGTTTATTTGCATATATCTGCCTCATCTCTCTTGCTCTCTCTCTCTCTCTCTCTCTCTCTCTCTCTCTCTCTCTCTCTCTCTCTCTCTCTCTCTCTCTCTCTCTCTCTCTCTCTCTCTCTCTCTCTCTCTCTCTCTCTCTCTCTCTCTCTCTCTCTCTCTCTCTCTCATTCTCTCTCTCTCTCTCTCTCTCCCTAATTACTTTCAAGAAATCATAAATAATTCATAATTCACAAACCCGTAACTTAAACAAAAAAACATTATTAACTTAAAACAGACCCTAAGCGATTGTTAAAGTAGTCAGTCATACTTCTCTCCTTCTCCTCCACCTCCTCTTCCACCCTTATATCCTCCTACCTCCTTCTCCTCCTCCTCCTCCTCTCCCAGCTTCCTACCCACCCTCCCTCCATCTCTCCCTTCCTTCCCCTTCTCTGCCTCCCTCCCTCCCCCTTCCCTCGCCACATGTCGCCCCTTAATCAACGTAACACTAATAGCTCATCCAACCACATATTTCTCTCTTTCTTTTTTTCTTTCTTTCTTTGACAAGTTATCCCCTTGTGTCAACTGTCTTGGAGGGGAGACTAAATTGTTGTTGTTGTTGTTTCTTTGTTTTTTCCCCCTGTCTATTTCTTCTTCTCTTTTTCTCTTTCTTCGTATGGCCATTATTTCTATCATATTTAGGGCCACTTTTATTTCCTTTTTAATAATGATTCATATGTTGTTGTTGTTGTTGTTTTTTTATCTTTGATTCATCATCTCCCGCTTTGTCTTCCTTTATACAGCTACCTACTGCTGCTCCTCCTCCTCCTCTTCCTCTTCTCCCTCCTCCTCCTCCTCTCTTCTTCCCTCTTCCACAACTTTTACATATCACATCCACTTGCATCCCTCCCTCCTCTTTCCCTCTCCTACTCCCCCTCCATCCCTCTCCACCCCCTCCTTCTCTTCTTTACTCCTTCTCAATCCTCCACTTACCCCCCCCCCCACCCCCTCCTTCCCGTCCCCTCCCGAAGAACGTCACTCAAACTTAATCCCTCCATTTCCTTTCCTCTTTTATCCCTCTTTCCTTGTTTCCTTTAGCACATGATCCCCCTCTCCCCTCATCCTCCCCCTTCCTTCCTCCCCCTACTCCCCTCCTCCCTTCCTCCCTCCTCTCCTCTCCCCTTCATCTAGCTCCTCCTTCTCCTCCTCTTCCTCCTCCTCCTTTTCTCCTGCTCCTCTTCCTCCCAAGTACCAGATGATGCCTAACACATTTCCAAAGTCATTCTTTAAGAAAACAAAATCCGAATCAAGAAGAATCAAAATAATTATATCATTTTCCGTTTTTTTATCTTAACAAAAGAGAGAGAGGGACAGAGAGAGAATGAGAGAAAGAGAGAGAGAGAGAGAGAGAGAGAGAGAGAGAGAGAGAGAGAGAGAGAGAGAGAGAGAGAGAGAGAGAGAGAGAGAAAGAAAGAAAGAAAGAAATAGTTCCCCCCTCGCTATCTCAGCCTACTCTAAGCCGCAACCACAACCTCAGCCCCCTCTTTTAAAATTCAGTCAGAGAATAAAAGAAAAAAAAAAGTAGGGAGAGAGGGTAGGGGGACAGAGAGAGGGAGGAGACAAGGGGTGGGGAATAGTTGGGTGGGTGAGGGGAGGGGGAAGAAGAGGAGGAGGAGGGGGAGGAGGGGACTTAAGGGCGTAATTCTGGTGTCAGAAAAGTTTGTGGGGGCCATACGTTTTAAGGTAAACTTTCTTCGGTGTTTCGATTTCAGCTCGTTCTCTTCAAACGGGAGTCCTCGTTAATGCAATATAGTGAAGATGGACTTGCAAGTTGCTCAAGAATGCGCGCGTCTTACCTATTGTCTTGCGAGTGTGGCCTCCTTAGTTCCGTGCTGATAATCACAGTTGAAAAAGGAGAGGGAGAAGGAGAGAGGGAAAGAGAGATATAGAGTGTGGGGGATAGAGGGAGGGAGGAAGAGAGGGAGAGAGACAGAGAGAGAGTGTGTGTGTGGAGTGAGTGAGGAAGAAAGAGAGAGAGAGAGAGAGAGAGAAAGAGAGAGAGAGAGAGAGAGAGAGAGAGAGAGAGAGAGAGAGAGAGAGAGAGAGAGAGAGAGAGAGAGAGAGAGAGAGAGAGAGAGAGAGAAAGAGAGGGCAAGCCGGAGCGAAATAGATTTCAACCGCTGTGCTACTTGGAAAATTGGTTGGTTGCCGCTTGGTTTACTGTGTGTTTGTGGGAGTATGTGTGTGTGTGTGTGTGCGTGTCTGTGTGTGTGTGTTTATATGAACATCAATGTGCTTCTGATACGTGCACGGGTGCGTGCGTGCGTGCGTGCGAATGCACATTTATGTATGCGCGTGCATGCAAGGGTGTGTCCGAAGCATGCATGTGTAAGCTTACCGAGCACTTTCCCGACCCTGTTTGGCCGCAGGTCACTTAGGGATTACCACGTGCGTCGGGGTCATCAACCACTCTTCATAATGAAGCGTTACGACCCTCCCGCGCCGTCACAGCGCCCCCGTCACACTCTCACGTAACGCCCACGGAAGCCTCGCCACTCGCATGCCCTCAATGAGCGTTATTAAACAGCGAGGCTAACTGGACTGCACTAGATTAAATGGATGAGATATATATAATTTTTTTCTCTCTCTTTTTTTTTTTTTTTTTTTTACTAAAGAGATTTTAATTTGAAATACAATCTGCAAATTGTCCCAAAAATAATGAATGTCCATATATGAGATTAAACATCCACTACCAACATTGTATCATTAATTTATAAATATATAGTGGCTCGAAAAATCGTTCTGTCTGTGCTATTATTCAACAAAATTATCATCGAATATATACGGAAATAGCCCAGTGCCCTTCGTATCCAATCCTCTATTGCAAATCATCACGATAGCATTAAAACA
>NW_028234413.1:35597654-35602654 GCF_977035675.1 Penaeus japonicus | reverse complement strand
TGCGTAATGGATAATAAACTTACCTTTATCACGCTATTAGGGTGAATATCGCGCGCGCTAACACATGTCCCCTGAACCATCCCCGACGTACACTTTGCAAGTAACATTAACGGCGCTAGTGGAGGGAAAATGGTGAGGGAGGTTGTGGAAGTGAATAGAAGAGTGAGCTATTAAAGAATGGCGAGCGGGGAGGGGAGGGGGGAGGGGGGGTGATGGGGAAGGGGAGGAGGTAGAAGGGGGGTTGATGAAGAAGAGGAAGAGGTAGAAGGGGGGTGATGGAGAAGGAGAGGAGGTGGAGGGGGTGAGGAAAAGGAAGAGGAGAAGGTAGAAGGGGGGTTGATGGAGAAGGGGAGGAGGTGGAAGGGAAGGGTGAGGAAGAGGAAGAGGAGGAGGTGGAGGGGGATGGGGAGGACGAGGAGGAAGGGAGGGTGGAGTGGATGGAAGACGAGAACAAGAAAAGAGAAGAGGAAAAAAGAGCTAAAGGAGGAGGATGAGAAAAGGGAGTATGGAAGGTGAAAGGGGAGCGATAGGGAGAAGGAAGAGAAAAAGAAAGATAAATAAGAATAGGAAAACAGTAGAAGACAGGCTACGATCCGAAGGAAGACAAGAAGGGAAGGGAAGAGGGGAGGAGGAACAGAAGAAGAGAGAAAAAGAGAAGGGGAAGGAGAGGGGCAGAGGAGGAGGAGGCGATGAGGAGAAAGAAAAAGGGAATGATAAGATGACGACAATAACGAAAGAGAGAGAGAGAATAAGAGGAAACCAAGAAAGGGGGACGAAGAGGGGAAGAAGGGGAGACAAGAAAGAAAGTAATTAGTGGGGTAAGATAGATTGGGAAGAGAGTGAGAAAGAGAGAGAAGGAGAGAAAGAGATATTTAAAAAGAGAGAGAGAGAAAGACAGTATTTGCAAGAGGGGAAACATTTTGAGAAAAAAAGAAGATAAAAATAAAAGGACATGGAATAACAGACAAGATACAATGAGGTAGAGGGGAAACCGGTAATAAGTGGAGAGAGGGATACGAAAACAGGAGGTGGTAGGAAATGATAAAAAAGGGGAAATAGAAGAGAGGGTGGAAGAGGGGGGGAGGAAAAAGGTAAAGGGAGAGAATGTGAGAGGGAGGGAGTGGAGGAGGGAGAGTAGGAAAGGTGGGGGCAGGGATTTGAGAAGGGGGGGAGAAAAGAGGGAGAGTGAAAGAGAGAGAGAGTGAGAGAGATAGATGAAAGAGAGAGAGAGAAAGAGAAACAGGAGTTGATAAGTGCCGGTCAGGTGACAAGAGGCAAGTAATACAGGTGACCTTAGTGCTATATTTGTAATCATTCCACGGAGCATAACCCAACACTGTGGACCATTGCCTTTGGTGTAAAAAAAAATATATATATATATTACATTCTCCACAAGGTTTTAATTAAACATCCTTCTGTTTGCTAATGGTTGACACGGAAGATTGGGGAGAAGAATCTGTCGTATAAATTGTAATGAATTTGCAAATCTACGAGGGTGACCACATACACACACACACGCAGACACACACACACACACACACACACACACACACACACACACACACACACACACACACACACACACACACGCATACGCACACGCACACACACACACATACAACCACTCATAGACGTCGCTTCACTGCACGCCATGAATCAACAAAAGCAATATCAATAAAACTATCGCAACGCAAATTGCCGAAAATCCCAAGTTAAATGATTTCAGTCAACAACATAAAAAAAAACACAAAACATAAATCCCCTAAAAATAATAGAACAATGCCTGTGTACATGTATACATGCATACATACATATACGTACATGTACCGAAACCAAATTGCACAAATGCATACGAGGTACACCAACACACTCACACATATACTCTCAGTAACGCACACACAAACATAAACACACACACACACACACACACACACACACACACACACACACACACACACACACACACACAACACACACACACACACACACACACACACACACACACACACACACACACACACACACACACACACACACACACACACACACACATATATATATATATATATATATATATATATATATATATATATATATATATATATATATATATATATATATATACACTTCACCATCCACCCTTCTATAAGATCAGACACAGTATGATAATGGTGCTAAAAAGCTAAGCCCTCTCCCTTCCCTTTACCCCTCCCCTCTCCCCTCACTCCTTCCCTCTCCCTCTCCCCTTTCCCTCTCCCTACACCAACTTTGCCCCCTTAACCCAAAGCAATAACATCCCAGCCACTAAAAAAAAGCGAGACAAAAAAAAAACAGTATAACATTAGGGGTGTCAAATATCTAGTAATAATTGAAGCCAGTACACCCAGTCGCCCGGAACATTGGGTTAGATAAATAGAAATAGTGATCTGCGACCATTTTTATTTTTTATATATATATTTTTTATTATTTTTTGCTTTTTTGTCCCTTTTTCGTACCTTTTGTCGATGGGGTGTGTGTATATTGACCATTTCCATGTAGGTTCATGACGATTGTGTGTGTAATAGATTTTTGAATGTGCAACCGGAATTCTTTCTATCTTTCCTTTGTGTAGGATAAACAAAACGAATAGAACAGAAAAAGATAAAGTAACAACTGCGGTTAGCAATGTGATAAGCTAGATAGGATACTGTTGGTCCTAAGATCGAATTATATGTCGGGATCAAAGGGCGAAGAATAACCCATATTGGTCCTTTGCCTAAGGGCCAAACTTGCCTGCGAGGGGTTTTATATCAGTTTTTTGATACTGTGATTACTTGAGCACCAATAAGAAACCAGGAACGAATTTATGGGACGATTTGATTGGTCGGCTCACCTTCGTTTCCTCTTTCCCGCTACCATTCAGCATTTACGGTTATTCTTCTTTTCTTTTTTTCTCACATGTTCGAGTTTCTGAAATCCCACATTTGAGATTCCTTCCACGAAAGGAATAACACAAAGGAAAAACGCAAGAGCAATAAAAATAAAACAAGAACAAATCGGAACCAGAGAAACAAATAAAAGAACAAGAGACATAGGACGAGAGAGAAAGAGAGAGAGAGAGAGAGAGAGAGAGAGAGAGAGAGAGAGAGAGAGAAAGAAAGAAAGAAAGAGAAGAAAGAGAAAGACAGATAGAAAGAAAGAGAGCGAGAAACAACATGCCTCCCATTCAATTCTCTATCGGCTACGAAAAGCTGTGGGGTAAGAAATAGGACAAGTTGCACAAAAGACGGACGATAAATAAGAGGAAGAGAGGAAGAGGCAATATGTCAAGAGATAGGAAGAGAAGGGAAGAGCGTGTCAAGGGAAAATGGCAAGATGGAGGAGGTCAAGAAATGTCAAAGGATCGAAGGCGAAGGAGCGAGAGGGAGAGAAATTGGGGAATGGAGAGGGAGAGGAAGATAGTGAGGGAGAGGAGAAAGAGGGAGGGAGGGAGAGGATGAAGAGAGGGAAGAGAGATTTGGGAATGGAGAGGGAGAGGAGAAAGAGAGAGGGAGTTAGAGGATGAAGAGAGGGAAGAGAGATTTTTGTGAATGGAGAGGGAGAGGGGGGGAGAGAGGGAAAAGATAGGGAGAGGAAGGGAGAGGAGAAAGAGAGAGGGATGGAGAGGGTGCAGAGAGATTTGGGAATGGAGAGAGAGAGAGTGAAGGAGGCGAAAAAGGGAGAGTGAGGAAGAGGAGAAAGAGAGAGGGATGGAGAGAGTGAAGATAGATTTGGGAATGAGGAGGAGTGAGGGAGAGGGAAAGGGAGAGAGAGAGTGAAGGAGAGCAGAAATCGGGTTACGTGAGAAAGGGAAGGAGAGAGGGAAGAGGGAAAAAGATAAAAGAGACAGAAGAAAGAGAAGATAGAGAAGAAGAGAAAAAAAAGAAAAAAATGAAGAAAGTAGGAGAAAGCGTAAAAGCGCCTCCACCTCCTCCCTCCCTCCCTCCATCCCTCCCTCCCTCTCTCCCTCCCTCATTCCCTCCCTCCCCTTTCCCCTCCCTCCATCCATCCCTCCTCCTCATCTTCATCTACGTATAGATCATGGAGCCTTCCCTGATGTTTATATACAACCTATGAGATATTGAAACATACGGCAAGAGCCTCATGGATTCCGCCTGATCCCATAATGTTCTCTTTTATGAGGATATAACGCATATTAATGTGAGAAATTTCCCCCCATGAATACCTCGAACTGGCTGTAGTTTGCATCCCGGCCGTCCAGCGCCTCATCTCGCAACGGAGGCTGTGAGATGCGTTCTCTCTCTCTCTTCTTCTTCTTTTTCCTCCTCTTCTTCCTTCTTCCTCTTAACTCCTCTTGTATTCTCTTCCCTCACTCTATCTCTTCCCTTCTTTCTATCTCTTCCCTCCTCTTGCCTTCTCTTTCCCCCTCTTCTCACTTCCTCTTCCCTCCTTCTTTCACTTCTTCTTCCCTCCTCCTGTCACTTCCTCTTCCCTCCTCCTCCCTCCTCTTCCCAGCTCTTCTCTCCTCTTCCCTCTCTTCTTCCCCCAACTTCCCTTCTTCTGCCCCCCACCCTCCTCCTCCCTTCATTCCCTTTATCCCCGGTTTTTGCATATATTATATTTGTAGGTACGAGTCATGTACAAAAGATATATGTATGATATAGGTGCTCAAAGAACGCGATTAACGGTTGTGAGAATTAAATATGCATGTTAGCGCTTCCTTCACCTCTCCCCTCTTCATTTCCCTCTCCCCTTTTCATTCCCCTCTCCCCTCTTTCCCTCTAGTCATTGGTGCTCTTCTCTCCTCCCCATTATCCCCCACGAGAACCTCTTTACTCTTATTCCTCTTTCATCTTTGTTTCTCGTCCTCCTCCTCCTCCTCCTCGCTTCTACTTCTTGTGTCTCATCCTCTCCTCCTTTTTCATCCTTTTCTTCACTCCTCCCTTCTATTACTCGTCCTCCCCCCCCTCCCCCCTCCTTTCCTCTCTGTTTCTCGTCCCCCTCCCCCTCCCACTCCCCCT
>NW_028234413.1:35587654-35592654 GCF_977035675.1 Penaeus japonicus | reverse complement strand
TCTCGATGAAGCGGAGCCCTTTGATGAATCTCATTCTCTCTTTTCTCTCTCTCTCTCTTACTCTTTTTTCCTTTGCTCTCTCTCTCTCTCTCTCTCTCTCTCTTACTCTTTTTCCCTTGCTCTCTCTCTCTCTCTCTCTCTCTCTTTCTCTTTTTCCCTTGCTCTCTCTCTCTCTCTTACTCTTTTTCCCTTGCTCTCTCTCTCTCTCTCTCTTACTCTTTTTCCCTTGCTCTCTCTCTCTCTCTCTCTTACTCTTTTTCCCTTGCTCTCTCTCTCTCTCTGTTACTCTTTTTCCCTTGCTCTCTCTCTCTCTCTCTCTCTCTCTTCCCCTTCTCTCTTCCTCCTCTCTCTCTCTCTCTCTCTCTCTCTCTCTCTCTCTCTCTCTCTCTCTCTCTCTCTCTCTCTCTCTCTCTCTCTCTCTCTCTCTCTCTCTCTCTCTCTCTCTCTCTCTCTCTCTCTCTTACTCTTTTTCCCCTTGCTCTCTCTCTCTCTCTCTCTTACTCTTTTTCCCCTTGCTCTCTCTCTCTCTCTCTCTCTCTCTCTCTCTCTCTCTCTCTCTCTCTCTCTCTCTCTCTCTCTCTCTCTCTCTCTCTCTCTCTCTCTCTCTCTCTCTGATTATCTTGCTCTTCTCCTTTTATTTTCAAATCTTTCCGTTTCTCTCCTCTCCTCTTTTCTCCGTTTCTCGCCTCGCCTCTTCTGTTAAGACTTCTTCTCTCCTTTCTTTTCCTCCATTTTATTCTCCTCTCCCCTCCTTTCCTCTCTTCTCTTCACTCCTCTCCTCTCCTCTCTTCTCTTCTCTACTCTTCTTCTTTTCTTCCCTCTCCTCTCTTCTCCTCTTCCCTCCTCTCCTCTCCTTTCCTCACCTCTCCTCACCTCTCCTCTTCTCTCCTCTCCCCTTCTTTCCTCTCCTCTCCTCCCCTCTCCTCTCCTCTCCTCACCTCTCCCCTCTCCTCTCCTCTTCTCTCCTCTCCCCTCATCTATTCTCTCCTCTCCTCTCCTCCCCTCTCATCTCCTCTTCTCACTTCTCCCCTCTTCTATTCTCCTCTTCTCCCCCCATCTATTCTCCTCTCCTCTCCCCTCATCTATTCTCTCCTCTCCTCTCCCCTCATCTTCCCCGGGATACAAGGAAAGGGAATCTATTAATTCCGGTGGTTTAAACGCTTAATATATTAACAACTCATTTGCGTAAACTCCAAACCATTTGCTGAATTAGATTTTCTCATTCTCGCTTCTTTTAATCTGGTCAAAAAGGAGAATATAAAAGCCTTTTGTTTAAATGCTCACGATTTTAGATACATTTTCGCTGGTGATCTAATATTCTTAAACACAGATGCCGGCCAACTATATTGCAGTGGCAAACTATAAGGCGGAGTTACTAACCGTACAGCATTGGCAAACTCAAGATTAGAGTTATCAACTATACGGCAGGTACCAAATGTACAGTAGTGACCCCCCCCAAAAAAAATCGGAATTACCAACTGCAGAGGCAGAGACAAACCCAAAAATCAGAGATACCAACATTACAGCAGCGACAATCCCTCCCCCGAAAAATCAGAGATACCAACCTTACCGCGATGTCCACTCCCTCCCCCTCCCCTCCCCCTCCCTCCCTCTCTTGCCAACCGCAGCGTAAAAACGTAACTCACCTTTCGCTCCAAAACTTTGTCTCGGCCACTTCGGTACAAGAGCCGACATTCAGAAAATAAATTGAGCGGAGAGCTGCCACATGATTAGCATATTCACACAAGAGACGGCGTGAGTGAGTGTGTGTGCGACGGAAGAGTTTGTTCAGACTGGTCGAGCAGTTCGGGTTTTGTGAATGCTGTTGGTCTCTCGCACTCGAACGCACCTTGTCTCATGCTTTGGCCTTGGCGGCCGTCTTGCTTGCGTTTCTGTGCTTTCTGTCTCTCTCTCTCTCTTTCTCTCTTTTTCTTCTTTTTTGTCTCCCTGTCTCTCTTTCTTTCTCTCTTTTTTTTATTATTATTTTTTTTGTCTCCCTCTCTTTCTCTCTCGTCTCTCTCTCTCTCTCTCTCTCTCTCTCTCTCTCTCTCTCTCTCTCTCTCTCTCTCTCTCTCTCTCTCTCTCTCTCTCTCTCTCATGATATTCAGCGCACATTTATTTCCTGCTTAATCTACTGTGAATTTTCCTTTGTCTCGCTCTCCTGTACATGTTGTTGTATTTTTTTTTTTTTTTTCCTTTTTTTCCTTTCCTTTTTTATCACTTCTTTTAGGAGATTGGATGTCGCGAATCTGTTTCGAGTAAACTGGTCTCTCTGGAGCAAGTGTGTGTGGAGGGGAGGGGAGGGAAGGAAGAGGGGAGGGGAGGAAGAGGGGAGGGAGAGATGAGGGGGAAGGAGGAAAGAGGGAATTAAGGCTAAAGCGTGAAGGGCTACAGGCAACAAATATATACTTGTGCACATACGTACTTACATATACGTACACACACACACAAAGATACACTCCCTCACTTCCATACACCCTCCCCCCTCACTCCCTCAACTTCTTCACCCCCCCCACCTCCTTCCTCCCTTACTCCCCCACCCCCACCCCCTCCACACACACACACACACACACACACCCTCACTCCCTCACTCCCTCACTCCTCTAACACATAACCAAAATAGCACAGTAAAAAAAAAAAAAAAAAAAAAAAAAATAGAAAAATAAAAAAAAGAAAACGGGTATGCAAATGTTCATCAGATTCCGTAGCATCAAAGTATCTGGGCGTCATTCAGAACACCGCCCAGCATCTGCTTAGCGCGTCCCCCCTGATGAGACCTGGCCAATATGCTTAAGAGGGGAGATGCCGCCCATAACACGATTTTGTTCCCCTCAATTACACTTGAGGTCCTCTGTTTCTCTCTCTCTCTCTCTTTCTCTTTCACTTTCGTTCTCTCTCTCTCTCTCTCTCTCTCTCTCTCTCTCTCTCTCTCTCCTTCTTTTTCTTCTCTATCTCCATTTTCTTCTCCTTCTTCTTCTTCTTCTCCTTCTCCTCCTCCTCCTCCTCCTCCTCCTCCTCCTCCTCCTCCTGCTCCTGCTCCTGCTCCTGCTCCTGCTCCTCTTCCTCCACCTCCTCCTCCTCCTCCTCCTCCTCCTTCTCTTCCTCCTCCTCCTCCTCTTCCTCCTCCCCTTCCTCCTTCTCTTTTCCTCCTCCTCTTCCTCCTCTCCCCCCTCTTCCTTTCTTCCTTTCCTTCCTCTCTTCATCCAGAACCCCCCCCCCTCCTCCACTTTCTCCTCCTCTCTCCTCCTCGCCCTCCATCCGCTGCCCCCACGCGGAGGATATATTGCACCAGGTAAAGTTGCAAAATCAATAATACTGGACATTCTATGATTTGCATTGCCACCCTGGCTTTCTCCCTCACAACACTCTCGGCTCGCGCATCTCTCTCTTTCTCTTCTCTTCTCTTCTCTCTCTCTCTCTCTCTTCTCCTCTTTTCTCTTCTTTTATCTTCTCTTCTCTTCTCTTCTCTTCTCTTCTCTTCTCTTCTCTTCTCTTCTCTTCTCTTCTCTTCTCTTCTCTTTTATTTTCATTTTTCTTTCCTTATCTCTTCGGAGATGTTCAGTTAAGATATTCTATCTATTTGTATATTTCATCTGTTAATCTATCTATCGTTCAATCATGTTTGTTTGTTTGTTTTTTACTTTTCTTTATTTCTTCTATTCCCTTCTCTTCTCTTTCTTTATGTCAGTTATTGTTGTTGTTTGTCATCTTCTCTTTTTCTGTCTTGCCTCTCGCTCTCTCATTCTTCTGTTTGTTCTCCCTCCTTTATCCAATTTCTAAGCCTTCTCCCTTTATTCCACTCCTACCCACGCATGAGTACGTGTGTGTGAGTACTCCGGTCTATATCAATATCTTCATTAACACTCATTCTTCCATGACGAATTCTTTCCCCTCATTCCCCTCTCCTCACTCATCAAGTCAAAGTCATCATTCATACCACGTTCTCACCCCTTCCCCCTTTTTTTCTTTCTTAGCCGCGTCTCTCTCTCTCTTCTTGCTCGCTCTATCTCTTTCGCTCTCTGTCTTTTGTTCGCTCTATCTCTCTTGCTCTCTCTCTTCTTGTTCGCTCTATCTCTTTCGCTCTCTGTCTTTTTCTCTTTCTCTTGCTCGCTCGCTTGCTCGTTCGCTTTCGCTCTCTATCTATCAGTCTATCTATCTATCTATCTGTCTGTCTGTCTGTCTATCTATCTATCTATCTCTCAAACTCTTTTTCTCTTCATCTTTCCCCTTCTCCTTTCCCCTCCCACTCTCTACCCCTGAAGAGACCTCAAAAAACTCCTTCCCTTCCCCTTTCCCTCTCCTCCCTCTCCTCTCTTCCCCCACACACAAAATCCTCCCCATTTACCTCAATTTCCCCTCACCACTCGTAGTTAACCTCCCGCACCCAGCCGTTGTTTCCCCTCGGCTCATCCCTAGGGTTAATTTGCAGTACGATGCACGTTGATTGAATTTGAGGGCAGACCCGTGCATTTTAAAGTTCTTCTATTAGCCGGTGTGGAGTTTTAGCCCCTTTTATCGTTGTTGTGCGGTTTACGGGTTTTATTGCCGGAGGAAGGGGCAGGGGGGAGGGAATGGGGGGTGTTGATTTTGGCATATTTAAGGGGCGTCTACAATTTAGCTTTATGTTTCTTTTAAGGGGTTTTGGTTTTTAAGGGAATTGTCCTTTATGGGTGCCTGTTTCACCTGCTTGTTTAATTTCGTTATCGCACTTCAGCATTGGCACTGATATCACTTTTTGTAGAATCATTTCTGAGACATAACAAATCCCTGAAACAAGCAAAAGTCTTGTAAAATATGTTCAGCATCTGAAGTATGTAAATAATACAGGAAAATGTTGAAATTTTGAACAATTGTGACACACATACATTCTCCCCCAAACACGCCAACGCACTAACCAACGCATATAAACAATATACTTAAATGAATATCGCACGCACACCTTCACACGAAATATACACAAAATATGTCTATGATATATATATATATATATGTGTGTGTGT
>NW_028234413.1:35572654-35582654 GCF_977035675.1 Penaeus japonicus | reverse complement strand
ATATACATATATATACATATATATATATATATATATATATATATAGAGAGAGAGAGAGAGAGAGAGAGAGAGAGAGAGAGAGAGAGAGAGAGAGAGAGAGAGAGAGAGAGAGAGCAGAGCCGAAGCACCAGGAAATAATTTCATTTAATACCATGAGTAAGTTTAAACCCTGCTATACCGTTAATCATCATCTGCAACAAAATAATAATCTGAGCTTTGATTACACACACACACATAAAGTATTACAAACACCCACACACACACACACACACACACACACACACACACAAGCGGTATCTATTCCTCAAAGAAGAAAGGTTATTAGCTGCGGAGTTCAAGGTGGCGGAAACGGAACACAGGAATCACGCCACCATGAACTAGCCAGCTGATAACTACAACAATAGCCCGATTCACACGCGCATGCACACACACACACACACACACACACACACACACACACACATACATACACATACACACTCATATGGCAAATATTTCCGTATCTCCGAGCAACAGAAAGGAAAGAAGAAGGAGGAGGGGGATGGGGTGAGAGAGGGAGAGGGAGAGGGAGAGGGAGGGAGGAGAGGAAGAAGGGAGATAGTAGACTGACTGAAGGACAGGGAGCGGGAATCTGTCCAGCCCATTGGAAATACTCTTCTTGCTTGTCTCCCCCCCCCCCCCCCCCCATCTCTCCTTACATCTCCTTCCCTCCTCTTTCTCTTCCTTCTACCTTCTTCCTCTCCCTTTCGCTCACATCACTCATACTCCCTACCCCTACCCCCCCTTACCCCCCCCTATCCCCCGTCTCATCTTTCCCTTTTGATTTCCCCCCCCCCCCCCCCCCCCCCGCCCTTACTCTCTCCTCTCCTCCCTCCCCACCTCCCAAACCACCCAACCAAATACCCACCCACCCAAACACCCGCCCACCCAAACGCCCATCCACCCACCCACCCACCCACCCGCCCGCCCTCCCGCCCACACCAAACAAAAATGCCGGACCCCATCAGCGCACCCATATCAGCAGAAACAGCAACAAAAGGCAGCCGGGATGCATCGAACCTATCAGGCGAATTCAATTATACTTGTGGGTCTCGCTTTCTCCCCACCCCCCACCCCCTTCCCTCTTCTCCCTCCCCCCCACCCCCCATTCCTTTCCTCCATCTCCTCCTCCTTCTCCTCCTCCTCCTCCTCCTCCTACTCCTCCTCCTCCTCCTCCTCCTACTCCTCCTACTCCTCCTCCTTCTTCTCCTCCTCCTCCTCCTCCTCCTCCTCCTCCTCCTCCTCCTCCTCCTCCTCCTACTCCTCCTACTCCTCCTACTCCTCCTACTCCTCCTCCTTCTTCTCCTCCTCCTCCTCCTCCTCCTCCTCCTCCTCCTCCTCGTCCCATTTCCCTTCTTCTCCTCCCCCCCCTACCTCCCACCTCTATCTCTTACCCCCTCCCCCCCACCTTCTATCATTCCTCAACACTTTTCCCTCAAACCAAAGTTGGGTAAATGGGGGAGGATGGGGGGTAGGGGGGAGGAGAGGGAGGGTTTGGGATGGTATATAGGAGGTGGGGGGTGAAGGGAAGGGAAGGGAAGGGGAGGGAAGGGAAAGAAACTGCTGAGACGCGATATAACTTGATGCCCACTGCTTCCTCTCCTTCCTCCCTCTTCTCCCTTTAACCTCCTCCCCTCTTTTCCTTCATCTTCTGTCCTTTCGTCTCCTTCCTCTTTTCCTTCATCTTCTTCCCTTTCGTCTCCTTCCTCTTTTTTTCTTCTTTTTTATTTCCCATTCTTCTCCTTTTCCCCCCTCCTCCTTTTACCTCACTTCTCCTCTTCATTCCTCCTCCTTCTTCCTCTCTTTCTCTTCCTTCCCCTTCCTTCTTCCTTCTTCTTCTCTCCCTCTTTCCTCCCTACCTCCCTCCTTCCCTCCTCCTTCTTCCTCCCTCCTCCCTCCTTCCCCCCTTCCTCCTCCCTGCTCCTTCTTCCCTTCTCCCTTTCTTCCTCCTCCATCTACCTCCTTCCTCTTCCCCTATCTACCTCCTCCCCCCCTCCCCACCCTTTCTAACTCCTCCCTCCTCCCCTTCCTCCTCCATCTACCTCCTTCCTCTTCCCCTATCTACCTCCTCCTCCCCCCTTTCTAACTCCTCCCTCCTCCCCTTTCTAACTCCTCCCTCCCCCCCTTCCTCCTCCATCTACCTCCTTCCTCTTCCTCCATCTACCTCCTTCCTCTTCCCCTATCTACCACCCTTTCTAGCTCCTCCCCTTCCTCCTCCTCCCTCCTCCTCCCCTTCCTCCTCCTCCTCCCTTCTCGCAGTCGTACCTGGAGCCTGTCGAGTTTACTATTAATGTATGTTGGGGCAGCCGAGGCCGGAGTGTCACTCAAGAGATGGCGAGTGGATGGAGGAGGAGGAGGGGGAGAGTGGAAGGGAGGAGGGGGAGGGGGAGGGGGAAGAGGACTCGGCCTCTTTCTTTCCAATTACCGAGTTGTGTGGTTGCGTCCTCTTGGCGAGTGCGTTGAGTGCGTGCGTGTCTGTCTGCACCTGTCTGCCCTCTGTGTGTTGATTGGGGGGTGGGATAGTGGGGGAGGGGGGATGTTTGCGTTTGTTTGTGTTTGTTTTGTTTGGGTGAGTGAGTGTGTGTGTGTGTGTGAGTGAGTGTGTGTGTGTGTGTGTGTGTGTGTGTGTGCGTGCGTGTGTGTCTGAGTATATAATCCTTCCAGCTTCTCTGGCTTGCTTGCTTGCTTGCTCGCAAAATCTTCCGTAGAGAGAAAGAAAGCAAGAAAAAATAAAAAGCACCCCTATTTTTTCTTCTCTCCAGCAACTAAATCACGTTGCGATTTCCATTTATATAACTTGCTTTGGTCGTCATCAATACTTCCTCAGGGACCCCATCTCCTGCAGCGTCATCCGGCAGACATAGGAGCGGGATGCCGGCTCAGTCCTCATCATTCTGCTCCGCTAATATCTAAACTTAACCTGCTTATCGTCTTTCCCTCACATCCTCCCCTTCTATTTCAACTACAAATTGCTCAAGTTTTAATTCAGAATGAAAGAAATATTCTAATGCCGGTCGGTAATAGCCCAAGAATAATGGCAGTGTAATATACAAACTCCATTTCAAAAAATGCTCGTCTTTTGTATGCGCTTTTCGAGAGATGGTATCTTGCCTGTTCATAGAAATTAATCGTAGTTCATAAGAAGGTAAATTCCGGGATACCGCGCGGCATAATGGACCTTACAGACGTCTCCGGGTTGCCATGGTTACCAAAGCTCACGCGCGAATGTTGATTGAACATTTTTTAAATTGGTTTCGGATGTTTTCATTTGTGATTTTTGCCCGCGGTTCTTTTTGGAAATTGCTTTTAATGCCCCTCCACCCCCCCTCCCGCACCCCCACACACCCCCACCCCCACCCCTCCACCCACTATTTTTTTTGTAATATTTTGCCATTCGAAAATCATATTTGCGTTTGCGGCTTTTATAGCAATTCCATAACACGGGGTCGATCGTTTGATGGGTGACGAGGAGAGGGAAGGAGGGAGAGGGGAGGAGTCATCACTGCACACGTTACACTACGAGGGGAAAGGAGGGGAAGGGGGGAGGAGGGGGGAGGTACAAGCAGGCCGCGGCGAGGGGAGAACTCGCAAGTCTCGACCAACTCGAAGAGAACTACAACTACTCCGCCATTATCAACACAAAGCAGGTGCATTTATCCCGCATTTCGCTTTGGTTTATTCTTTCGTTTTTTTCTTCCCTTCTGCGATTTCTCGGGATTCCCTTTTTCACTCCTGGGAACGATTTATTCGATATTTTTGTTTTTGTTTTGTTAAAGATCTATATGTAATCCCCGCATCGCTATGAATATTTCAACATAAAACGCATTTCTCTAACCAAACCCCTTACCAAAAAACAAACAAATCAACAAAAAACAGCAACAAAAATATCCAACAACAACAACAATAGCAACAAAATCAGAGATGAATCCCACAGCATCACTTTCTTTATCTTTCCTCTCCTCTTCCTCCCCTCCCCCCCCCCCCTATTTTTTCTCTTTAAGGAAAACACAAACATTCCCACCCGGTTTGCCTAACTCAACAACCGCCTCACATTCGCTCTCTGACGTAAAGATGCTCGTCCTCTTGCATTTGCATAAAGCAACATGAGCACAAGTGAGAACCATTCCGTAACGTCATAATTTGTTTGCGAGATTACGCTACAGGGGTGAGATTTTTTTTTTTTTTTTTTTCCTCTCCTTCCTTTTCTTCTTTTTTCGTTTTCCTCTTCGTCTTCTTCATCTTCTTCTTCTTCGTCTTCTTCGTTTTCTGCTCCTTCTTCATCCTCTTCTTCGTATTCTTCTTTTTCATCTTCCTCATTATCACCATCACCATCCGATCATTATCATCATTATCATCATCAATATTACCATTACTATAATCATCATTCTTTTAATTATTATCGTTATCATTTTTTCCCTGCAACTAACTTTATTCTTTTACTTACAGGGCACAGGAGATGTGATCTCCCTCTCTCTCTCGCTCCCTCGGATGCTGGGAACATCTTGATCGGCTCCTGACGAAGGTAAGTTGAAAATGAAGAAACGAGTAGTTTGTAAACATGTAAACAAATTAATATTCTTAGAGACTGATGACCCGACAAGTAATCAAATAAACATATGGGAATTAATGAAATAAACAGATTATATAGATAAAGAGATGTAGATAGACATATTGTGCAGATATAGATATACATGCAAATAGACTGATTTACATATATAGATATATCTTATCAGGTATAGACATAGATACACATTATTATTATTATTATTATTATCATTATTGTTACTATTACTACTACTACTATTACTACTACTATTACTACTACTATTATTACCATCATTGCTATTTGTAGTACTACGCTTCTTAATAATTCATCAATAGCTGAAATAGAACGATTTTTTTTTATTAGTATTGATAACTGTATGATAATGTGCACGTATATACGCGATTCACGATAATATACATTAGCTGTAAAACGAGAATATATGAAAACTAAATGAACTATCCTTGTAGTAGAACTCTTATCATATTTCTATTACAAGTTCTCTCGCATCTAAGCCTCTCTCTCGCCGTCAAAATGATATAGTAATTAAGATAATAGACCTAATAACAGATATATAAAAATACACAATGAGGCCATAAACCCAAATGCCAAAACCACATTAGCCAGTCATCAGCCCTTAAGAATTTCCATCGAGAGCAAGCCATCGCAAGCCCTAGCAAGCCAGAACAGAGCACAGAAAAGACACAGAAAGCCACAACAAGATACAGTAAACCACAGCAAGCCAAAGCAAGCCACCAGCTCCAGCAAGCCCCAGCAAGCCACAGCAAGCCACAATACCCACACCTGCCCCATGTGGTCAACAGGGGAATAGACCCATTAGGATGTGATTCAACTGTTAACCTCAATTCTAGTTTGCCCCGGGCCCGTCGCCTGTGCAGTGTGCCAGATGAACGATGCTTCCCGATTCCCGATGCTATGCGGAAAATTGGCAGGTTTTTCCCTCCCTTTTTTTTTCTCTCTCTTTCTTCTTCTTTTTTTTCATTTTTATTGGTGGGGGGTCGAAAGGGTTGAATCCTGTGTGCAAACCAAATGCACGTTTTTGCCTGTTACGTGTGTGTGTGTGTGTATTTCTTTCTTTTTTCTTTCGTTCTTTCTCTCTTCTTTTTGATATATTTATATGTTCTGTTTCCTTGGTTTTAATGTTTATTATAGCCACGTGTTAAGTGTCCTGAGGTACACGTAATTAAACTGTCTTGGAAAAAAGATACAAAGTAAAGATTAGGTAAGACATATAATTCTCAAAAAAATAAAATATAAAAAAAAATAAGCACGGTAAACACCCGTAGCTTTAAGTAAAGAAAAGTCAAATATTTAATGACAAGAGTTGGCATATATATATTTTATGAACGTCTATCCTTCAAAGCAATTGTACCGTGATATTAAAGCTAAAGTTTTCATATTCAAAGCTAATTATGAAACTCTGAGGCTAGAGTCACCACGACAATTTTATTATATCATAAGTGTGGAAAAAGTTTTATTAGTTTTTGTAGCGGGGAAATATTCCTCAACTGTCGAATATAATCACACGAAGAAACACTTGTATGAAAGGAACTCGTCGATTGAACCACTTTGTTTGTTTCTTTGTTTGGTTTGTTTTTTTAGAGAAAGTCTTATTTTGTTTTCCTTTGTTTGTTTGTTATCTATTCTTCTATCTCTTTGTTATTCATTTTCTTGCCGAATATCATCTCAGGCTCCGGTGCATATTAACTTGATACTGATTCGCCAATATTTTCTTCTCTCTCTCTCTCTCTCTCTCTCTCTCTCTCTCTCTCTCTCTCTCTCTCTCTCTCTCTCTCTCTCTCTCTCTCTCTCTCTCTCTCTCTCCTCCGAATAGAAATAAAAAAGAACATTTTCTTGGTTCTCCTTAAGGATGCGCGCGGGCCAAGGATGCTGGGGGCACGGGAGGGGAGGGGAGGGGAGGGGTGAGGGGTAAAGGAAGGAGAGAGAAGGTTAGGGAGGGAGAGGAGAGAGAAGTGGAGGGGGAGAGGAGAGAGAAGGTTAGGGAGGGAGAGGAGAGAGAAGTGGAGGTGGGAGAGGAGAGAGAAGTGGAGGGAGGGAGAGGAGAGGGAAGAGAGATGTGGATGGGGGAGGGGGGGAAGGGGAGGTGTGGGAACGCAGTGAGAGGGATGTAATTTCCTTCAACAGATGTTGCTGTACCTCGTTCATTCCGGCCCCAGAATGAGCCTGTTTGTTGCTCCTCCTTCGTTGATATGATGTCATTCTCTGATATGCTGTGATTCTATTCTCACTGTCACTAACTCATTATTAGAGTTTCTTTTTTTATATATACCCAGAGGCCTTTCTTTTTAATTACTTTTTTTTTCTTCTGTGCGTCTATTTATTTCTCTGTCTCTCACTCTCATATTCACTCTCTGTCTCACTCCCATCTCCTACTCCTCCCTCTCCCTTTCCCTTTCCCTTTCCCTTTCCCTCTGCCTCTCCCACGCTCTTCCTCTCCCTTTCCCTTTCACACTCTCTTCCTCTTCCTCTCCCTCTCCCACTCTCCTCCCCTCTCCCTCTCCCTCTCCCACTCTCTTCCCCTCTCTTTCTCTCCCATTTCCAAACTCCACCCATTGTCCCAAAGCTCTCTCCACCCCACGCACTCCCTCCCCTCCCATCCACGCCCCCGCCCTCTGCAAAGAGCATTTTGCAGATGTGCCGATATAGTTTTAGCGTATCAGCTTACACCTGGCAAAAGCTATGCAGGTAAGAGCATTTAACACTTCGGTCCGGCTGTAATGCTAATTGATTGCAGCCGCTGTACCAAGCTTGTCCTTCCAGCAGGCACGGTTCCACACACACACACACACACACACACACACACACACACACACACACACACACACACACACACACACACACACACACACACACACACACACACACACACGCACACACACACACGTACACACAAACACTGGGGCACATCGAGTCATCTTCACTAGTGTTCATTGTTCAGGTGAACAGACTTGGCTTAATTGACATGCCGATATCACGTTTTCTCTGTAATGTGACGTGGGACATGTGTTGTGATATTAAACACACTCGGGTATTTCCGATGTGAAGGTCTACTATGACTGTGAGTATTGCTACGACTAATTAACAACAGGGACGTCTACAACAATGTAAAGATAGAAGATATGATGATAATGATGAAGATAATCAAATTGACAATGATGATAATGTGGATTGTAATTGTATTACTGTAATGGCTATTTCAGTACCAACGTTAACATTGTCATTATCAAAATAATCATCATAATCATCATCACTACTACCACCACCACAAACACCACCACCACCACTACCACTAACACAACCACACCATCATCACAACCACCACCATCATCACTACCACCACAACCACCACCATCATCACCAGTGCCATTCCCCTCCACCATCACCATCACCACAACCATCATTAATAACCTCACTAGAGCAAACAACCGCCAGGCTCTTCTTCACAAGACCATCCCTCACAACATCAACATCTCTTTATGCACATAAATTAAACAGATCACTCACAAAGAAAATGGAGCCACCTAATAACAGTGATGTTTATTCGGCCAAAACATCATTCAACTTCCAGCCAGCCAGCCAGTGAGCACGGAATGCGCTCCCCAGCCCCTCCTCCTGTTCCTCCTCCCCCTCCCCCAGCCCCTCCTCTTCCTCGTATTCCCCCTCCTCTATCCCCCAACCTTCCTTCCTCGTATTCCTCCTCCTCCATTCCCCCACCCTTCTTTCCTCGTATTCCTCTTCCTATTCCTCTACCCTTCCTCTTTCTCCTACTCCCCCTCCTCCTATTCCTCTCCTCTTCCTCTTATTCCCCCTCCTCCATCCCCTACCCCTCTCCTTCCTTCTACCCCCCTCCTCCAATTCCTCTACCCTTCCTCTTCATCCTACTCCCCCTCCTCCTATTCTTCTATCCTTCCTCCTCCTCTTTCTACTCCCCTTCCTCCATCCCCTATCCTTCCTCCTCCTCCTGTTCTCCCTCCCCCACCTACATCCCCCTCCTCCTTCTGTTCTGGACACTTTCCTTCCCCCTCTATCCAATCCCCACTCCACTCTATCCCAATGTTATATCCCCACCTCCCCTCCTTATCCAGCTTCCCTTTTTCCCCTACTCCCCTTTATCTCCCATCCCCAACTCCCTTCTTCTCACCTTCAATTTATCCTCACCAAACCCCTCTCCCTTTCCTCCTCTTCTCCCCTCCCCCTTATCCCCATCTTTCACTATCTATCCCTCATCACTTTCTCCCTATCCCATTTCCCCCTTCCTATCCCTTCCTCCCTGTTACCTATCCCCTTCTATCTATCCGCATATACCTCTCGTTCTATCTAGGACCCCTCCCCTGATTCCCATTATCCCTATCCCTATCCCTCCCCTAGCCCTTGAAGCCGGCCCGTGCGAACATCCACTCTATGCCGATTTGCAACAAAGAAACAACACTAAAAATCCTCCGGGAGCTTGCACTGTTCTATAACTGATTGCACATGTATATTTCTGACAGATTGCAATGTTCACCAACCCTCTAATGGGCTCAAACTGTTTTTCAATTTGATTGCAAAAGCGTTTATTATTGACAAAGAGAAAATATTAGAGGGAAAATAATGACATTTTCCCTCCAAGCTTTTAGCAAAAAAAAAAAAAAAAAAAAACGTATATACCTCAGCTTTTGTTAACTACTCTTTTAGTTCGGAGGAAGTTTTTTCCTTTTTTCACATTCATTCTTTGAAACATTAAAACACAATATGTTTTTTGTTTTTTCTTCTAAAGCCTCTTAATCTAAGCATCTTGAAGTCTCTACAGGGTCACTTAAATAATCATAAATTCACATCTTTACAGCCTCGTTTTGGGATGAACTCGGAAATGAATAGGTTAATATTCACAACAGTAGTGTTAATAGATGCAAAATCTGAGAGTACGATTTCCCATTACAGATCAAGGAGGCTCCCAATTACATTACTATTTAATTGCCAAGCCCGGATTTACAAGTTTGATTCAAATGATTTACATGAATTGGATACTTTTTGACTTCCCTCCTGCACCCTCCTCCATTTCCCTCCCTCCCCCTCTTCCCTCCCTCCCTCCTATCCCTTGGCACCTACCCCCCACCCCCCCACCCCCGCCCCCCAACAAAAATAGCATATATATATTCCTAATTTGCATTTGAGTAATTATTTTTGCTCACTATTAATTCTTTATGCAGAATTGAAACAGTTCTGGGACGAGAGCTAAATCCTGACGTTTTTTTTCGAATTAATTTTATACAATAGAATAATATCTTTGTGTTATCAGTTCCAGTTCTTCATTTTCTTTACAATTCGTTGGTTAGAAATTTTAATTTTTGTGCAAGACACGTGTAAAGATTGGCCCGTACAAATATAAAATATGTA
>NW_028234413.1:35562654-35567654 GCF_977035675.1 Penaeus japonicus | reverse complement strand
TCTCTTCCTCCTCCTCATTCCTCTCTCCCTCTCCTCCTCTTCCTCCCATTCCTCTTCCTCTCCCTCCTCCCCTTCCTCCTCCTCTTCCCCCTCCTCCTCCACCTCCTCCTCCTCCTCCTCCTCCTCCTCCTCCTCCTCCACCACCACCTCCTCCTTTTCCTTCACCTCCTCCTCCTCTTCGTCCTCTTCTTCCTCCTCCTCCCCTTCCACCTCCCTTCCTCCTTCTCCTCCCCTTCCCCCTCCTCCCCTCAACTCACTCCCCCACTGCCCACCCCCCTCCCTCACCCCCCCGCCGCCGCCCCAGGCTACGCTACTTGGGACAGACATGGCTTTGCTTTTACGGTATTTTACTTTCATTTTTAACCTTTACGTCTTCGAGAAAAAAATTCTGTAATGGATCTTATGGATTAATGGAGGCTCGATAACCTTTCCCGTAGACCGAGTAACTTTGTAGTTTCTTTAAGATCGTATTTCCTAATGTACCGGTTTAGCTTGCGCTTAGAAGGACGGGGTCTCCGCCATTTCGAATCATGGTGCATTCTGGGAAGTCCTTTTCTTTCGCTCTCTAGCTCTCTCTCTCTCTCTTTCGTTCTCTTTCGCTCTCTCTCTCTCTATCTTTCGCTTTTTCTCTCTCTTTCGTTCTATTTCGCTCTTTCTCTCTTTCGCTCTCTCTCTCTCTCTCTTTCGCTGTCTCTCTCTCTCTCTCTTTCGTTCTCTCTCTCTCTCTTTCGGTCTCTCTCTCTCTCTTTCGTTCTCTCTCTCTCTCTCTCTCTCTCTCTCTCTCTCTCTCTCTCTCTCTCTCTCTCTCTCTCTCTCTCTCTCTCTCTCTCTCTCGTATTCACTCTCGCTTTTGTTTTCTTTTCTCCTTTTTTCCCATTTTCTCACTCTCGTATCTCCTATCTTTCTTTCCCATATCCCACGCAAGCGCGCATAGTAAAATGAATACATACTAATAATCGCCTTCTCCTTTTCCATCAAAACAATGGACACACAAAAAAAAAAAAAAAAAAAAAAAAAAAACACTGACACACTGCTCGACTTCCTAATAACATTTGTCCATTTTCTGGTCCACTCCATTGTCATCATAGTAGCAATTGCTAATCAATCAGTCTCTATGAAAATGTTGAAACTGCTTATCAGCCTGTGTCTCTTTTCTCCTTTCCTTCTCTCAGCCGCTGTTAGTTTTGCTCTGCGAATAAGCTCCTCCGCCCCCCTCTCTATCTCTCTCAAAAAAAAAAAAGTTGATTCTGAAAATGGAAAATGGAAATGCCCTTTCACATTCGGCATCGCCGTTGCCCCCCTCGATTCACTACAGAAATTTGGTAATTAATTGTGCCAGTGGAAAACGACAACACAGAGTAATTTCGCCCTCGCCTGTCGCACTGAGATATGAAGCATCAAATCAAATTTCGTTTAAGGACGATAAATTCCGATCGGGGTCCCGGCAGTGCAATTGCGATCAAAACGCTTCCTTGTGATTTCCGAAAACCAAGATGGAGGAGCTGAAATCCCCCTTAACAGAGGATATATAAACTCACACGCCGTCAGTCATGACCCCTAGTCTCCCCTCCCTTCAGTCCCCTTCCCCTTAGACCAGCCTCCCCCCCCACCCCCTCCCCCTTGCCCTTTCCCCTTGTTCGCGGCCCCTTCGCGATAAGTTGAAAGTTGGAATCGCTACGGTAATGAATCATAGAGTATGGTAGGTGAGGAGGGGAGACTTCTTTAAAGGGGAACCAACGGTATCTTTCGCTTTGTCTCTAGAGCTCTCTTATCCCACGTTCCTTTCGAAGGTGCGGGGATCCAGGAGGTGAAAATCGAATGAGATGCACATTAATTAACGCCCCACATAACGAGATCATTCAAAATAGCTTTCCCGAAAACCTGAACATCAAGCAGAATGCATTGAAATTATTGACTGTCTACAGGAGGTATGTATACATAGACACACAAGTACAATCGATATATATATATATATATATAGAGAGAGAGAGAGAGAGAGAGAGAGAGAGAGAGAGAGAGAGAGAGAGAGAGAGAGAGGGAGAGGGAGAGGGAGAGAGAGAGAGATACAAACATACCTCCTCCACACACACACACACACAGACATGAACACACACACACACACAAACCAACAATCGAACACACACACACATACACAAACACACACACACAGTGAAACAAACAAACACCCACTACCACGATGGCACAATAAGCGAGACCTTCAAAAGAAAAACAAATCTGGATACTTCTCTTAAAACAAGAGGGGGAAAATTCCTCCGAAATTTTCCCGCCACCTTACCGCGCTTATAACAAAAGAGAAAGGCTTTGCACTCCGGGTCCCACGCCTTCGTAGCCCCGAGCACTCGGCTGGTTTTCCTTACTAGAGCTGACGACTTTTTAGTGCTGTTGTCGGGCCTGGCTTAAAGATTACGATGCATTTTCCAGGTGTGTGTGTGTGTGTGTGTGTGTGTGTGTGTGTGTGTGTGTTTTGATCACGGATTTTTGTTGTGGGTGTTGTTGCTCTTGTTTCTCTCTCGTTCTCGGTCGCTCTTGGTCTCTCTCTTGCTTTCTCTCTCTCTCTCTCTCTCTCTTTCTCTCTCTCTCTCTCTCTCTCTCTCTCTCTCTCTCTCTCTCTCTCTCTCTCTCTCTCTCTCTCTCTCTCTCTCTCTCGCTCGCTCGCTCTCTCTCACTGCCTTTTCTCGTGTGTTTGTCTTTATATTTCAGTTGCGTTTCTCGTTTTCTTGATTCCTCTTGACTTTGGGAATGCAAGGCCTTTCAAGCCTTGTTTCTCATTAATGTAAAGGAATCTTGGGCTTTCGTGTGTTTGTTCCTTTGGTGCTAGATACCTTCCTTCTCGCGTCCCGGTGACGTAAGGCACTCCCTCTGAAACACACACGCGTCTCCTTAACAAGTGCGTCTTGAGAGAGTATTAGGGGGAGGGGAGAAGGGTGAGGGGGAGGGAAGAAGGATGAGGGGGAGGGGAGGGGGAAGAGGGGGTTCTAACATAAGGGGACACAACCACGACCCTTAATCTTCATCTGTACAATCGTAAACCCTGAAGGTATGGATTCTCAGTTCCCCTCCTCCTCCCCCTTCTTGTCTCTTTTCTTCCCGTTTCCTTCATGTCTTGCTACTTATTCCATCTCCTCCCTCTCCCTTCTCCTCTCTCATCTCCTCCCCAATCATCTCTTCCCCTTCCCCCCCTTCCCCCTCCATCTCTTCCCCTTCCCCATTCCCTCCCTTTTCTCACCCATTTTCCCATCTCCGTCCCCATTCTCCCTCATTCCCCAACCCGCCCCTCTCCCGCCCTACCCTACCCCCGCCCCCCTCCCCCTCCTTCGTCTCCCCCCGCAAGCCTGTGCCGCATTCTAATGGCGTCGCCAACGTGAAATGCCGAACTGAATTCGGGATCACATCGAGAAATTCAGGGCTGGAGGGCAACAAATGGCCAAATGGCATTGCAGTGTAGCCAGTAGAGATTAAAAAAAGGCGCTCCGGGTTTTACACTGACGGCCTGTACACTTTCTAATGGCGAGGCGACTCACATTTTTGTTAGGCTTGTACACGACAAAAGGGTCACTAAGAGCACATTTCCATATGGTTCAAAACATGCTAGACGCCACATGGGCTTATCGGTCTTACTACACAGACCTGATTTTGAGCCTCCCCCGTCCCTTCTCTCTTTCTCTCTCCTCTGCCCTTGTCTTCTCCCTCCCCCCCTCCCTGTGGTCCTCCCCCTCCTCTCTCTCTCTCTCTCTCTCTTTCCTCTGCCCTTGTCTTCTCCCCCGACCTACCCCCTCATCCCCTCTTCCTCTTTCTTCTATCCTCATCTTCTCCCCCCACCTTCCCCCTTACCCCCTCTTTCTCTTTCTTCTGCTCCTGTCTTCTCGCCCCCTCCCCACCTTACACCTCCGCTCGCCCCCCCCCCCCGTCTCATTCCTTCATCACCCCCATTACTGCCTCCCACACCCTACCCCCCCTACCCCCCCCTCTCCCACGCCCCTCATTTCCCCCGCCCAGGCGCTTTGTCGAAACATGTGAGTGGCCTTTATCCTCGGGGGGAGAAATGGCCGGAAGTTGAGTGTTTAATGGCACTCCCACGGAAGGACAAAGGGTGTGGGTGTCCCTCATCTACGCCCTCGTCTGTAGGCCCTTCTTCGTCACGCCCATCATCACTGCGCCCTCTTAGTCACGTCCTTGCTCGAGCTGGTCCGTCCAGTTGTGCCTCCGCTCATGGCCCTCCTCCCTGTATTGGCCATTATTGTATTTCTTTCTTCGTCTCCATCTTGATTTAAGTCTTCGCTTCGCTGTTTAATAGTTAACAGGATGGCACAGCCTCTTACTTTGGGCATTGGCGAGATAGTGAAATGTGGCTATTCATCCCGTAGAGTAGCGGATAAGCCATGCTCAATAGACGATGGAGCATGGAGGCTACGGAAAATGGACGATACAGCATGCAGGCCATACAAAATGGGCGCTGCAACATTGAGGTTAAGCAAAACGGACGAAATAGCATGGGGCATATGCAATATGGACGAAACAGCATACAGACTATGCAAAATGGAGGAGGTGACATGCAAACTGTACAAAATGGACGGGATAGCATACAAGCCATCCAGACAGTCGGCATGGCCCTCCCAATCGAAAGAGATGGCACTAAAGCAACGCCAACGAAAGAAGTGCCATTGCAATGACCCGAGATCCCAGCCTTTGAAATCCGACCCTTCTATTATCTCCAAATGCATTAGAACACGTGTGGAAACACTGGAACTTTTATCCTTGGGGTGAAGGTGCAAGTAAAACTTTCCCAAGCCGCTGCCCCCTGAAGCGAACGTGACGAGTGGCCCGTTGAATACTTAATGACGTTGTCCGTTGCCTACGAAGAGGCTATGGCTTCGACATAATACCAACAATCCGAGGCTCTCCGAAATATGAATCTATCTATAACACAGGCTAACTTATAACCTTCCTTCCCCCTCCGCCCAAAAATTGAATTTCAAAAG
>NW_028234413.1:35547654-35555154 GCF_977035675.1 Penaeus japonicus | reverse complement strand
GGAAAATGTGTTAAAAGTGTTATACATTCAAGCAGGCGTTCCTGTAGTTAAAATTGCAAGAAAATGATAGAAATGAAAGTCTCGGCTTAAGCGAGTTCTGTAGTCAAAGATCGTGGTATGGTGAAACGTTCTAATTAAATGCCAGGGCTTGTTGATTGCGAATACCAGCACACGTTCTCTCGCATGTCTGAGTTTGTCTGCAAGAAGGCGTCTTGTCTTGGCTGCGCAGATAAATATGAAGGGGCTGGGAGATGGGGGAGGGGGGAGGGGGGCGAGGGTGCATTACTAAGCCTAACATTACTCTCTCAAAATGTGTAAAATGAAAGTGTTTTACATACTTGGAATCCGGAGTTTAAGTGCGCTCGGTTCAGGAGACATTCCTCTTTCATAGTCTATTATAATATGGTAGATTATGTAGTCCTCAGAGAGTTACCCGCTGCTCAACCCCAATATTTGTTGCAAATATGCAACACAAACACTAAAGAATGTTGTAATTAAACCCTTGTAAATGTAGGGGACTAAGAACCAATTACTTAGCTTCTATGTTTAAAAAAAAATAAAGTATATACTACAGTGCATCCCGCTTATATACAGTATTACTCGATGCGTTAGATATCTTTTCTTCCACCAGACAAAAGAACAAACATCGTTGTAATATTCTCTATGGCGTCTGCCTCTCTCGAAGGACTCCCCCTCTCCCCCCCTCCCCCCCGCCAACCACATCCCAACCCAACCTCACCCCCCCACTCCCCCTCACCCTCCTCTCCCCATCCAAAGAATCTGATGCTTCTCCCCTCCGCACTCCTTCTCTCCCATTTCCCTTTCCTTCACCCCATCCCCCCTCCATCCCCCCTCCCACCCCCCTTTCCCCATCCTAAGAATCTTATACCTCTCCCCCCACCCTCCCTCCCTCCCACCATCCCTCCATCCCCCCCTCCCCGAACCCCTTTCCCCGACCCAAGAATCTTATGCCTCTCCCCTCCGCTTTCCCCCCCCTGCCCCTTCCCCCTGCCCCTTCCCCCTCCCCTTCCCCCTGCCCCTCCCTGCCCCTCCAGAAGGTCAGTAGCCATAAGCTAAGAGGCTGCACCAGAGCTCCTCAGTCGCATAGAAATCGCAGTTTAAAAGAGCGACCGTATTTTTGGAAATGCTGTTCTTCATCTTGGCCGGCCCGCGCCTCCTTTTCCGGGAATTAGAAGATTTTTGCCTGTGATATGTATTGCTGGGGGGAGGCGGGGCGGGGCGGTGGGGGGTTGGGGGGTAAGTTTTGTGGCTGTGTTTTATTTGTTGGTGTTTTTTTTTCTTTTTTTTCTCTCTTTTTCATTATTCTTCATCCGACCTCTGTCTCTCACAATCTCTCTCTCTCTCTCTCTCTCTCTCTCTCTCTCTCTCTCTCTCTCTCTCTCTCTCTCTCTCTTTCTCTCTTTCTGTCTCTCACTATCTCTCTCTCTCTCTCTCTCTCTCTCTCTCTCTCTCTCTCTCTCTCTCTCTCTCTCTCTCTCTCTCTCTCTCTCTCTCTCTCTCTCTCTCTCTCTCTCTCTCTCTTTACTTTTGTGGCTTCAGTATTCATTGTTGTTCGCTTCTTTGAGATATTTTCATTATCATCCAAATGATTCTCCAAAAAACATTTACAGATACATAAATGCTGAATTTTATTTTCCTCGTCTGATACACCTATTCTTTTGATCTTAAAAGAACAGAGAACTTTTATGAATACACACACACGCGCACTCTGCCACACACAAACATATATACATACACAAAACAAAAACACACACACTGTCACACACAAACACACACACACACACACACACACTGTCACACACATAACAATTCCTCTATTGTCTCTCCCACCCTTATTTTTCTTTACAATCCCTTACAAAAATATATAAATAAATAAACAAGCAGTCACACATCCAGAAATCAAATCAGCATCTTGAAAAGCCCGCCAAACGTGCCCTAAGCGACGTTGCCACATCATTAGTTTTGTGTGTACAGCGTTGTTGATCGCCACAATCTGCTGATATTCCTTTCAGCATGGCCCTCTACGTGGTCTATCAGCACGGCATCTGTCCGCGGTGGCACTGCTGCGGGGAGGCGGGGATGGGGTGGGGGGAGGGAAAGGAGAGGCTAAGGAAGGAGGGGAGAGGGAGGAGGAAGAATGGGAGGAAGGGAGAGGGAGAAGGGGGTGGGTGGGGGGAGGGAAAGGAGAGGCTGAGGAAGGGGGGGAGAGGCAGGAGGAAGAATGGGAGGAAGGGAGAGGGAGAAGGGGGTGGGTGAGGGGAGGGAAAGGAGAGTCTAAGGATGGAGGGGAGAGGCAGGAGGAAGAATGGGAAGAAGGGAGAGGGAGAGGGGGAGGAGGGAGGAGGGGGTGAAGGGGAGGGAGGGGAGACACTGGGAGATAGAGAAGAAAGGGAAAGGGGAAGAGGGCAGGGGGATGGGGATGGGGATGAAGGAGAAGGAAGAGGGGAGGAGGGAAGGGTGTGAGACGGAGACATAAGAAAGGGAGAGAGGGAGGGGAAAACAAGGGATGGTGAAGGGGGGGGGGGTGGAGAGGGTAAAGGGCAGATTGGAAGGGAGGGGGGGAGGGGAGAAAGGTTCCCTCCCTCCATTCTTTGCGATGCAGCTTTGGTTTATACCCCTATGGCGGGACTCTCGGAAGACTGTGTGTGTGTGGTTGTTTGTGTGTGTGTTTTCCCTTTTCGTTATGTGTCTTTTGCTTGTGTATGTGTGTGTGTGTGGGGGGGGGGGGCGTGTATGTATGTGTGTGAAAAAATAGATTATGTATGAATAAGTGAGTGAGTGAATGGGCGTAAATTTCTGCGTATTGTATTTATGTGTGTGTGTGTTTCTATGTGAGTATGTGTGTGTTTTACATCTGTATGTATGTGTGGGGATGGCCTGGCCTGTACGTGCAGATGTTCATCTATGTGTGTGCGCATAAAGTCCGCAATTGGAGCGAGTCTCGCGCTAGAGATACATAGGGACACCATTTTTAATTCATTTAATGCAGTTGGTTTTGTGTTCGTAAAGCATGTCATGGCGCACTCGGGAGGGGTCGGGAGGGGTCGGGAGGGGAGGGGAGGGAAGGGGAGGGGAGGGGAGGGGATGGTGTCTGAGTCTAGTGGTTAAGAGAGACACACACACTACCATATGGGGGGTAGGGGTAGGATAGGGAGGGGGGTGTAGAGAGGAAAAGGGAGGGGTGGGGGTGGGGGTTAAAGGTCCCTTGTTTTATGGTACGGGATTATTTAAATGCATGACCCGCTCTGACGCGCCCACCACCTACCTCCTACCCCCTCCCCCCATCACTTCTTTCCCCCCCTCCCTCCCTCCCCCCTCCCCCTTCCCCCTCCTGATGCCGCCAGTACTCAAGCTTTGAAGTTTCTTTATTAGTTTTATTTTCAAATCAAGGCTTGAGGGAGCCGCCCTGCCGCAGCTCGGGGCTTCCAAGTCTAGGCGACGCTGACTCGAAGGACAGAGGCGGTTGTCACTTTTCTTGCTCCTTCTTCTTCTTTCTTTCGTTTCTTTCTTCTTCTTCTTTTTTCCTTTTTTTTCTTTTTTTCTTTTTTTTTCTTTCTCTTTTTGTTTTGTCTTGTTTTGTTTCAACTTCCTTTCTTTTTCTTTTTTTTATCCCCAAACGAGGATTGACATTAGGTTTGGTATCGCGGTGTTTCTCTCTCTCTCTCTCTATCTCTCTGTCTCTGTCTCTGTCTCTCTCTCTCTCTCTCTCTCTCTCTCTCTCTCTCTCTCTCTCTCTCTCTCTCTCTCTCTCTCTCTCTCTCTCTCTCTCTCTCTCTCTCTCTCTCTCTCTCTCTCTCTCTCTCTCTCTTTCTCTCTCCCTCTCCCTTTCCCCACCCCTCTCTCACTTTCTTTCCCTCTCCCTCTCGCTCTCCCTCTGTCTCTTTCTCTCTCTATCCCTCTTCCTCTCCTCTCTCTCTATCCTTCTCCCTCTCCCTCTCCCTCTCCTTCTCTTTCTAACCTCTCTCTCTCACTCTACCCCTCTCCCTCTCTCTCTCTCTCTATCCCTCTCCCTCTCCCTCTCCTTCTCTTTCTCCCTCTCCCCCCTCTCTCTCTATCCTTTTCCGTCTCCTTCTCCCTCTCCTTCTCTTTCACCCTCTCCCCCTTCTCTCTCTCTCTATCCCTCTTCTTCTCCCTCTCCCTCTCCTTCTCTTTCTCCCTCTCCCCCTTCTCTCTCCCTATCCCTCTTCTTCCCCCATTTCCCTCTCCCTCTCTTCCACTGCGAGCGTGTGCATGTATGACTGTCAGTGCGTTTGTCTGCGCATGAACCCATACATAAGGGTACGTATTACACAACCTATCCTCTGCTTTATCCAATATTAGTGTTTATTTAAGCATTATAACAGGTTGTGGATCATGTTGAAATGACCGAGATTCTAAGTCTTCGGCTTCTGGGAACTGGCAATTGTTGTCGTTAATTGTGAATGTTATCATCAATAAGTTAAAACAATTATCATTCCGTTTTGTATCGTAATTGTCATGTCGCAAAGTGTAATCGCCGTTCACGGTTTGCTTTTGTTTTTGTTATTGGGTTTTTGTGATTGGTATCGTTATTGACGTCACTATAGCTGTTTGGCATTCTCGTTATGCTCATCCTTGATGCAACATTCTTTGCCTATCGGCTGTAATTATCAATTAGATTGTGTGCTACAGCGTGATTCATAATTATTCAGAGCGCCATCTCTTGCGCGACAATACAATACAGCTATCCGGGACCCGTTTTCTATGACGTTCTTGGAGGCAGAAAGAGAAAATGGGAATTCCTCATCTCTCTTCCGGATGTTTTTTTCTTTTATTTCGCTTTCTGGAGAAACTCGTGTGAGAGAGGATGACCAAATGCAAGCTGTCAAAGTGTGTCATTCTTGGACAATGTCCCTTCCCTTCCTCCCTCTCTTCCTCCTTCCCTTCCTCTTTCCCTTTCTCTCTCCCTTTCTCTCTCCTTTCCTCCCTTCCCTCCTCAAACCCCTTTTAACCTGTCTCTCGCTCTCTTTTTTCCTCTCTCTCTCTTCTCTCCTCTCTCTTCCCCCTCCTCTCTCTCTCTCTCTCTCTCTCTCTCTCTCTCTCTCTCTCTCTCTCTCTCTCTCTCTCTCTCTCTCTCTCTCTCTCTCTCTCTCTCTCTCTCTCTCTCTCTCTCTCTCTCTCTCTCTCTTCCTCCTTCCTTCCACTCTCTCCATCCATTACACCACTTCTCCTTTCCTACCAAGCTTTTCTTCTCAAACTTTCCCCCCCCCTCCTTCGTTCTCTCCTGATTTATCTTTCCCTCGTGTTATTCCTCTTTCATCCTTTGATCTTTTCTTTCTTCCTTTATCATTCTCCATTTCCCGCTTTTCATCTTCATTGACTTGTTTTCTTTCGATTCTTTACAAATATCATTTTTCTCTTTATCTATATGTCTATCAATTCATCTATCTATCTACATATCTATCTATCTATCTATATACCTACCTATTTAGAGAATGAGAGAGAGAGAGAGAGAGAGAGAGAGAGGGAGAACGAGAGAGAGAGAGAGAGAGAAGCAAAGGAAAGTTAGAAAGAGAGAGAGATAGAGAGAGAGAGAACGAGAGCGTAAGAGGGGAAAAACGTATTAATAATAATGAGGGGAAAGACCCGAAGACAGTAAGGGGAAGCTCGGCGAGGCAGGGAGGAAGAAATTGACACTGGCACGAGGGGGAAAGGTTGAAGTGTAATATGAAAAGATAGGTGATCATTTAGAGGATTTGGGTGTGGGGGGGAAGAGGGGAGGGGGATAGGGTGGGTGGGTGGGTGGGTGGGGGGGAGAACACATGCCACCGAAGGTAACGTGTGCGTTTGTTATCTAAATGCTTCGAAAATCAGGAGAAGGAGACACTCGTTTTTTTCTCTCTCTATTTCTCTTGCTCTATCTCTATCTCTATCTATCTATCTATCTATCTATCTATCTAGTTTCTTCTCTCCCTCCCTTCCTCCCTCCCTCCCTCCCTCCCTCCCTCTCTCCCTCCCTTCCTCCTTCCCTCCCTCCCTTCCTCTCCTTCCCTCCCTCCCTCCCTCCCCCTCTCTCACCCTCCAACCTGAGTGAGCGACAGAGCAAGCAAGCAAGCGAGCGAGCGAGGACTGCACATCCCCGAGAACAGTTATAGTGGCAATAACCAGAGTCAGAGAGCGAGAGGTAAGTTCCCGTGTTCTTTGCTTTCGGGAGAAGAAGATATGACTCTCCCCTTTGGCTGGAACGGGTCCAAGGCGAGGTGGGCGGGCGTGCTATTTGGGAGGGATGTGTGTGCTCAAGGGTGGTAGAAGGAGAGAGGGAGAGGGGGAGGGGGGGGGGAGGAAGGGGCGGAGGTGGGGGAGGGGAAGGGGTGGAGGTGGGGGTGGGGGTGGGAGGTGTGTATGGGAATTGTGTAAGGGGAGGGGTGGGGGTGGGGGGCTGTGTATGGGTACTGTGTAAGGGGTGGGGGTGGAGGTGGGTGGGTGTGCATGGGAACTGTGCAAGGGGAGGGAAGGGGTAGGGATGGGGGGCTGTGTATGGGAATTGTACAAGGGGAGTGAAGGGGTGTTGGGGGAGGGGGTTCTGCAATGAAACTTGCAAGGGGAGGGAAAGGGGGCTTTATGCATGGGAATCGTGCAAGGAGCAGAGGCAGATTTTGCACCATCGAACTGTACGCGAAGCGAGAAGAGAGGCAGGAGAGTCAGTAGAAGGGAACAGCACAAAAGAAGAAGAAAAGTCTGCATGCGAAGGAGAGTGAACAAGGAGAGGACGAAGAGTCTGCTTTGTGGATTAAAAAAAATAATAAGTAATAAAAAAAATCCCGAGAGAAGAACAAAGGGGGAAAACTTGTGTGATAAAGAAGAGAACAAGGAAACACGTAAGTAAATAATCATCATAAACAAACAGGAAAAGAAAGCACTGCAAATAAAACCATCCTGAAAAAAAGAGGAGGAGAGGAGGAACATAAATAGCAATAATAATAATAATAATAATATAATAATGAAAATCGTAAGATAATGATGCAATGATAATACCGAGAATAATCTTAACAAGAAAGGAGAAAAAGTGTAAGAAAGAGGGGAGCGATGAGAGGTAAAGCAGCAAGAGTGGGAGGAATGAGGGGAAAGAAAGAGAGCGAGATGAAAAGGAGGAGAACGGAGGGGAAGCTAGAGAGAGAGAGGGAGAGAGAGAGGAGGGAGGGGAGAGAGGGGAGAGGGGAGGGGGGAATCCTCCAGAAATTGGGTCACTCATGTTGCTCTCAGGTGACACTATTGTTGCCTCCCAACCTCCCCCCTCCCCGTTCCCCTCTCATCCCCTCCCCTCACCGCTCACCCCCTCCCTCCCTCCCCCCTTCCCCCTATCACCCCTCCCCCCACCCCACCCTATCCCAGGCCCTCTCGCTGTCTGATAGCAGGTACGACGGCGAGTGAAGGGGGCTTGAGGGACGAGGGGAGAAGAGGAAAATACGAGCGATGGCCGAGGGGAAATAAGAAAACCGATACCAATAGCTGAGTGGGACT
>NW_028234413.1:35532654-35542654 GCF_977035675.1 Penaeus japonicus | reverse complement strand
CACTCCCACTCCCACTCCCCCTCCCACTCCCACTCCCACTCCCACTCCCACTCCCTCTCCCTCTCCCTCTCCCTCTCCCTCTCCCTCTCCCTCTCCCTCTCCCTCCCCCCCCCCCCTCTCTCTCTCTCTCTCTCTCTCTCTCTCTCTCTCTCTCTTCTCTCTCTCTCTCTCTCTCCTCTCTCTCTCCCCCCTCTCTCTCTCTCTCTCTCTCTCTCTCTCTCTCTCTCTCTCTCTCTCTCTCTCTCTCTCTCTCTCTCTCTCTCTCTCTCTCTCTCTCTTTCCCCTCACCGCGCCTCCCCTCATCAGCAAGAGTGGAAACATCAGGTCTTCCTATTTTCTCAGCACAAAGGTTTCAGGGGCTCTCTACTCGGCATACCCAGACGTCTTCCTTCTCAATGGAAAAAAAGAAAAAAGAAAAAAAAGGAGGAAAAAAAGATATTAAAAAAAATAGTAGAAAAATAGAAAAAAAAAATCGAAAAAATGTCGTGCCTTTGTGAACACTTGAGAATTTCTTTCCAAGTTTGCTGAATGCTCGTGTGTGTGTGTGTGTGTGTGTGTGTGTTTGTGTGTGTTTGTGTGTGTGTGTGTGTTTGTGTGTGTGTGTGTGTGTGTGTGTGTGTGGACGCTCGTGTGCATGTATGTGCGTTTAATTATGTATGTGTATGTGTGTATGCATGTACATTCGTGTCTGTAAAGTGAATGGCGCCACGAAAAAAAAAATGACTGTTGAAGACACTGCTTTATGCGGGGTCGAATCAGGTTACTTGCCATGTGTTAGAGAAGATCCAAAGTCTCTGCATTTGCTTTCAACTCTGCGATTGCAAGCTTTGTTCTCCCTTGCGCGTCGCTTTTGTCGCCTGTGTTAGTGAGCATCTATGAAGTATAAACAATTTTTATACGTCTATTTCTTTTCTTCAAGTGTAAATGTATTTGCCTGAAGCTCATCTTCTAGATAAAGCTGATATTATACAAGCACTTTAAGGATACTGGAATCGAGACGAGGAATGAAGATCGTATTCCTGCTTGAAAGGGATATCACCTACATACATTAACACGTCTGCTCTTTTCAGGTGCGTGTGTGCGAACGTCCGTGCGTGCATGCGAACGTCCGTGCGTGCATGCGTGCGTGTGTGCTTGAGGGAACACGGCTGTAAGACACCGCCTCCTTCATCATCACCGCCTGTAAATCCAGACCTGTTTTTCTCTCCGTCCTGCACCGTCTTGCGCACCTGTGACTTCGCCGTGGCTTCCTCTGGGGTTTCCGGTATCTGCTAAAGTCACTTTCGCAGCGTCTCACAAGGCTCAGCTGATCTTCCCTGTCGTCCGCTTTTGTTCCTTTCGGGGTCTTTGTTTCTTTGTTTGATTGTTTTGTTTTTGGTTTTGGTTTGAGTGTTCTTGTTAGGTATGTTTAGGTGGATTTATAAGTTTGGTTTTGTTTGACTTTCCTATTGTGTTTTTTTAATTATCTATCTACCTTTATACATATGTGATATTCTATTGTTTTGTTTTTTTAACTGTCTAGTAACTATCTTTTGTATTCATCAAATGTTGTCTTAGTATATTCTAAGATAACTGTAAGTTTGTGCACGCCCATCCGAAGGTTTTCCAGCTCTTCTCGCCACCCTCCCGCCCCCCTCCCTTCCCCAATTCCATCCATCCTCTCATTTTCCTCTTGAAGTTTACACTTCCCCGTCACCCCCCCCTCCCTCCTCCCCTCAAGACCTCCCCACCCTACCTGGCCCCTTTACCCACTTCATTCACTCCCACTCTTCCCCGTCCCCCTCCCCCCTTCAATCTCCTCTCCCTCCAAAGTCTTCTCTGTGCCTCCCCCCCCTACCCTACCCTCCCCTACCCCCTCTTTTAAATTCTCCCTGACCTCACCCCTCCCCCCCACCTTTCCTCTCCATAACCCTTACCCTCAATATCTGTGTCCCCAACCCCCACACCCACACCCACACCCACACCCACGCCCTCCCACATCCCACCTCCCACCACCCAAACAGGATCCGACGTAACCTCAAGAAAGGTGAACAAAAAAAAAAAAAAAAAAAAAAAAAAAAAAAAAAAAAAAAAAATAGAAAGAAAAAAAAAAAAAAAAAAAAAAAAGAAAGAAGAAAGAAGAAAACAATCACCGTTGGACATTTCTCGATAACTTTTCAGGGGGAAAATTTTTCATCACGGGGCGTCTTCGCGTCGTCGCTGAAGAAACCGGCTAAGAAAGTGACCACCAATATCCCTTTCACGTTTCCTTATCATTTCTTTTATCCAGTTTTTATCAGCACTGGACGGAGAACTGATAAGGGCTTGTGTGGGAAAATGCGCCACGGAAGATGCCGAAGATGGAAGAGAGGAAGAGAGGAAGAGAGAGAGACGACGGGAGAAGAAATGGAGTCAATACGCATCAGTCGAGAACAAGGAGCGGGATGTTAATCGTGGTTGTTGTTATTATTATTAATCGTGATTGTTATTATTATTAATCGTGGTTGTTATTATTATTAATCGTGGTTGTTATTGTTATTATTCGTGATTGTTATTATTGTTAATCGTAATTGTTATTATTATTATTCGTGATTGTTATCATTATTAATCGTGATTGTAATTATTATCAATAGTGATGTTATTCTTATTAACATTATTCCTATGATTATTATTGTTTTTGTTATCACTATTATCACTATTCTCATTATCACTACTACTTCTGCAACTAATACAACTGCAACGGTTATCATCATTATTGTTAGCATTGTTATTATTGTATTTATTGTTGTTGTCATTGCTGTTGCTATTATTATTGTTATTATTAACATTATCGTCAGTATCATTATAGTCATCATTATTATCATTAATAATCATCATCATTACTATTACCATTACTACTATCATTGCTATCATTATTACTACTATCATTGCTATTATCACCATTGTTGTCATTATTATCGTTATTATTATCCTTATTGTTATTATGATTGTTATTATCACCATTATTATTACTATCATTATTATTATTGTCATTATTATTATTATTATTATTATTATTATTATTATTATTATCATTATTATCATTACATGTACATTCACAGGAAAAAAATAAAATGTCAATATGTCTCCCCGATCCGATCAAACAAATTCTACCATAATCATTATCATTAATACCATCATCATTATCATAATCCTTCCAAACTAAAAACACGATTATACTAACCACACAACGCTCCAAATATATCTAAAAAAAAAATAAAAAAAATTAAAACCTGTTCAAAATCCCAAGAACAATCTTACCTTCTTTCCTTCTTTTCCGAGTTGAATTATATCTCTCGGAAATACATGTCAAGCAGATTAAGTTACAAACTGTAAAAATGATTCGTGTCGCACTTCTGGGATAAGAAAGCTTCACTCGCGCGCCTCTTGTCCACCTGGTGACTGTGCGGTCTGTTCTTGTGTCTGATTTATGCTCTGTCTGTCTTTATCTGTCTGTCTGTCTGCTTATTTATCTATTTGTATGTCTATTTGTCTATCTATTTATCTATATCTGTTTGTCTGTCTGTCTGTCTGTCTCTGTCTGTCTCTCTCTATCTCTCTCTCTCTCTCTCTCTCTCTCTCTATTTATCTATATCTGTCTCTCTCTCTCTCTATCTATCTATCTATCTACCTATATATCTATCTATCTATCTCGATCTATCTCTATTTACCTATTCATCCATCATTCTTTCTCCCCCTCTCTCGCTTTCTCTCCTCTCTCTCCCTCTCTCTCTCTCTTTATCTCTCTCTCTTTCTCTCTCTCTATCTATCTCGATCTATCTCTATTTACCTATTCATCCATCTCTTTCTCCCCCTCTCTTTCTCTCTCTCTCTCTCTCTCTCTCTCTCTCTCTCTCTCTCTCTCTCTCTCTCTCTCTCTCTCTCTCTCTCTCTCTCTCTCCTCTCTCTTCTCTTTCTCTCCTCTCCTCTCTCTCTCTCTCTCTCTCTCTCTCTCTCTCTCTCTCTCTCTCTCTCTCTCTCTCTCTCTCTCTCTCTCTCTCTCTCTCTCTCTCTCTCTCTCTCTCTCATATACATATACATACATTCGCAGATATACATATATGAAGTAGATAGATAGATAGATAGGGACGTAGGCATAAACACATTCTTTGTCGTCTTTCTCTGTCTATTTTCCACGTCCTCTACCTTCTTCTCCTCCATCTACCTTCCTTCCTCTTCCACCGTCTCCTTCTCCACCTTCCCCTCCACATGCTCCACTTCTCCTGCCCATTCTCCACTCCCACCACCCCTTCTTCTTCATCATCATCATCTTATTATTATTATTATCATTATTCCTCTTCTTCCTCCTCCTCCTTCTCCTTTTCCTCCTCCTCCTCCTCTCCACCTCCACCTCCACCTCCACCTCCACCTCCACCTCCACCTCCACCTCCACCTCCACCTCCACCTCCACCTCCACCTCCACCTCCACCTCCACCTCCACCTCCACCTCCACCTCCACCTCCACTTCCACCACCACCTCCATCTCCCCCTCTATCTCCCCTTCTTTAAGTTCTACCTCTAAAATCAGTTCTAAAATCAGCCCCCCCCAAACCCACCCCCTATTCCACCTTCTTCCTCCACCACCCACCCAACACCCCTGCCGACTCGGACAACAATTTTTGCCTCCTCCACCTCTTCCCTCTCCACCACCTCCATCTATTGCACCCCTCCCCTCTACCTCTACCACCTTTTCCACCTCCTCCATTTCCTCCACCCCACCCCACCCCACCCCTCCATCCTCCTTAAAGGATCCCACAAAGAAGTGATCCCGTCTCGGACAACAGTTTTTGCCTCCTCCACCTCTTCCTACTCCAACTCTTCCACCTCCTCCCCCTCCACCTCCTTAAAGGATTCCACAGAAAAGTGATCCCGCTTCGCACAACAATTTCTGTCTCCCCCACCCCTTCGCACTCCACTACTCCTCAAACTCCTCCACCTCCACTTCTTCCCTCTCCTCCACCTCTCCCCCTTCCTCCACCTCCTCCATCTCCTCCACCTCTTCCCCCTCCTCCACCTCCACCTCTTCCCCCTCCTCCACCTCCACCTCTTCCCCCTCCTCCACCTCCACCTCTTCCCCCTCCTCCACCTCCACCTCTTCCCCCTCCTCCACCTCCACCTCCTCGACCTCCAAGAGAGGTCCCCCGAATCCGAAGTCTCTCTTAAGACTTCTTTATTAATTTCACCTTTTCCAGAAAGCGATTTTGTTTTTCTCTTCTTCTTTTTTGGGTGAGGTGGGGTGGGGCGGAGAGGCTGTGTTATCTATCTCTCTTCTCTTTTTTTTTCTCTCTCTATCTGTCTCTTTCTCTTATATATATATTTATATATATATATATATATATATATATATATATATATATATATATATATATATATATATACACACGGACACACACACACACACACACACCACACATATATCTTATATTTATATAATAGATATATATATATAGATAGTATATATATATAGATATGATAGATATATGTATGTAGGTATGTATTATGTAGTATATATACTTATATATATAAGTATATATATATAGATATTATATAGAATATATATATATATATATAGGTTATACAATATTATGTATGTATGGATATATACTTCTAGATATATAGATATATATATATATATATATAATATAGATAATATAGATGTAGATACATATGTTTGTATGTATGTATATATACTTAAATATATATACTTATATATATATATTATATATATATAAAATATATAAATATATATTTATATATCTATATATAAATATATATGCAAAAAATATATAATATATATATATATATATACATATATATATATTTATATATATAATATGAAAATATATATATAATATACTTATATATATGTAAAAAATGTATAATATATTATATATATGTATATAATATTATACAATATTATACAATATACATAGATATACAATATATATATATATATAGAATATATATATATATATATATATATATATATATATATATATACGCACAAATATATATATATATATATATATATATATATATATATATATATATATATATATATATATATATCTAAATATATATAAAATATATATATATATATATATACATATATATATATATATATATATATATATATATATATATATATATATATCATGTTACAGTAGAATTATACAAAATGTCATATAATAACAACAAAAATCTCATAATATGTATATGAATTACTGACCTGTATCTGTACATCTGACTGACTGATAATCTGTTTATTGAAAATGTATATGCTATCAGATCATCTATCTATTTATCTACATAATGTGTTATCACACCCATGTATCTACTCCAACTCAGCATAACTGTATAACATATATCTCTCATAATATATCACGTTAATCATTATACTTATCTATTTATTTACCTATCTACCATCTATCTGAGCACAAGCATACATACGTATACATTTTAAAAGCATGGACAAGTGTATACAGCTGGAATGCCAATGAATTACATAACACGTTTAGGCTTAAGCAGTGAAGAGATCACAGGGTTTTCAGGACAAATGGACGATGGCAAAAATGAAAGTGTTTCATTAATGTATGAAAATCATTATAAATGCTGGGGGTTAATGTGTGCGTGGGAAAGCGGGATGTGCATGTGTGTGTTTGGGTATGTATGAGCGTGTGTGTGTGTGTGGGGGGGGGGGGGTGTGTGTGTGTGTGGGGGGGGGGGGGGGTTTGTGTGTGTGTGTGTGTGTGTGTGTGTGTGTGTGTGTGTGTGTGTGTGTGTGTGTGTGCGTGCGTGTGCGTCTGTGTGGGAAAGAAAGAGAGAGAGAGAATGAGAAAGTAAAAGATAATGAGATACAGAGACAGAGAGAGTGTGGGAGAAAGAGAAAGAGAGAGAGAGTGGGAGAAAGAGAGAGAGAGAGAGAAAGAGTGTGGGAGAAAGAGAAAGAGAGAAAGATACAGAAACAGAGAAATAAAAGTAAGAGAGAGAACTATTGATATGAAACAGCAAATTGTATTTATGAGTGTCAGCGCGCGCGTATGAGTGAAATAAAAGGAACTGTAATAGAATACAAAAATATTGCGCGTATGCTTAATTGGGTTAATAACTCGATGTACATGTGTAAGTGTGAAGTTTGAACGCGAGAAGATTGTTGCAAAGTATCTACGGCGAGAAAGAGAAGAGGTGTATTTCATGGCACTTCGTGGTACTCCAAACTTCAAAGTATTCTCTCTCTCTCTCTCTCTCTCTCTCTCTCTCTCTCTCTCTCTCTCTCTCTCTCTCTCTCTCTCTCTCTCTCTCTCTCTTCTCTCCTCTCTCCCCCCCTCTCTCTCTCTCCTCTCCCCCTCTTCTCTCTCTCTCCTCTCCCCCTTTTCCTTGTCTCTTTCTCTCCTCTTAGTCCTCTCTCTCCTTTCTCTCCTCTCTCACTCTCCTCTCATCCTCTTCTTTTCATTCTCCTCCTCTATTTATCTTCTCTCTGTCTATCTATATCTCTGTCTCTATCCTCTCTCTCTCTCCATATCCACCTCTCTCTCTCCCTATCCTCTCTCTCTCTCTATCTATCTATCTATCTCTCTCTCTATCTCTATCTCTCTCTTTCCCTCTCCCCCTCTCTCTCTCTCTCTCTCTTTATCTCTTTCCCTCTTTCCCCCCCCCCCCCTCTCTCTCTCTCTCTCTCTCTCTCTCTCTCTCTCTCTCTCTCTCTCTCTCTCTCTCTCTCTCTCTCTCTCTCTCTCTCTCCTCCCACCATACCTCCTTCTCTCTTCCTCTCCATCTCTTCCTTTCTCTCTCTCTCTCTCTCAATCCCTCCCTCTCACCCCATACCCCCTCCACCTCCCCCCAACCCCCCCACCACCGCTTTCCACAAACTGGCAACAAAGCTGTCTGGATAACCTGAATTAGCCAATGTTAATGTTTCAGCAAATCACAATTGTATTTCTGGGACCGCGACATTCAGCGCCCTAATCATATTCATCTTCGGCACCCATTATGCATCACAGCGAGCAGGTGACCCATTACGTATGCTATCAACCGTGACTAATGGGGCCCGGCGTCGTAAATCTCCTATGTGGCAACTCTACCTCCCTCCCTCTGTTGCCATATTCTCGTTGTTGGTGTGTGTTTTTTTTTCTTCTTTTTTTGGCTGTTGTTGTTTGTGTTGTTGTTTTTGTTATTGTTACTTTGATTGTTGGATGGTTTCTTTGTTTTTGTTTTGTTTTGTTTTCTGTTCTTGGGATTTGTTTTGGATGAGTATTTCCGTTGACTGAATTTGTGTTTGCGTGTGATTGTGTTTGTTTGTGTGTCTGTGTGTATGTCTGTGTGTGTGTGTGTGTGTGTGTGAGTGTGTGTGTGTGTGTGTGTGTGTGTGTGCGTGCGTGTGTGTGTGTGTGTCCGTATGCATACACGTGAACATATGCGTGAGTATGTGCACACACGCAAACATATGCATGTACGTGCATAAGTGTGTATACATGTGAACACGGTGTTACATGTACAAGCTCACCGTAATTTCAAAACATATTGACCATTTCAACTATTTTTCCAATATAGGAAAAAAGGACGTAAAAAATGTGGCCCAACATAGAGCTAGCAGTCACTGCATGTTACGTCAATATTGGACCTACAATATTGTGCTCAACCCAATAAAACTCCGGCCATCACAGCCTCCCCTCACACTCTGCCCTTCCCTTCCCTTCCCTTCCCTTCCCCTCACTACCCCTACCTTCCACTTCCCTCACATGCTTTCCCTTCTCTTCGCTGCGCTTACCTTTCCCCTCGTTGGCCTTGGCTTTTGCTTTCCTTATTAAAACTTGCCCTTCGTTTCCCTTCACTACTGCTACCTTCTTCTTCCCCTTAAAACTTGCCCTTACTTTCCCCTCACAGCCTTCGTTCTTCCCCTCTTTCCTCATACCCGGATTTTCTTGTTCCTTCTCAAGCCTCATTTTTTGTCCCATCCCTTACATCCTTCCTTTCTCTTTCCTCTCATTATTATTATGATTATCATGATTGTTATTTTCATTATCATTATTATTGTTATTATTACTATCGTCATCATTGTTGTAATTATTGTTTTTATCACTATTATCATCATTATTAAAATCATTATTGTTATTATCCCTATCAATGCTATTGTTAGTATAATCCTTATCAGCATTACTATCATCATTATTATCATCATAATTACTATCATTATTAATATCATTTTAATACTATTATCAAAATCATCATCATCCCTGTAATGATAATGACTTGGTTTTACTGTGATGCAAATCTATGATAATACGAATATGAGTAAGTGGATGAATAAATTAATTAATAGCCAACGTTGTTTTATTTTGCATTTTCCAAGGAATAACACAAAGAAATATATAGACTCGCTCTATCTCTGTCTCTCTCTGTCTTTGTCTCTGTCTCTCTTTTTCTCTCTCTCTCTCTCTCACACACACACACTCATCTCTTCTTTTCTTTTCTTTCTTCTTCTCTACCTCTCTACCTATCTATCTCTAGTTCTAGTTCTAGTACCAGTTCTAGCTCTAGTTCCCTCTCCCTCTCCACCTCCCCCGCCTTCTCCTCCCTTCCCCCTTTCTCTCTCCTCTACCATCAACTCTCCCCCTCTCCCCCTCTTCCCATCTCCCCTCTTCCCCTCTCCCCCTTCCCCTTCCCCTTTCCCCCCTCCCCCTCCCTTCCCTTCCCCCTTCCCCCTTTCCCCCCCTTCCCCCTTCCCCCTCCCTCACCCTCTCCCTCCACCTTTCCCCTTACACTTCCCTCCCCCCCGTCTCCTTCCCCCCTCCCCTCTTCCCCCCTTCCCCACCCCCCTTCCCCTCCCTCTACTTGCCTTCCCTCTCCTTTCAGCCATAACGTATAAGCCAACAATCAAAAACACTCCTAAACACCCGACGAACAGCCATAGTAGTCTTCTCTGTTCAAACACAGATACCGAGATTTTTAGCTCCATTTTCCCTGGGGGGAGGGAGGGGAAGGA
>NW_028234413.1:35517654-35520154 GCF_977035675.1 Penaeus japonicus | reverse complement strand
AAGAGAAATGAGAGATGTAGAGAAAACGGGTTTGACAAGGCTACGGCATAGGACAGTTAAACCAGCGTCTTGAGCAAATTATTAACCATTCTGTTTGTCTGTATATGTGTATGTCTTGATTGCATAGTCTCCTTCAGCCGTGTGTTTGTTTGTTTGACTCCAACGCTTTTGCCTGTTTATGTACACCTACATCGGCGAGTGTAGCAGGGCAATAAACCTGTTACTACTTAACAATATATGCTAGGGTATCAGCAATAAGAATCCAAAATATCTGGCTTTGTGATAGTTTGAAAAAAAAAAAAAAAAAAAAAAAAACTCTGGCATTACGATACATGTTCTAACAAGTCTAGGTAAGTACCTGGCTTAATGAGTGTCTGGCTTGTTAACAGTAACTACCTGACAAGGTACCTTTTGAAACAGTAAAGGACAAGGAGAGAGATAAAACTAGATGGCAAAAATCCCAGGCTAACCGTGCTTCTGAATGCAGTGAAGTGAAGTAAAAAAAGAAAGAAAAAAAAAAAAAAAAAAAAAAAAACAGCTAGACCTTATGACAATCTAATGCGTGTTAGAGTTATGTCAACCTGGCGTAATAGTAGCAGCTAAAACCGTTTAGTGTAGCAATATATTTTGCACACGAGCACGATGGAATTAAGCTATTATACTCAAGCCGAGCACGATTTGCATATTCTTGCAGAGCATCCTCTTGCAAAGGACGCATCATCACTCCAAAGCTAAACCATTGCAAGGCATTCCTATGTTCTCCTAATAGAGCGATGCAAGTATCATGCTCTCAGTATAAGCATTTGTAAGGTATTGGCTTGGCAAGATACGATCAATATGGAAACAACGTTTTCGCGCGGGAATTTGCTGGACACTGTTAAAACGTTTAAAAAAACATTGATTTTCAATCAGCAATTTATTAACTTGCATGCGGAAGCGGTGGGGGACGGGGAGAGGGGGATGGGGGGGTGGGGAGGGTAGGGGAGTGAGTTGAAGAGAGGGAGGAGAGAGAAAAGGGCGAGAGCTGGGGAAAGAGGAAAGGAAGAGAGGAAACGCGGAAACGGGAGAGAGAAAAAAAAAGGTAAAAAAAAAAGACGCGCATGAAAAAGTAAATGTTCGGCGGGAAGGATGCGAGAAAGAGGAGTCACGGAGGCGGATAGAAATAACAAAATAAAACAAAATTTAAAAAATGATAATGATAATAACATAAAACAAAATCAAAAACATACAAAAAGAAAGACAAAGAAACACACCAAAGAAGAAAGAAGGAGCAGAGACATGACCCATCACGCGTCAACACATCAAAGCGGCGAACCGTGAGACGCCAGAGCACAGGGCCACAGGATCACACGTACTACAGCAGAGTGCCAAGGAGTGCCAAGGAGAATTTCCTGCGCCACAACAGCATCTGATCAGCGGCCGGGAAAGCGGGAAGGAAGGAGCGGCACTCGTCTTGATTGGGAGTTTAGGAAGAGCAGTGAACCCTGGCCCATTAAAGCGAACCTTGGAACCGTCGGATGACTGTTGCTGCTGCGTGTTGAACCTCCTTCCTCTTCCTCTCCCCCTCCCCCCCTTCCCCCCTTCCCTCCCCTCCCCCACTATGTCATGATGGGTGAGTCGGTGCTTCGTCCTCGCAACCTCGCAACCTCGCAACCTCTTCCACTCAACCCCCCTCGACGTCTTCGGAATTCCCTTTTCATCTCGGCGCCTTGTGAGACTGTCTTCGGCGGATGTCTTGCGTGCAGCGCCTCCTCCTCCTCCTCCTCCTTGTCTTCTTCATTCTTTTTTTTTTTTTCTTTCTTTCTCTCTTTTTTTCTTTCATTTTCTTTCTTTCCTTATTTCTTTTTCTTTTTTTTTCTTTTTTGCTGTCCTTTTTTTCTTTTTTCTTTTTCTTTTTTTTTTAGGTTTGATTTTGAGATAATTTCTTCTTCTTCTCCTTCTCTTCTTTCTTTACCTTATTCTCAGTTTTAGTCTTTTCCATTCTTAATTTTATTATTTTTTCCCTCCTCTTCTTTTTCTTATTCTCCTTCTTCTCCTCCTTCTCTCTCTCCTTCTCCTCTTTCTCCGTCTCCTTCTCCTTCTCTTTCTCCTTTTTCTCCTCCTTCTCTTTCTCCTCCTTCTCCTTCTCCTATTTCTCTTTCTCCTCCTTCTCCTTCTCCTCCTTCTCCTCCTTCTTCTCCTCCTTCTCTTCCTTCTCCCCCTTCTCCTCCTCATCATTTTCCTCCTCCTCCTTCTACTTTTCCTTATTCACCCTCTCCTGCTTTTCCTTCTCCTTCTCCTCCTTCTCCCTTTCCTCCTTCTTCTTCCATTCTTCTTCCCGCCTTTGTCATTTCGAATATTACCCTTCGCTGATTGGCCCAAAATCGAAGCGAGGACCGGCGGCCGTTAGAGTGTCGACCAATCAGCATGAGCAACGATGCTGTCTAGTGCTATCAATCGTAATTAGGATTCGCCTCCTACGCATAAACTGCCCCTCCTCATCTCCGCTCCCTCCTCTCCC
>NW_028234413.1:35497654-35502654 GCF_977035675.1 Penaeus japonicus | reverse complement strand
TTTTAACAGATATGTATTAACAATTTATTATATATTATATATATTATATATATATCTATATATATTATATATTATATATATTTTTTAACATGTGTGTGTGAGAGAGAGAGGAGAGTGTGTGTGTGTGTGTGTTGTGTGTGTGGAGTGTGTGTGTGTGTGTGTGAATACACACAACAACTTCTTTCTATTTTCTTCTCTATCTTCTCCTCCCACTCCAAGAGGAAAGAGTAAGCGAAAGAAAAGCGACGCGGGAGGAGATGGGGACGGAAGAGGGGAATAAGTTAAGGAACCACCTGGGAGGGGAGAGGTCAGAGGGGAGGGAAGGCGGGGGTGGGGGGGTGGGGGGGGGAATCGTTGTTTAAAATTTGAAAATTACGAAATATGAGTTTATGGGGAGAGAGAGAAAAAACTGCGTTGGTTATATTGAGTTGGTCTGTTCAAGTATATCCTGTAGTTCTTTTTCTTTTTAACTATTCTATATATTTAATTCTTTTTCTATTTTCTTTTCTATTTTTATACTATTCTCTATTACTTCTTTCTTTCACTTCTTTTTCATATTATAAAATAATCAAATATAATTTTTTAAATATTTCTAAATATATTTATATTATCTTATTCTTCTTTATACCTCTTTTATTTATCTTTTTTTCTTTTTCTCTTTTCTTTCTCTTCTTCTATTTCTCTCTCTTCTTATACTCCTATATCTCTCATCTCTATACTTTTTCTCTCTTTTTTCTTTTTTCTAATGCTTTCTTCTCTTATTCTTTTTGCTCTTCTTTTTACTCAGTTTGATTCTTTATTCTTTTTTATAATCTCTGTCGGCTATCTCTTATCGAGATCTCGTCTTTCTCCTAACCACCCTAGCCTTACCTTTTTGTTGCTAACATTTTACCTAATAAGTCTTTCCTTATCAACCACCATATCTTATCTCTAATACTTTTATTATAATTACATTTGTTCCGTCCTGCCTGAACTCTCTTTTACTCATCTTTCTACTTCTTATCTCTTATTTTCTTTTTCTATTTTCTCCTCTTTTACTCTCTCTCATCTCTCTCTCTTTTTTCTCTATCTGCTAACTTCTTCTTTTCACTTTTTTAATTCTCTTCTTTACTCATGCTTCTTCTCTCTCTTCCATCCTATCTCCTCCTTTAAAATCTTCCTTTTCCTCTCTATTCTTGTCTTCTCTTCTCATCTTTTTCTCTCCTTTTATCTCTTCTCTCTTCTTCTCTCTATCTTTCATCTCTTTTCTCTTTATGCTTTCTCTCTCTTTCCCAATCTTTTCTTCTTCATCCATTTTATCTCCTATCCTCTTGCTCTTCTCCCTCTCATCTTTTCTCTCCCTTCTTATCTTCTTCTCGTCTCTCTCTTTTTTTATTAACCTTCTTTCCATCCTTACTCTCTTCCTCTCCTTCTTCGCCAATCTTTCCTCAAGTCTGCTTTATGTGATTTAAAGCGGAAATTTTAATCCGCCATTTTCCCCTTAGATTTCCCTCAGGTTACCGCCGATTCTTCCATCTCTGTGTTTATTAGAGGGAAAAGTAATATGTTCTGGCTTGGTAACTATCGCCCTGTAGTGAGAGGTAGTGTGTGTGGGTTTGTGTGGGTTTGTGTGTGTTTGTGTCTGTGTGTGTGTGTGTTTGTGTGGGTTTGTGTGGGTTTGTGTGGGTTTGTGTGTGTGTGTGTCTGTGTGTCTTTGTGTGTGGGCTTGTGTCTGTGTGTGTGTGTGTCTGTATACGTTTTTATCATTATCATTATCATTTTGATATACAGTGATAACAAACTTAACATCAACGATCACAAAAAAAAAAAAAATAAAGTTACGCAAGCATACACAACACAACGCAAAAAGTACCGATCAAACATCATAAAGCAGATAGCGCCATATCAATGCCAGTATCCAACGCACACTATCAGTCGAATGAATATATACTTTTTTAATGATACATGAATAAAATATAGACATTACTCACAAGCCAATACCTTAGAGGCTTCAAGCGCGCTTACACAACCCGGAATATCGAGGTGGTGTTTCGGTCGCCGTGGAAAATACTGCGTTATCTAAGGACGTTTTAAGAAGAAGTCTGTTCAGGAGTTGGAAGATCTCTGAATAGATCTTCTTGCCTCTTCTTTCCTCTTTCTCTATTCCTATCCATCTCTTTCTTTACCCCGCCTCTATTTCTTTCTTTTTTTTTCTCCATTCCTATGCATTTTCTCGTTTCTTTTTCTCTCCACATCCCTTCCTCAATTTTATTATCTCTAATTCTCCACTCCACTTTTCTCATTCCTTTCTCCACCCACATGGATCTCTTTATCTCTTTATTTTTCGTCTCCCCCTCTTTCTCTTTTACCTTCTTTATCCTTTCACCTCCCTCCCCACCCTATTATTCCTACCTCCCTCATCCACTCTCCTCCCCTTTACTCCACTACACCCCTCCCTCCCTTCATATCTCCAGGGGGCCGATTTTGCAGCGGCTTCGTCGAGTTCAACCGGGTTAGCCGCAACTTTCGGGGGAAATATAGACGTTTGGGCGCGAGGTCGAAGGGCGCGTCGGCCGGCGCCCGGGCGTCGCGTATTTACGGGCGATCGCGACGGATTTATAGGGCCGCGACGCCCACACACCGCCACCACCTGCGGCCGGAAGAAGCCCGGCCACCTGTGGGATGCACCCAGAGACGGGAAAGGGGGGGGGGACTTCTCTCTGTCTTAATCTTTCTTCCTTTTTCCTTTCTTTCTTACTCTATTTCTTTTTTTCTCTGTTTCTCTCTGTCTCTGTCTCTGTCTCTCTCACTCTCTCTCTCTATCTATCTATCTATCTATCTATCTATCTATCTATTTATCTATCTATCTATCTATCTCTATCTATCTATCTATCTATCTCTATCTATCTATCTCTATCTATCTATCTCTATCTATCTCTATCTATCTATCTATCTATTTATCTATCTATCTCTCTTTCTCTCTCTCTGTCTCAGTATCTCTGTCTCTTCCTCTCCTTTTCCTTCTCCTCCAGCCTCCCTCTCTCTCTCTTCCCCTCCCTTTCTCCTTCTCCATCTCTAGCTCTTCCCCATCTCTCACATCTTTCTTCCCTCTTTTCCATTCCCCTTGCCAACTCTTCACTCCTTCCCTCCCTCTCTTCTCCCTCCTCTATCTCCCCTTTCATCCTCCCTCTCACCTTCCTCCTCCTTCCTCCATCCTCCCTCCTCCACCCTTCCCCTTCCTTCCTACTTTCACCCTCCTCTTCCCTCCCTCTCCTTCTCCTGGATCGCTTTATGCATCTCACTTCGCATACTTCTCCCTCCCTACCTTCTTCTCTCACTTATGCCTAACTCTCCTCTTCTCCCTCTCCCTCTCCCTCTCTCCCTCCCTCCTCCTCTCCCCCCCTCCCCCCTCTCTCCCTCCTCTATGCCTTCGCACTTTCGCATAAACTTATTGTTGATATCGAGATGCTAATTTGACCAAGTGTGAGTGAGTATATATCTATCCCTCTCCACCCTCTCCCTCCCTCTATTAGGCCTCTCACCTTCGCATAACTTATTTGATATCGAGATTGAATTGTGACAACAGGGTGTGAGTGTATTTTTTCTATTCTACCTTTCTCCACCCCCCTCCCTCCCTCTCCCTTCCTCCCTCCCCCTCTCCCTCCCTCCCTCCCCTTCTCCCTCTCTCCCTCCCTCTATGCCTCTCACCTTCGCATAACTTCATGTTGATATCGAGACTGAATTTGACACAGCGTGAGTGTTATTATTCTCACTCTCTCCGTGTATTCTCTGCTCCTTCCCCCTCCCCTCCTCTTTCCCTACTCTCCCCCTTTTCCTCCTCCTCTCCACACACTTTCCTCCTCCCTCCCTCCCTTCCTCCCACCCTCTCCCTCCTCCTTCCCTTCCTCTTCCCCCCCTCCTCTACTTCCTTCCCTTACTCTCCCTCTATGGCCTCTCACCTTATCATGATGATATCGAGATTTAATTTGGACGTGAGTGTATCTCTCCCTCACCTCCTCCCTCTCCCCTCTCCTCCCTCTCCCTCCACTCTCACCTTCGCATAACTTCATGTTGATATCGAGATTGAATTTGACACAGCGTGAGTGTATCGAGAAATTTCCATATATATTGCCGTGTCCAAGAATGTTCTTCATCCTTGCCTTTTCCGATGTTTTGTTATCTATTTGCATAAAGAGAGATTACGGAGAGATCTCGCCTGCATGCAAAGCTATTCGTCGGTTTGTGTGCATTTGCATGATTTAGTGTTGTTTGTGCGTGTGTGTGTGTGTGTGTGTGTTTGTGTGTGTGTGTGTGTGTGTGTGTGTGTGTGTGTGTGTGTGTGTGTGTGTTTGTGTGTGTGTGTGTGTGTGTGTGTGTTTGGGCGTCATTGTATGTGTGTGTGTTTTTTGTGTTTGTGTGTATATATGTGTGCCTGTGTGTGTGTCTGTATGTGTGTGTGTGTGAATATGAGGGACCTAGAATAGTCGGACGGGATGGGAGGAATAAGGGTTAAAAATGCATATAAAAATGCAAATCAGCAGACAGTATTTATCTGCACGTGTCATAGACCATCTGGATGGGAGGGGGAGGGGGGAGGGGAGACTACGACACCACCAACCCCCCTTCTTCCCTCCCTCCCTCCCTCCCTTCTCTCCCTCCCTCCTTCTCTCCCGCCCTCCCTATCTCCCTCCCTCCGTCCCTCCCTCCCTCCCTCCCTCCCTCCCTCCCTCCCTCCCTCCCTCCTCCCTCCCTCCCTCCTTCCTCTCCCTCCCTCCCTCCCTCCCTCCCTCCCTCCCTCCCTCCCTCCCTCCTCCCCCCACCCTTCCTCTGATGTGAACCCAAAATTATGGTCAAATATGCACCAACGAGACGGCTTCAGATGTCACGACCTTTGAAGTAGTTTATAATACCCATCTGTTTTTATCATCACACTCGACAAAGTGTGCGCCCAGGACGCTATACGAGTGCGATAATGTAATAATTTTGCGCTGAATTATACTGCACTGTCGCTCAACGAGGCA
>NW_028234413.1:35494306-35497554 GCF_977035675.1 Penaeus japonicus | reverse complement strand
CCCCTCCCCGACATTATCCTGGCCCAACATAATAGCTTGTCACAGAAAATGAATCTTAGCATCATTATCGATCAGCAGCCTTGTCGCTGTGACCACTGAGCCCAGCTGCCGACCATATGTTCCTTATCCCTCCCCCTCTTCTCTCCCTCTCCCCCTCTTCTCTACTCCCTTCCCCCCTCTCTCTTTTCTTCTCTACTCCATTCCCCCTTCTCCCTCTCTTCTTCTCTACTTCCTCCCTTCCTCTCTTCTTCTCTACTTCCTCTCCCTCCCCCCTCTCATTTCTTCTGTACTTCCTCCACTCCCCCTTCCCTCTCTTCTTCTCTACTTCCTCCCTCTCACTCTTCTTCTCTACTCCCCCTACTCCCCCCTCTCTCTCTTCTTCTCTATTCGCTATAACTCCCTCCCCCTCCCCCTTTTACCAAATCGAGTACCCCCTCCCCACTTCTATATATCCCCCCTCCCCCATGCTTCCTCTTCCTACGAGTAGGCCTTTACTCTCTTTTACTCTCTTCCTCTTCTGGTCCTTGCTCTCTAACTCACTCCTCCCCCCCTACCCCAACCCTACAATACCCCCTACAATACCCCCCTCTTTTCCCCAAATCCAGTCCCCTCCACCCACCCCCACACACACACCTACCCACCTACCCTGAATACCATCTTCCTTTCCGAATAGGCCCTTACTCTTCTTACTCAACCCCCCTCCCCTCCCCCACCATCCCTACTCCCACACCCACCCCATCCTCATCCCTACTCCCTCACCCTCACCCTCACCCCCCTTTATACCCCCCCTCCCTCACCCTCCCACCCTCCAACCCCTCTTCTTTTATCATTAGCCTCCCTTTCGAGTGAGCCATTGAAAACTCCCAAGTAATTACATCAAAATTCACTTAAAATACAGAAATCACGGAAATATACCCTGATATGTGAATTGCCTCACAAGGGCACTCTCCGAAAGGGCGCGATGAGTTGCCATCAGTCGCCAGCGCTTCGGAATCGCTCGCTGTCCCGTAAGAATTTTCCGGCGGGTTGCTAGCGATGGCGATGGCGATGGCGATGGCGATGCTATACTCATCTGAAATCCCTTCCCTTTATAGCCTGCGTTGCCAGAGTTTAATCCAAGCCTAGGCAAACAGTTCACCTAATTTGGTTCGTCTCTTCACCTCCTCCTCCTCCTCCTCCCTCCCTCCTCCTACCCTTTCCTTCTCTTCAACCCCCCTCTCCTTTCTCCACCCCACTTCCTCGTCCTTCTGTTCTTCTCCCTCATTCTTCTCGCCCTTCGCCCTGTTGTTGCTTGTCTTTCTTCTTCTTCTTCTTCTCCTCATTCTTCTTCTTCTTCTTCTTCTTCTATTACTTGTGCTCGTCTTTCTTCATCTCCTCCTTCTCCTCCTCTTTCCTCATCTTTTTCTCCTCCTTCTTCTCCCTCTTCATCTCCTTTTTCTCCTGCTCCTTCTTCTTCCTCTTTTTTTTCTTCTCTTTCTCCTCCTTCTCTTCCTCCTTCTTCATCTCATTTTCCTTCTTCCTCCTCTTCCACCTCCTACTCCTAATCATTATCGTCATCATCATCTCTTTTTTTCCCTCGTCCTCCTCTTATTCTTCCCCCACCTTCTCCTCCCTCCTCCTCCCTCCTCCCTCCTCCCTCCTTCCTCCTCCTCCCTCCTCCTCTCCCCCTCCGAAGCTCACCAAAATATTTTGTTGTTTCCACAGTACCGCGCAGTGAGTAGCGCGGCGAGGGGGTGGGTGGTCTCCCCCCCTCTCCCCCTCCCCCTCCCGCCCCCTCCCTACCCTTATGGCTCAGTACAATCAATTTCGCGGGACAGGCAAGTAATGTGACCTCCGCCTCCGCCACAATTTATCTATCGCGCTTTACCATCTATTCTAAGCTGTTTTGTATGTCTGTCTGTATACATAAATATATACATGGTGTGGATCTGTGTGGGGGGGAGGGGGGTGTGTGTGTGGGGGGGGGGGAAGTGTGTGTGTGTGTGTGTGTGTGTGTGTGTGTGTGTGTGTGTGTGTGTGTGTGCGTGTGTGTCTGTGTGTGTGTGTGTGTGTGTGTGTGTGTGTGTGTGTGTGTGTGTGTGTGTGTGTGTGTGTGTGTGTGTGTGTGTGTGTGTGTGTGTGTGTGTGTGAAAGTGCGTGCGTGAGTGTGTACGAGACCATCCCATCCCATCATCCATGCGGACGATAGATAGGTGTGCGTCCACAACGAACAATCTCTCGTGCGCATGCGTGTGTGTGTGTGTGTGTGTGTGCGTGCGTGCGTTCAGCATTTCACTTCGTTCCATTCTAAACCGTGAATCGCTAATGTGATTGCCAATTACCCGGGCCAGCGTAGCCATAGCGATGGAAGTCTTATGCGAGTTGTTCCCCTGTGATGGAGACTCGCAGCTCAAAGGCATTCGAGTCTACAAAACTTCGAAGCAAAAACGCCTTCAGTTTAGATTGATTCCACGCACATCTGGACAGGATGAAAGGATACAGGAAAGAAAAGAAAGATGGCATAATTAGATGAATGAAAAATATAATGGTTTGTTTGAACCATCGTCTGGGAAATGATTTTCACTTTCTTCCTTTTTTTTTTTTTTTTTTTACTTTTATCATTACGTTAGAAAAATGGTCACAATAATCGGCTGTGTCATAAAGTTATTTTCAAGTCAAGATGGCTTAATAAATAACCGGGAAGACACGAACCTCCACCTAAAACACATAAGTGTACCACAATTTTTCTATCACTTTAAGATGACGAATTTCCTCTGAGACTTATTATCTATAATGGATATCATTACATACCCATACGTGAATCTAATCAATTTTAACAATCCTTTAATATCGTTTTGCATAATCGTATTGACAAACTTACTCCTTGAATAACAAATCAAAAAAGGAAATAACATTATTTACTCCTTCTTAACGAATAAAAATAACAACAGACATACCCTGACTATTAATACACTCGCTCTAATAACATAATAACATCTATCATTTTTACGATTACTATCATCATCATTTCATTCATTACCCTCAGCTTGTTTTCAGACCACTGCCCGACGCCTTAATATGTCTTATCTATATCCATCAGCTGTTTCTTTTTCCTAAGCTAAATATTCTAGTATATATTATGTTTGTGGTTTATCTTATACATGTTAGTTCTCTATTCTTATTATTCCTTTTTTTTAAACTAGTTCAATAGCGGAAACCCAGATAATTGTCATTTTCAAATACATCAATAATTATATTTCAGAAATAGG
>NW_028234413.1:35486806-35489306 GCF_977035675.1 Penaeus japonicus | reverse complement strand
TCTATTTTCCCTAGAATCTTAGCATCAAGTAGCATATACTATCATAATGTGTGTGCGTGTGTGTGTGTGTGTGTGTGTGTAAGAGAGAGAGAGAGAGAGAGAGAGAGAGAGAGAGAGAGAGAGAGAGAATCTGCGTACATGGAGATGTTTATGGGTATTTATTCTTTTTTTCCCTTGATATCTCCCTCACTCTTTTCCTCCCACTTTCACTCTCTACATCTTTCTCTCTTTCTCTTTCTCTTTCCCTCTTTCTTTCTCTCACTCCTTCCCTCTCTTTCACTCTTCTCTTCTCTTCATTTTTCTTTTGTTTTCTTCTTCTTTTCTTTCTAACTTCTTTCCTTTCTTTCTTCTTCTTCTTGTCTTTTCTTGGAGCGTTTTCTTTTCTTTTCTTTTCGTTCTTGTCTCTTCTTCTTTCTTCTTCTCTTCTCTTTTTCTATCTTTACTTGTTCATTTCTGTTCTTCTCTTTCTTTCTTTTTCCTCTCTCTCTTCTTCTTTTTCTTCCTTCTTCTTCTCTTCTTCTTCTTCTTCTTCTTCTACTTTACTTCTTTCTTCCTCTTCTCTTCTTCTTTGACTCTCTTTCTCTTCTTCGGCCCTCTCTTCTTTTTCTTTCTTTTCTACTTCTTATCTTCTCATTCTTGTCTTACTTTTCCTCTCTTCTTCTCTTTCATTGTCTTCTTCTTCTTTTCTTTTTCTCTTCTCTCTCTTCTTTCTCTTCTTCTTCATCTCTTCTCTTGCTTATCTCGCTTTCTTTCGTGTTCTTTTGTATTTTTCTATTCTTGTTCTTTTCCTTTCTTGCCTTCTTTTCTTCTGCTTCTTTCGTTTTCTTTGTTCTTCTTTTCTGTTCTCTTCTTCTCTTCCTCTTCTTCCGTCTTGATCTTCTTTTCTTCTTCTTCCTTCTTCTTTCTGTCCCTCCGTCATTCTTGGGTTTGTCGTCTTCGTCTTTGTTCTCTTCTTGCCTCTAGTTCTCGTATCTACTTTCTCTTCTTACTTCTTTCTGGAGCATCTTGCACTGACTTGTTTTCTTCTTCTTTCTCTCTTGTCTGCTTCTTTGCATATCTTCTTCTGTCTCTTACTTGGTCTCTCTTTTTCTTCGATTTCTCTTCTTCATTCTCTTCATCTTCTTGCTGTCTTTTCTTTCTTTTCTTTCTCTCTTCTTCTTTGTCCTCTCTTCTTTTCTCTCTGCTCTTCCTTTCTTCTTTCTAGTCTTCTGTTCTCTTTTCTGTCTTTTATCTTCTCTTTTTTCTCTCCTTCACTTCTTTCTGTCTTCTCTTCTCTTTCTTCTTTTTCTCTTCTCTTTTCTTCTCTTCTCTCTTCTTTCTTTTCTTTCTTTTTCTTCTTCTTTCGTTTTTCTTCTTGCTTCTTTCTTCTTTCTCTTCTTTCTTCTTTTCTTTTCTACTTCTTTTGCTTTTTCTTCGCTTTCTTTTTTCTTTTCTTCTTCCCTCATTCTTTCTCTCGCTCTTTCACTTCCACTTTCCCTCTCTCTTTCCCTCTCTCCTTCTCTCACTTTTTCTCTCTCTCTTTCCTTCATATTCGCTCTCTCTCTTTCCCTCACTCTTTCTCTCTCTCTCCCTCTCTCTTTCACTCTTTCCCTGTCTCTTTCCCTCTCTCTTTCCCTCTCTCTTTTACTCTTTCCGTGTCTTCAGCGTATATATCCCCTCTTCTCCCCCCTTGCCCTCCCATACTCTTCCCCCGCCCCCTCTTCTCCCCTCTCCCCTCCCCCTCCCCTCCCCTCCTCTCCCTCTCCGCTCCTCTCCCCTCTTACCCTCCTTGTCTCTCCCCCTTTCCCTCCCATCATCTATCTTCTCTCATCATATCTCTCCTTCTTCGTTCATCTTCTTTCTTCTTCTTCTCATCTTCTCTCTAAATCACCCCCCTTACCTATTCTCTCTTCCTTCTCATCTTATCCTTCTCTTCTTCATCTTCTTTCTTCTCTTCTAAGCTCATCATCTCCTATCTACTTCTCCTTTCTTCTTCTCATCTTCTTCTCGTCTCATCTCTCTCTAATCTTATCTCCCTTTCTATCAAACTATCTATCTATCTTCTCCATCTCTTCTATCTCTTTCCTCTATCTTTCTCACCCTCTTCTTCTTCTCATCCTCTTCTCTGTTTCTCTTCTTCATCTCTAATCTCTCTATCTCATCCTTCATCATCTATCCTATCTATCTTCTCATCTTCTATCTCTTTTCTGATTCTTCTTCTCTTCGCTCTTCTCTTCTTCCTATCTTTCCTCTTTCTCATTACTATCATCTCCATCTATCTCCATCTCTTCTCTTTCTAGCTCTTCTTTCAAGCCTCTCATTCTATCTCCCTCCTTCTCTCTACCCTAATGCTTTCTTCTCTATCCTCTATCATCATCTTTCCTTCTCTTTCTCTTCTTCTTTCTCTATCTTCATCTTTCTTCTTCTCTTCATCTTCTCTTCTGCTCTCTTCTCATATCTTCTATCCTTCTTCTTCTTCTCTCACCTTCTTCTTTCTCTATCTCTCTCGTTTCTTTCATCC
>NW_028234413.1:35479306-35481806 GCF_977035675.1 Penaeus japonicus | reverse complement strand
AATGAAGGGAAAGGAAAAGGGAAAGGAGGAAAAAGAGATGAAAGGAAAAAGAAGAACAAAAAGTGAAAAGGAAAGAAAAGGAAATTGAGGAAAAAGAGATGAAAGGAAAAGGAAGAGTAAGAAGTGAAAGAAAAGGAAAAGGAAAATGAAGAAAAAAAAAGATGAAAGGAAAAGGAAGAACAAGAAGTGAAAGGGAAGGAAAAGAAAAATGAAGAGAAAAGGGTGAAAGAGAAGGAAAAGGAAAAGGAATAACAAGAAGTGAAAGGGAAGGAAAAGGAAAATAAGGAGAAAGAGGTAAAAGAGAAGGGAAAGGAAAATGAAGAAAAAAAAAGATGAAAGGAAAAAGAAGAAAAAGAAGAGAAAGGAAAGAAAAAGAAAAAAGAAGAGAAAAGGGTGAAAGAGAAGGAAAAGGAAAAGGAATAACAAGAAGTGAAAGGGAAGGAAAAGGAAAATAAGGAGAAAGAGGTAAAAGAGAAGGGAAAGGAAAATGAAGAAAAAAAAAGATGAAAGGAAAAGGAAGAACAAGAAGTGAAAGGGAAGGAAAAGAAAAATGAAGAGAAAAGGGTGAAAGAGAAGGAAAAGGAAAAGGAAGAACAAGAAGTGAAAGAGAAGGAAAAGGAAAAGCAAGAGTGACAGAGAAGGAAAAGCAAAATTAATATAAAAAGAGATGAAAGGAAAAGGAAGAACAAGAAGTGAAAGGGAAGGAAAAGAAAAATGAAGAGAAAAGGGTGAAAGAGAAGGAAAAGGAAAAGGAATAACAAGAAGTGAAAGGGAAGGAAAAGGAAAATAAGGAGAAAGAGGTAAAAGAGAAGGGAAAGGAAAATGAAGAAAAAAAAAGATGAAAGGAAAAGGAAGAACAAGAAGTGAAAGGGAAGGAAAAGAAAAATGAAGAGAAAAGGGTGAAAGAGAAGGAAAAGGAAAAGGAATAACAAGAAGTGAAAGGGAAGGAAAAGGAAAATAAGGAGAAAGAGGTAAAAGAGAAGGGAAAGGAAAATGAAGAAAAAAAAGATGAAAGGAAAAGGAAGAACGAGAAGTGAAAGAGAAGGAAAAGGAAAAGGGAGAAAAAAGAGATGAAAGGAAAATAAAAACAAATGAAAGGAAAAGGAAAAGCAAGAAGTGAAAGGGAAGGAAAAGCAAAATTGAGAAAAAAGAGATGAAAGGAAAAGGGAAAACAAGAAGTGAAAGAGAAGGAAAAGCAAGATGAAGAAAAAAAGTGATGAAAGAAATGGAAAAAAAAGAAGTGAAAGAGAAGGAAAAGGAAAAACAAGAAGTGAATGAGAAAGAAAATGAAAATGAAGAAAAAGAGATGAAAGGGAAAGAAAAGGAGAATGACTCCCCTACACTAAATAATGACCCAACGTGCAATGGGGTCGCGACTAACAACACTCTATTCCCTGATTTTGCTTTTGGATCTACATGTTTTTTTTTTTTTTCTTTCTTTCTTTCTTTCTTTCCCTTTCCTTTCTGTCGCGAAAGAGGGGGAGGAAAGTAGGGAGAGGGGGGAAAGAGAGGAGGGAAGAGAGGAGGGAGGAGGGGGAGAGAGGGGGAAGAGAGGAGGGAAGAGGGGGAGAGTGGAGAAAGGGAGGAGGGAAGAGGGGGAGAGAGGGGGAAGAGAGGATGGAAGAGGAGGAGAGTGGAGAAAGGGAGGAGGGAAGAGGGGGAGAGGGGGGAAAGAGAGGAGGAAAGAGGGGGAGAGTGGAGAAAGGGAGGAGGGAAGAGAGGAGGGAAGAGGGGGAAGAGAGGAGGGAAGAGGGGGAGAGTGGAGAAAAAGAGTAGGGGAGAATGGGAAGAGAGGAGGGAAGAGGGGGAAGAGAGGAGGGAAGAGGGGGAGAGGGGGAAGAGAGGAGGAAAGAGGGGGAGAGGGGGAAGAGAGGAGGGAAGAGTGGAGAAAGGGAGGAGGGGAGACAAGAAAGGAGAGGAGAAGAGAGGAGGGAAGAGGGGAGAGTGGAGAAAGGGAGTAGGGGAGAATGAGGGGGGGGGGGAGGAGGAAAAGGAAATAATGGAGAGAAGTGGGGGAAAAGACAAGAGGGAAGAAGATGGGAAGAAAGGGAGGGGAATAGGAAGAAAAAGAAAGAAAGAGGAAGACAAAGAAGATAGGGCAAGAGAGAAGAGAAAAGGGGGAAGAGGTGAAAGAAAACAAGAAAAAAGCAGGAATAGAAGAAAAAAGAGAAAGAAAAGATGGGAAGAGAAGAAAAATTAAAGGAAAAATAATCATGAAAGATAAAAGACGGAATATAAAGGAAAGAAAAAAGAAATAACAGAGGAAAGAGGAAGGAACAGAAAATAAAAAGAAAAAAAACGAAAGAAAAGAATAAAGAATAAGAGGAAAAGTCAATAAAGGAAGAGAAAAACAGCAATTAAATAGAGAGAGAAAGAAAAGAGTAGAGAAAGAAGATAGAAAAGAAAGAAAGAAAGAAGAAAAAAAGAAAGAAAAAAGCTAGAAAAAAAAAAAAAGAAAGAAAAGGAACAACGAAAACACGAAACAAAAACCCACCGAGAG
>NW_028234413.1:35436806-35439306 GCF_977035675.1 Penaeus japonicus | reverse complement strand
TCTCAGCCAAAGGGACTTAAGGGTTATGATTTTTTTCTCTTTTTTGTGGGATAGGGAGAGAGAGAAAGAGAGAGAGAGAGAGAGAGAGAGAGAGAGAGAGAGAGAGAGAGAGAGAGAGAGAGAGAGAGAGAGAGAGAGAGAGAGAGAGAGAGAGGGAAGTGGGGGAGGGGAGAGTGAGAGTGAGAGAGAGAGAGAGACTGAGAGTGAGAGAGAGAGAGACTGAGAGAGAATGACTGAGAGAGAGAGAGAGAGAGACTGAGAGTGAGATAGAGAGAGACTGAGACTGAGAGTGAGAGAGTGAGAGAGAGAGAGAGAATGACTGAGAGAGAGAGGGGATATCTCAGTCCACCTTAGCCACCAGCCTCACCGCATGTACTCCCAAATAAGAGAAAAAAAGGGGAGGATACACTCCCCCACTGTCTCCCATCATCTTCCTCCAGTTCCCCTTTCCCTTACCCACTCTCCCCTCTTTCTTTCCTTCCATATTTCCCTTTCCTTCCCCTTTCTCCCCCTCTTTCCCCTCCTCCTTTTCCTCTTCCTCTTCTCCCCTCCTTTCCCTTACCCACTCTCCCCTCTTTCTTTCCTTCCATATTTCCCTTTCCTTCCCCATTCTCCCCCTCTTTCCCCTCCTCCTTTTCCTCTTCCTCTTCTCCCCTCCTTTCCCTTACCCACTCTCCCCTCTTTCTTTCCTTCCATATTTCCCTTTCCTTCCCCTTTCTCCCCCTCTTTCCCCTCCTCCTTTTCCTCTTCCTCTTCTCCCCTCCTTTCCCTATCCCCTTTCCCCTTCCTTTCCTCCTCCCCCCGTCCTTCAAAAAAAAAAATCTCCTCTTCTCCCCCTTCCCTTTCTTTCCCCAACCCCCTTTTCCCCTCCTCTTCTCCTCCTCTCTATTCCCTTTCCTACTCCTCCTCCCCTCCCCCCCTTATTCCCCTTCCTTTCCTCCCCCACCTCCTTATTCCCCTCCTCCCTCTCCCCCTCCTCCCTCCTCTCCCTTCCCCCTTATTCCACTCCTCCCCCTCCCTCCCCCCTTCCTTCCCCACCAGAGTGCAGCAGTTGTATGAGACGTAAGGCCGACTGTCGTTAAGGAGGTGTAACAGATTTTGCCTAATGGCCCGTAGCTTTATGGCTTCCTCCTTCTCTCCCTCCCTTCCCTATCCCTTGCCCCCCACCACCCTCTTATACCCCTTCTCACACTTCCACCCTTGTTTCTCTCTTGTCTTTCCCCCTTTCATTCTTTCTCTCCGTTTCCCTTCTCCTTATTTTACCTTTTCATTTTTTCTACTCCCTTTTCTCTCTTCTTCTTTGTCTCCCCTCACTCACTCTTTTCACCCCTAATCCCTTTATTTCCCCTCTTTCTCTTCTTACCCTCTCTCACCTCCTCTCTTCTCTCCCTCTTTTTCCTTCTCTCCTTCATTTTTCTCTTTCTTGGGTAACTGGGAGAATAAAAATGAAAAATTAATGATTATAACCCAACAACGTGAATAAAGTACTAAATAGAAAACAATAATTCGGTGAATAAAGGAGAGTAAAAATAATAAGTGCTTACATAAATAATTAAAAGCTAATAAAGAGCTCACATGTTCATAAAATGTCTTGGTAACGTACTGAGTAAAACATAGTCTGGATGATTATAGGGATGAGTAGAAATTGACTGGATGAGTAACGGGCTGAGTAAAAACTGACTGGATGATTAACGGGCTGAATAAAAACTGACTGGATGATTAACGGGCTGAGTAAAAACTGACTGGATGATTAACGGGCTGAATAAAAACTGACTGGATGATTAACGGGCTGAGTAAAAACTGACTGTGTGAATAAACGGTTGAGTAAAAACAGACTGCCCAAATAAAGAAAAGAATATAAACTGATTGGGTGAGCAAGGAACTGAGTAAATAAATAATGTGAATGTACAGAGAGAGAGTGAGTAACTATATCTACAGTAACGTTGGTCGAAAACTTGTGGTCAGTGAGTGATTGTCTCAGTAAAAAAAATTATAATAATAATATCAATTAGGATAATAATGATGAGGATGATTGTAATGGCAATCATAATAATAAGCATAATCAGAATAGTGACAATGATAATAATGATAACAATGATAATAACAATGATAATGATAATAATAATGATAAGATAATAATAATAATATCAATAATAATAATAGTAATAATAATAATAATGATAATGATAAAAAAATACCAATGATAATCATAAAAATAATAATGATAATGATATGATAATGACAAAAATGATATCGATAATAATGATAACTTGGATAAATACAATAATGACATAACAACAATAAAGATAATGGTGATGCTAGCAACAATAATATTGCAAAACAAGCGACAAAGTGTATTCTGCCATGGAAAGCTATTTACTGATAAGCATGCATTTTAGGCTAGGGAAATTAGATGACGAGATTCTTATAAGCTATTTCTTTTTTTCCTTAACGTTTGTGATTTTTTTATATTCATTATCATTATAATTACTTTTCTCTT
>NW_028234413.1:35419306-35424306 GCF_977035675.1 Penaeus japonicus | reverse complement strand
TGAAATTAGAAAGAGAGAGAGAGTGAGAGAGAGAGAGAGAGAGCGAAGAGGAAGCGTTAAAAGCCGTCGAAAGCCGTTACAGTACCCCATGCGATGCGCCATATTAGTAACGCATGTGCTAACAGAAAATGTCAACACGTGAACATAAGCATTAATTTCGTCATGGCTACAAAATACCGCTTAGTTTGATCATCCTTTTATCTTTTGATTAGAAAATGTCACTTTTATTATTCAACATGTATATTTTATTGGATTTACAGTTTATAAGAGAATAGCAAGAGGCGCAGATGACATACTATCACCCGAATTTACTCTAAGAATCACTTTGTCACTCTGCAAATAAATATACACGTGAAGCGCTGCTATTGCATAAACTCGACATAACACGATTGTCAAATAAACTCTCTCTCTCTGCAATAACCATCAACGCATTACAATCCTGCAACTGAAAAGAATTAAAACGACAAAAAAGATATCAAGAGTCTGCTATTGAGTCTGCAAGTTCCTTCTCCGTACTAGACATCAAACCTTCATCTGTTTCACTTATCTTTCTGATTTGTTTTGTTCTTGAACGATATAAAACATGGATAACTTTACGGATTAAAAGATAAGATGTAGTAATTATATGATTGAATTATGTTGTTATGAATAGAAAATGCTTTAATCCTATTACTTTCCAGTTCCTCTCTTTCTTCTTCCTTTTTTCCCTATTATTATTAATATCATCTTATCATCGTTATTATCATTATCACTATCATTATTATCATTGTTATCATCACTATCATTATTATCATAATCACTATCATTATTAAAATTACTATCATTATAATCTTATTATCATTATTGTTGTTGCTATTATCATCATTATCAACATTATTACTATCATTATTATCATTATCACTATTATCACTATTATTATTATCAGTGTCATTATTTTCATTATTATGACCATTATCATTACTATCATTGTTATAATTTTCATCTTCATCATCATTATCATCATCATTATCATTATTATGATCCTCCAGTTCTCGTTCATCCTCATCTCCCTATTCTTCCTCTTCTTCTTTTGCTCTTCCCCCTCCTCCCCCCCTCCCCGTTTATCATCATCATCATTATTATTGTTATTATGAATACTGTTATTATTATGATCATTATAATCATTATGGTAATTATTGTTATTATCATTATCATTTTTACTATTATTATTATTATTACAGTAGTAGTAGTAGTAGTATCATTATTTTTATGATTATTATCATTATTATTATTATAATAATCATTATTATCATTATTATTATAACTATTATTATTGCCATTATCATTATCATCATTATCATTTTCATTATCATTATCAATATCAGTATTATTATTGTTATCATTATTATTATTATCACCATCATCATCATCATTATTATTATTGTTATATCATTATCATTATTATCGTTATTATTGTTATTATTATTATCAATATCATTATCATTAATATTATTATTATCATTTCCATTACTAGTTTGTAGTGCTCTAATTCATTCATTCTCCATACCAGTGTAAAAAAGGTAATAATGCCAATCTGTATCTCTATCTATCTATCTATCTCTCTATCGCTCTTTCTCTCTATCTCTCTATCTCTCTTTCTCTTTCTCTTTCTCACTCTCTGTGTCTCTGTGTCTCTGTGTCTCTGTCTCTGTCTCTCTCTCTCTCACTTTGTCTCTCTGTTTTTTCTGTCTCTTTGTTTGTCTCTCTGTTTATCTCTCTCTGTCATTCTGTCTCTTTCCCCTTCTCTTTCTTCTTCTTCTTCTTCTTCTTTTTTCTCTCTCTCTCTCGCTAACACTACAAGGAAGTCATCATCACCAAAATAAAAAAGCAATATATCAACGTAAGAAAACAACCCTAATGCAATATAACCATAAGAGAACACAACCACAAAGCAACACAACCACAAAGCAACACAACCACAAAGCAACACAACCACAAAGCAACACAAACACAAAGCAACACAAACACAAAGCAACACAACCACAGAACAACACAACCACAAAGCAACACAACCACAAAGCAACACAACCACAGAACAACACAACCACAAAGCAACACAACCACAAAACAACACAACCACAAAACAACACAACCACAAAGCATCACAACCACAAAACAACACAACCGCAAAGCAACACAACCACAAAGCATCACAACCACAAAGCAACACAACCACAAAACAACACAACCACAGAACAGCCCAAAGAAAGATCGCAACAACCACAAAGCAACCCAAAGAAAGATCGCAACAACCATAAAAAACAACACAACCACAAAACAACACAACCACAAAACAACCCAAAGAAAGATCGCAACAACCACAAAACAACCCAAAGAAAGATCGCAACAACCATAAAAAACAACACAACCACAAAACAACACAACCACAAAGCAACCCAAAGAAAGATCGCAACAACCATAAAAAACAACACAACCACAAAACAACACAACCACAAAACAACCCAAAGAAAGATCGCAACAACCACAAAACAACCCAAAGAAAGACCGCAACAACCACAAAACAACCCAAAGAAAGATCGCAACAACCACAAAACAAACCACAAAATACAACCACAAAACAACCCAAAGAAAGACCGCAACAACCACAAAACAACCCAAAGAAAGATCGCAACAACCACAAAACAAACCACAAAACAACCCAAAGAAAGACCGCAACAACCACAAAACAACCCAAAGAAAGATCGCAACAACCACAAAACAAACCACAAAATACAACCACAAAACAACCCAAAGAAAGACCGCAACAACCACAAAACAACCCAAAGAAAGATCGCAACAACCACAAAACAAACCACAAAACAACCCAAAGAAAGACCGCAACAACCACAAAACAACCCAAAGAAAGATCGCAACAACCACAAAACAAACCACAAAATACAACCACAAAACAACCCAAAGAAACATCGCAACAACCACAAACCCCCCCCCCCCCCAAGTCCGCCGCCATTACAGCGCGCGCCACACAGCCAGCCTATAATGCACCACAGCACCGGGCAGGCGGCAATCGCTATGCAACGCCATCACCGCCGAACCATTCAACGCGACCGTTCTTTCAGTTGCAAATAAATGTATTGCAACGATATAAATAAGTCGTACCATGACTGTACTTGCGAGATGTTTTCGCTTCTCTTTAGTTCTTGAGAAAGCTTCGAGGGATGCTTAGCCCGGGATGATCTCGAGGCACTATTTGGCCTCGGATTAGGTTTCGCTGGAGGAGGAGGAGGAGGGATGGGGGATGGGGGATGGGGAAGGGGGAGGAGGAGGGAGATGGGGGAAGGGGGGAGGGGGGAGGAGGAGGAGGAGGGAGATGGGGGATGGGGGGAGGAGGAGGATGGAGATGGGGGATGGGGGGAAGGGGGAGGAGGAGGAGGGAGATGGGGGAAGAGGGGATGGGGGAGGGGGAGGAGGAGGGAGATGGGGGGTGGGGGGAGGAGGAGGAGGGAGATGGGGGAAAGGGGGGGGTGAGGGGAAGGGAAGAGAGATTGAGAGAGAAAAGGAGGGGAGAGAGAAATGGAAGAGGGAAAGGGGAGAGGGGGGAAAGAGAGAATAAAACTGAAAAAGGGGAAAGTGTAGGACGAATTTGAAAAGGGATAGATGAACCAAGAGAGAAAAGGGGAAGAGAAAGAGAGATTGAGGGAGAAGAGGAGACCGAGGGAAAGAAAGAAAAAAAGGGAATTGAGGGTAAAAAAGGGGATTAATTGAAGAGAAGGGGCAGAGGAACCGAGGGGAAAAAATGGGAGAGAGAAGGAGAAGAGGAAGAAAAGGAGGAATAAGGGAAGAATAGGGAGAAATAGGGGAAGGGAAAGGAAATGAAAGAAATGAAAAAAAAAGGATGAGGGAGAAAAAGGGACAAAAAAGAGGATGGAAAGGATGAAAGGGCGGGGGTGCGAAGGAAACAAGGGGCGAGGGGGGGGGGGTGAAGATATGAAGGGAAGATGGGAAAAAGGAAGTGAATGGCCTAAGGGGTTAAAGAAATGTTCAGAAAAGAAAGAAAGATACAGCCCGTAACACTCACTCTTTCCCTTCTTGTACTTCTCTCTTTGTCTTTTTCTTCCCCTTTCTCCCCTAACTTCCTTTCTACTTCCTTCTTCCCTCCATCTCCCCTTCTTTCTCCTTAACTCTTTCCCTCCCTACTCTATCTCCTCTCTTTTCCTCCCCACTCCCTCACACCCCTTACCTCCACCTCCCCTTCCCTACCCTCCCATCTTCTTTCCCTTCCTCACCCTCCCACCTCCCCTCCCTTCCTCCCCTCCCATTTCCCTTCCCTTCCTCCCTTCCCATCCTAACTCCATTCCACTCCCTGCCATCTCCCTTCCCATCACCCTTCCCTTCCACTCCCTCCCATCTCCCTTCCCATCCTAACTCCATTCCACTCTCTCCCTTCTCCCTTCCCATCACCCTTCCTCCCCTCCCACCTCCCCTCCCTTCCTCCCCTCCCATCTACCCTCCCCTCCTACCTCCCCTCCCTTCCTCTCCTCCCATCTACCCTCCCTTCCTATCTCCCTTCCCATCTCCCCTCCCCTCCCTCCCCTCCTCCCCTTCATCCCCTCCCCCTCCCCTCCCTCTCCTCCCCTCTCATCTCTTTTTTCTGACGAAAGAGTTGCGACGAGATAGTGGAGAGATGTCGAAAGTTGGCGGAGAGAGGAATCAAAAAGACGAGCAGTGGCCACACAGTAGCGGAAGTTTGGAAGCAAGAAAGGTTAAGAAGGAGGAGAGAGAAGGAGAGGGGTGGGGGAGAAGGAGAGGGGGGGAGAGAAGGAGAGGGGGGGAGTGGAGGGTGGTAAGGAGGAGAGAGAAAGAGAGGGGTGGGAGAGAGAGAAGGAGAGGGGGGGGAGAGAGAAGGTGGCAGGAAGGAGAGAAGGAGAGGGGGGGGGAGAGAAGGCGGCAGGAAGGAGGGAGGAGGGAGGGTGAGAAGGAAGGAGGAAGGAGGGGAGGAGGGA
>NW_028234413.1:35401806-35404306 GCF_977035675.1 Penaeus japonicus | reverse complement strand
GAGACGAGGGGGAAAAGGAACCAATGCTGAAGGAAATGCTGAGAGGGAAAGGGGGGAGAGGGGGGTGAGGTGTAGGAGAGGGAATAGGGGAAAGAGACGAGGGGAAAAAAGAACCAATGCTGAAGGAAATGCTGAAAGGGAAAGGGAGGAGAGGGGGGTGAGGTGTAGGAGAGAGAATAGGAGAAAGGGGCGAGGGGGAAAAAGAACCAATGCTGAAAGGGAAAGGGAGGAGAGGGGGGTGAGGTATGGGAGATGGAATAGGGGAGAGAGACGAGGGGGAAAAGTACCAATGCTGAAGGGAATGCTGAAAGGGAAGGGAGAAGAGAGGGGGGTGAGGTTTAAGAGAGGGAATATGGGAAAGAGACGAGGGTGAAACGTACCAGTGCTGAAGGAAATGCTGAAAGGGGAGAGGGGAGGGGGAGTGCGGTATAGAAGAGGGAATAGGGGAAAGAGACGGGGTAGAAAAGTACCAATGCTGAAGGAAATGCTGAAAGAGAAGGGAAGAGCAGGTCGTGTGAGGTATAGAAGGAGATGAGATAGAGATAAAGTCGCTGGAGAAATGAACCAATGCTGAAGGAAATCCTGAAGGGAAGGGCGTTTGCAAATGGTAATGTATAGGAGATGGAATAAGGGGGAGGGCGAGGGTGAAGAAAACCTATCTGCTTAGCGGGTATCATGACCCTTCCACCCCCTTTTTTTCTCCCACTTTGCCACGCCCCTAAAATTATCAACAGTTATCAACATTAACTATTGCAACTTATCTAAGAAGCTGAGTTATCGAAAAAAAAAACACTTGCAGTTTATTTATATGTTCATCCGCTTGTCTGTCTGTCTATATGTATCAATCTATTTGTTACTGTAATTAAATCATATATTATAGAAAAATAATTTACAAAAATTACCGATTTCCACAACCAGAATTAAAAAATAACCGTATACAATTCTTTCTTATAAAATAGTAAGCGAAAAAAAACATAGGTTGTACAAACGCTTTTCGCTGTTGAAGAAAAATGAAAATGAAAAAAATTGTCACGCTTCGGATTTTTTTTCTATGCAAAACATGACATATTCGCCTTGACATGAGATGGGAAAACTGTATCAAGCTTATGATAAAAAACAGAACGTATTGAGCTTGAAATAAAAGGGGAAAATGCATTAAGCTTATGAAGATATATCAAGCTTGAAATCAAACGTCTCAAGTTCAATAATCTTAATGTAAAAAAAAAAATCAAGCTTGAGTAAAAAGCGGAGAAAACGTATCAGGAGAGTATCAGAGTGGGGTGGGGAGCGGGGGGGGGGGGGGGGTGGGGGGGGGGGGTGGGGGGTGGTGGGGGGGGTGTGGGGGTTGTGGTGGAGGAGTGTTGTGTGTGTGTGGGGGTTTCTGACATAGAAAGAAATGTCTTATGTTTTGGCTAAATGAAAAGAAACGCATACTGCTACAGAAAAAAATGGGCTTGATAAAAGAAGAATAATGTTAAAAAATAGATAAAGCTTAGACGTAAATCTAAAAAAAGGAATGCCACTTGGGATTAAACTTTTGAAAATAATGATAACGTATTAAGTTAGAGATATAAATAGAAAAACATATATATCAGTCTTCATATGAAGGAAAAGAACAAAAAAAAGGAGAGAAAGAAGAAAAAAAGGCTGTTTCGAGTTTCGTCTGTGTGTGTGTGTGTGTGTGTGTGTGTCCGCGCGCATGCATACATTCATATATCTATGAATATAAACATACATTATACATCGCAAGACACATAAAAAATATATGTATCATAAAATCTATAATCACAATAATTAATTTCCCTACTGTTGATGGCTTTTTCCCGATAATTCGCGATAATCTGCTTCCACTTGCAAGGCATGACACACTTAAATCTATGCAAATGTTTTCCTAAACTCGCAGCCACAGAGCCCATCAATATCCAAATTTTCTTTTCCTGTCCCATCCCTCATTAAAGAAACATACGATTCACATATACGCAATGAAAACATTCGACCCCCCCCGCGACCACCTCGTCCCATCGACCCTCCCCCCTCCCTCCTCCCATCCCCTCAACCCCCCACCCCCCCACCCCCTAACCCCACACACCCCAAAAAAAAAAAACAAGTGCATTTTTTATTCGTTTTTCCCTCCCTTCCCCTCCTCCACCCTCTTTCCGACGCCAATATTTCGAGCAACTTCACCCCGGTCACCTCCCTTCCGGACGCCGACAACCCTTTAATTATAATATAAAAAATAATAAAAATCTAAATTAATAAAATTCAATATAAACAAATTTCAATTAAAATAATATTTAATAATAACCCCCCGCGCAAGGAACCTATCGGATTTTAATTGCTTTGTTGCGACGGGCCAGTAGCTGTTTTGGACGAATTCTTTTCCTACGAAGGACAAGAATGGGGTAGGGGGGAGGGAAAGGGATAAAGGGACACGACAAAAATGCGGTAAAGGAAGGGAAAAAAGGGAAAAATGGTAAAAAAGAGAGAAAAAAAGGTGTTT
>NW_028234413.1:35389306-35391806 GCF_977035675.1 Penaeus japonicus | reverse complement strand
ATAAGGCATTTAGGTGATAACTCCAAGAATTACATACACTTGGTATCTATATGGGAATGATGTGTTTGTAGCAGGATATCTGGAAGAAAGTGGGCATTTGCGTGTCAGTTTCCTGCAGGATAATGAGTGAGATATAAACTTTGTATAAAATTATCTCTATGCCATTTATTTATTGTTTGGAAATTGTATCGTATTCGTAAATTACTGTATATCATATTGTATAGGTGATTGTCGGTCCATAGAACTTCATACTAGAAATATAAAGAACAATAACCTTCCCAGAGGTTTGGATGTGAAAGGGTGGGAAAAGGAGGGACCGAAGATGATATGAAATTCAGAGAAACAGATTTGCATCTACCTTGTACAAGTTGTACATGCATGTGTGTGTGTGTGTGTGTGTGTGTGTGTGTGTGTGTGTGTGTGTGTGTGTGTGTGTTTGTATGTATATATATATATATATATATATATATATATATATATATATATATATATATACATATATATATCTGTATATACAACAATATATATATAGATATATATATATATATATAATTAAATATATATAAGATATATATATACGTATGTATATATTTTATAGAGATCTTCAATATATGTATTATATATATATATATATATATAAAATATATATATATTATTATATATATATATATGTGTGTGTGTGTGTGTGTGTGTGTGTTATATATATACCATCTATAAATATGTATAAAATATATATATATATATATAATATATATATATATAAATATATATATACACACACACTTACACACACACACACACACACAACCCTCCTCCTCCCACACACACACACCTCACACCATTTCATTCGAAAGAGTAGTACTACCATGAACATCCCTAAAAGAATAACAAAAAAGTACACGTTTATTGAACTCCACACCGCTTGCTGTTTTCCCCGTCAGACCGGCCTTGCTCCGCGAGTTTAGTTTCCACGCTGTGTGAGGGGAGGAGGGAGGGAGGGAGGGGGAGGGAGGAGAAGGGGAGGGGAAGGGAGGGGATGAAGGACAAGAGGGAGGAGGAGTAGGGAAGAGTGGGTTGTAGGAGAGGGGAGAGGGAAGAGAGAGCAGGAGTAGGGAAGGGAGGGAGAAGAGGGGAAGAAATGGATGAGGAGGTGGGGAAGGGAAGGGCAAGGGAGGAGGGGGAAGGGGAGGATAGGTAGGAGGGAGGAAGGGGGGAAAGGGAGGGAATAGGCGAAGGTGTGAAAGGGGAAGGGGAGAGAAATAGAGAGTAAGAGAGATGAGGGGAAAGGGGAAGACAGTGTAAGTTGCGTGAGGGGAGAGAGGGAGAGGGTAAGTTGGGGAGAAAAGAAGGAGAACGTAAGTTAGTCGAGGGCAGAAAGTACGTTAGGGGAAGGAGAGGGGAGAGAGGAGAGAGTAAGGGAATGGAGAAGAGAGAGGAAGGTAAGAGGAGGGCGGGAAGGGGAGGAGCTATAGGTGAGGGAGGGAGAGGGAGAGGAGGGGAGAAGAAGGGAGAGTACGTTAGGCGAGAAGGGGAGAAGAGAGGAGAGATAGGGAGGCGAGGAGGGGAGAAGAGAGGAGAGATAGGGAGGCGCAGAGAGGGAGGGGAAAAGAGGGGAGAGGAAGGGGGCGAGGAGAGGGAGGGGAGAAGAGGGGAGAGAGCAAGGGAGGTGCAGAAGGGGAGGGGAGTGTCTGGTTAATTGGTCATAAATCAGTCCACGGGAGGGTCCAGCCTGGACAGATCTGCTATGAGCGAGAAATGGCGGTGGCTATGCGGACAAACCACTAGAGGATAGAGTGGATACCACTCGCATATTACAGACATAAATGCACGCTTTTTTTATGTTTCTTTTTCTTTCTAATAGATAGAACAATGAATAGATTTTTTTTTTTCAAAAATCCGAAAATACAAAAAGAAAGACGAATCACCTCGGCCGTTACGATCGATCTAATAGTAACAGCCATCCAGAGCCAGGCACTCCGAATCGCCCCCCTCCCCTCCCCCCCCACTTCCACCCCCACCCCCACCCCCACCCCCCCAAAAAAAAGAGAAATCTAGAAAAGTTATTGAAAATGGAACACGCGGTTGTAACAGCGACTCTGTGACCCTGATGGGATGCGAAGTTTAGCGGGATGATGTGGTTTACTACCACGATTTTGAGCGATGGAAATAATGGGTTTTTAGGTCGGGGGGGGGGGGGGGCAGAGGGAGAGAGAAGGAGGGAGGGAAGGGGCAGAGGGAGGGGAAGCGGGGGGGGGGGGGGGGGGGGGGCAGGGGCAGAGGGAAGGAGGAAGCGGGGTAGGGGCAGAGGGAAGGTTGGGGGGTGAGGGGAGGGGTAGGGGCAGAGGGAAGGGAGGTGAGGGTAGGGACAGGGGAAAGCGGGGGGTAGGGGAGGGGATGGGAGGAGGAGGAGGAAGAGGTGGTGGCAATGGTGGAAATACCTCTCGATCGGATCGGGGTGGCAGAGAGCCGTTCGGGTTAATGACAGGATGAAGAACGGTAT
>NW_028234413.1:35380453-35389206 GCF_977035675.1 Penaeus japonicus | reverse complement strand
CCCTGTCCTCCCCCTCCCTCCCCCCCTTCTCCCCTTATTCCGCTCCTCCCCCCCCCCCCCCCCCCCTTCCTTCCCCTCCAGAGTGCAGCAGTTGTATGAGACGTAAGGCCGACTGTCGTTAAGGAGGTGTAACAGATTTTGCCTAATGGCCCGTAGCTTTATGGCTTCCTCCCTCCCCCCCCCCCCTCCCCCCCCCCCCCCCCCCCCCCCCCCCCACCACCCTCTTATACCCCTTCTCACACTTCCACCCTTCTTTCTCTCTTGTCTTTCCCCCTTTCATTCTTTCTCTCCCTTTCATCTCTCCTTATTTTACCTTTTCATTTTTTCTACTCCCTTTTCTCTCTTCTTCTTTGTCTCCCCTCACCCACTCTTTTCACCCCTTTTCCCCTTTATTTCCCCTCTTTCTCTTCTTACCTTCTCTCACCTCCTCTCTTCTCTCCCTCTTTCTCCGCGCCCCCTCTCTCCTTCATCTTTCTCTTTCTTGGGTAACTGGGAGAATAAAAATTAAAAATTACTGATTATAACCCAACAACGTGAATAAAGTTCTAAATAGAAAATAATGATTCAATGAATAAAGGAGAATAAAAACAATAACGGTGCAAACATAAATAATTAAAAGCTAATAAAGAGCTCACATGTTCATAAAATGGCTTAGTAACGTACTGAGTAAAACATAAAAGGGATGAGTAAAAACTGAGTGGATGATTAACAGGATGAGTAAAAACTGACTGGATGATTAACAGGCTGAGTAAAAACTGACTGTGTGAATAAATGGTTGAGTAAAAACTGACTGCCCAAATTTAAAAAAAATGAATATAAACTGATTGGTTGAGTAAGGAACTGAGTAAATAAATAATGTGAATGTACAGAGAGAGTGAGTAACTATATCCACAGTAGCGTTGGTCGAAAGCTTGCGGTCAGTGAATGATAATAGCAATTATGATAATGATGATGATAATGATGAAGAGAAGATGATAATAATGATAATGATAATGGTAAAGATAGTAATAATGATGATGATAGTAATAATGATAGTTAGGAAAATAATGATGATGATGATTGTAATGGCAACGGTGATAATGATGATTATGGTGATAATGATGATAATAATGATAATGATAGTCAAAAAGATTATGGTAATAATAAATATAATCATAGCCATAATGATAAACATAATCAGAATAGGAATAATGATAATAATAATAATAATGATAATAATAATAATGATAATGATAATAATTATATCAATAATAATAACAATAATTATAATGATAATGATAAATTTACCAATGATAACATAAAAATAATAATTATAATGATAATGATAAATTTACCCATGATAATCATAAAAATAATAATGATCATGATATGATAATGACAAAAATGATAATAATGATAACATGGATAAATACAATAATGACACAACAACAGTAAAGATAATGGTGATACTAGCAACAATAATATTGCAAAACAAGCAACAAAGTTTATTCTGGCATGGAAAGCTATTTACTGATAAGCATGCATTTTAGGCTAGGGAAATTAGCTGAGGAGATTCTTACAAGCTATTTCTTTTTTTCCTTAAAGTTTGTGATTTTTTTTATATTCATTATCATTATAATTACTTTTCTCTTTCTTTTTTTTTCTTTATTTCTTTTTTTCGTCATTCGTATCCCTTTACACGCTGTCGTTTGCCCTTAAATTAGCATATTGATTATTACAGATAGTTAGTCGTAAGAATACGTGATAAATATTTACTTTATTTGTAAATATTTTATGATTATATCTAAGACGATTACTTGTCGAAAAAATGTAGTCTAAACAATGATTATATAATTGTTTTTGACAGTATGTTCACTTACTTGACTTATTTTCACTCATTCTGCATTACTTGAATATATTATACAAGATAATACAAGATTATACAAACAGATGAATTGCGTCCTGATAGTAACGAACTGAGTAAAACGTAAACTGGAGGATTAAAGGGATGAGTAAAAATTATTAGAGGAATGAGTAAAAACTGACTAGGAGAAGAAATGGCCGAGTATAAACTGACTGGGTGAATTTAGGGATGAGTAAAAACGGACTGATTGAATAATAAGTTGAGTAGAACACTGACAGGGTGAATAACGGGATCACTAAGGCTGAGTAAAAAAACTAACTTGGTGAATAAAGCGATAAGTAATAACTGACAGGGTGAATAAAGGGATGAGTAAAATCTGATCTATGAATAGGTGACTGAGTAAAAACTGACTGGATGAATGAGGACTGTTAAAAAAAAACTAACTAAAGAATTAAAGGAATGTGTATAAACTGATTGGGTGAGTATGGAAAGGAGTAAATAAATAATGTGAATAAACAGAGAGAATGAGTAACTATATCTACAGTAATGTTGGTCGAAAGCTTGTGGTCAGTGTGTGATTGTCTCAGTAAAAAAATAATAATAGTAATTACGATAATGATGAAGATAGGATAATAATAATGATAATGATAACAATAATGATAATTATAACAATGATAATAATAATAATGATAATAATGATAATAATAATAACGATAACAATGATAATAAAGAGAATGATAATCATAATAATAGCAATAATAAATAAAATGATAATGGAGAGATACACAATATATCGAACAATATTGATAATGAAAGGTCAATGAACAAAGAAAATAATGCACAATAAGGAAATACATTGTGATTACTATAAAGAAAAAATAAAAAAGTACCCTAAAAATTACACATCCTACATTTTTTCCAAAAGTTTGTGATTTTTTTTATTTTCGTTTTTTATTATATTTATACACCTTTTCCTTTTTCTTTTTGTATAATTCGTATTTGACTTCTAAAATTTTATATAAACTTGTCTTAAAACCAGCTGTTTTGACGGTATATATTAACTAATACTGTTGACTTACTTTTACTTTTTCCACATTTTTTACGAGGTAATTTATCAATATACAAACAGGTGAATTATATCTTGGTTTGGTAAATAGGAAAGGGATGCTACTAAATGCAATAACATTAACCATTGTTTCTATAATAATGGGTGTTTAATGATTAAAGACAATAGGAGTAATGGTGACAATAATGATAACAATAATATTAAAATACTAATAATGATAATAAAAAGGATATTAGTAAAGATGATGATAATGATAATAATAATTGTGATAATAATAATGAAATGGTAATAATTGTAATGATAATGGTATTGTTAATGATAACGATAACAATAAAAGAATTGATAGTAATAGTATTAATAATAACAAAAAGAATGATAAGAATATGAACATGATTATGATTGTATGGGTATTTATAGTTAGCAATATGATAATAGTAATATGTTATGATAATAATCCTACTCATGGGGTTTTATTAATGGGGGGGGGGGTTATTATCGTTCACACATAGTAATTACTTTTACCAGGAGTATTATATATAATTAACTAATTAGATATATTGAAAAAAGTAGTAATCAGTACCATATCATAATTTCATTCCAGGTATATATACTACATAACTAAGAAATATTTATATATATATATATATATATATATTCATTTATTTATTTATCTATATATATACATATATAGTATAAAAATTACAATGTTGCCACTATGGATTAAGCTAAAACAATTCAATAATCTGCTGGATGGCACTGGCTGATCTGTATATCACCTAAGTAGGTACGAATGAGGGAAATGGAATAAAAGGTAATAAAGATACAAAGCACATATACAAAGTAGCAGTAAGGGATAATGAACGTAATATATAGATAGATAGATAGATATAGATATATATGTATATAAATATATATATATATATATATATATATATATATATATATATATATATAGAGAGAGAGAGAGAGAGAGAGAGAGAGAGAGAGAGAGAGAGAGAGAGAGAGAGATGTATGTATATACATATATATGTATATATGCCTAATAAAATATATATGATATATATATATAGATATATATATAAATATATATATATATATATATATATATATATATATTATATACATATATATATACATATATATATATATATATATATTATATATATATATATATATATATATATATAGATATCATATGTTAAATATATATATATAGATAGATAGATAGAAAGGACAGACAGACAGACAGATATTTATATATATATATAGATATATATATATATATATATATATATATATATAATAGATATATATATATGTATAATTATATATATATATAGATATAAATATATATATATAGATATACATATTATATATATATATATAGATATATATATATATATAGAGAGAGAGAGAGAGAGAGATTTATATATTTATATATTGATATATAATATATATATATATATTAATTTATATATATATGTGGTGTGTGTGTGTGTGTGTGAGTGTGTGTGTGTGTGTGTGTGACCTGTGTGTGTGTGTGGTATGTTTACATTATTATATAAGATATATAATATTAATATATATATAAATTATATATATATATATATATATTATATATATATATATATATATATGTGTGTGTGTGTGTGTGTGTGTGTGTGGTGTGTGTGTGTGTGTGTGGTGTTTGTTGTGTTGTGATATATATATATTTAATATATCTATATATTTTATATAAGTTATACTATATATATTAATATATATATATAGATAACATTTATAGAAATATTATATATATATATGTATATATATAATATGATATATATATATATAAATATAATATATATATATATACACACCACATTTATATATATGTATATTACATATATATATATAATATACATATATATATATATATATATATATATAGATATACTATATATATATAGGTATATATATAATATATAGCTATATATATATATATATATATATATATATATATATATATATATACAAAGAGAGAGAGAGAGAGAGCACTAGAAAAGAAAAAGCTCGCAGAAACACGCAAAGGGAAGGGAAAATAGATATATAAATAAATAAATATAGGAAGGAACGGTCTCGGAGACAAAAAGAAAATTTAGAAAAATATATATTGAGACAGCTATGACCTATAAACTGCAATAGTTTCCAAAATCTTATACTAACAGACTGAGATGAGAAAGAAAGAAGCAAGAGAATGATGAAATACATGATGAAAGAACTGATAACGAAAGATGAATGAAAAATGAGAAAAAAGAAACTGAATGAAGAAGAAAAACTGATACTGACTTATGGACTCTCCGTTAGCCGAAGAAAGCGACGGACCGTCCCTCGCTTCACACCCCCCCCCCCCCACCCGTCACCACAAACCCCCCACACCCTCACCACCCCCAAACTCGACCCCACACCCCACCCCTCACCCACCCTTCCACATCCTCCTACCTTTCCTTCAAATTCTCTATCTCCTCCTCCCCCTCCCTCACCCTCCTCCCTCCTTCAATCTCTCTCTCTTCTCCTCCTCCCTCACCTTCCTCCCTCCTTCAATCTCTCTTTTCCCTTCCTCCCTCCTTCAATCTCACTTTCCCATCCCTTCCCTTCCCTCCTCCAAAATCCCTCTCCTCTCCCCCTCTCTTCTTCACCCCCCCCACCCCCACCTCCCCCTGCAGCCTCTCTGTCTCTCTCTCCTTCGCCCTCCCCCTCCCTTTCCCTCTTCCAATATCTTCTCTCTCCCCCTCCCCTTCACCTCTTCTCCCCCTTCCAGCCTTTCCTCTTCATCCCCTAACCCCTTCTCCCCCTCTTATCTCTCCTCTCTCTTCTCCATTCCCTTCTCCCGTTCCCTCTCTTCACTTTTTCCCTCCCACCTCCCCCCCTCCACCCTTCTCCTCCTTTCCCCCTTCACCTTCTTCCCTTTCCCCTCTCCCCCTCTCCACTTTCCCCTCCCTCCACCCTCTCCCCTCTTTCTCCCTCCCACCTCAACCAACTCCCTCCTCCACCCTCTCCTCTCCCCCCCCCATCCACCCTCTCCTCTTCCCCCCCCCCCTCCAGCCACTCCCCACTCCCTCCTCCCTTCAGGAATGCGTGATATGGAGACAAGCCATCATATACCGGGACACAGAGGGAAGCGAGAGGCTGTGAAATATTCAGTATGGGAAGGAAACCGTATCCACAAAGGTATACCTATAAAAACTTTTTCTTTTTTTCTCTCTCCTTTTCTTATAGCTCTCTACTCTTTTTCGTATATATATATATATATATATATAAAATATATATAGATATACTATATTATATATAGATGTATTTATTATAGAAGATATATATAATTATATATATATCATATGTAAGTATATAAAATAAATATATATAAAATATATATATATATAATATATCCATATGTATAAATATATATATATATATATAAATTATATATATATATATATATATATATATAGAGAAGAGAGAGATGAGAGAGAGAGAGAAGAGAGAGAGGAGAAGAGAGAGAGAGAGTGAGAGACAGAGAGAGAGAGAAAGAAGAAGAGAGAGAAGAGAGAAGAGAGAGAGAGAGAGAGAGAGGGAGAGAGAGAGTAGGAGAGAGAGCTGATAGAGAGAGAGAGAGACAGAGAGACAAGCGAACAGAAAGAGAGAGAGACAAAAGAGAGAGAGAACAGATATATATATAATAAATATATAAATATATATAATTCCTATTTTAACATATTAATAATAAAGATATATAAATATATATATATAAAATATATATGTTAGTGTGTGGGTTGTGTGTGTGGTGTGAGTGTGTGTGTGTGGTGTGTTGTGTGGTGTGTGTTTGTGTTGTGTTATGATAACATATACTACATATCTATATAATATATATATATATAAATATATATATATATATATATAAATATATATATATAAAAACGTATTTTCATTCATACGTATATTATAGTGTAGAATTTACATACATATAGTAATATATATAAAAATATATTATCTTATATATAAATATATATATATATATCGTATATATAATTATACTATATTTATATGATGTGTGTGTTGTTGTGTGTGTGTGTTTGTGTGTGTTTGTGTGTGTGTGTGAGTGTATATTATATATTTACATACAATATATACGATATATATATTGATAATATATATATATATATATATATAATATATATATATATATATATAGTGTTGTGTGTGTTTGTGTGTTGTGTGTGTGTGTGTTGTTGTGTGGGTGTTGTTATATATATATAATAGTAATAAATATAATATATATATATAATATAGATATATAAATAATATATATATATATGTATATATTATAATATTTAATATATATATCTAAATATATATATATGTATATATATATATTTTTTTTTTTTATATAAATAAAATATGATATGTATATACAATATATATATATTAATATATATATATATATATACATATATATAAGATAACATAATATAAAATTATATATATCAAATATTGATATATATATATAAAATATATTATATAGATTATATTTATAATATATATAAATTTTTTTTTTTTTATATATACATAAGTATGTATATGTATATGTATAATACATATATAATAATATATAGAATAAATAATATATAAATATAAATATCTATACACATATATTAAATAAAAATATATAGTATAATTCATATATCTATATATATATATTATAATATGTTATATATATATATATGTATATATATATATATATATAATATATATATATATGATATATATATATAAATATATATATATATATATATCTCTATCTTATATATAAATATAATATCTATGATAATATATATTATATTAATCTAACATATATATAAGAAAAAACTATCGATATATGTGTATACATAATATATGAAAAAAATAGTTATATATTGAAAATATATAATATATATATATATCTATATATATATATATATATATATATATATATATAAAGTAAAAAAAATTATTAATTGCCAAAAAGAAAAATAAAGTAAAACAATAAAAAGAAGAAATATATATAACAAAAATAATACAAAAGTCTTGAAAGAAAATGGCGCCAACCCATCCATAAGAAGTTAGTTCGACTTATGACTCCCCTGTTTTTCTTCTCCCCCTCTCACCCCACCCCCCCCCCCCTTTCCCCCCCCCTCTTCCCCCCCCCCCCCCCCCCCCACCAGCCTCCTCCTTCCCCTTTTCCTCCCCTCGGCGGCGGTGGGGAAAAGTTAAAGGAAAAAACCTGTGAATTATCCCGAATTTACAATGGCGATGAGTCCCATATGAATCAAATCAAAGACAATAAATTTCACGGAGTTGAGATGCGGCGATACCTCCCCCTTCCCCCCCCCCTTACCCCTCGTCCTTCCCCTCCCCGTCTCCCACCCCTCGGGTCCAGCAATAGGACTTCCTTCTCTGTTCTATTCCTTTCCCCTTTCTATGTCCTTCTTTCTCCCTGTTTCTCCTTGCAATAGAAATTCTCCTCTAACTCTTATGTCCCTCCCCCCCCCCTTTATTCTACCCCTTCCCCAATTTCCCCGCTTGGGCTTTCCCTCTCCCCTTTCTTCCCCATTAACCATTTTCCTCCTATTCCTTCCCTCTCCTCCCTCCCGTCATTCTCCTTCCCCTACTACCCCTTGCAATAGAGTCTCCCTCCTCCCCTATACCTTCCCCTCCCCCTTTCTCCTCACCCGTCATTCCCCTTCCCACTCTCCCCCTTGCAATAGGTTCTCCCTCCACCCCTCTGCCTCTCCTTCCCCTCATCCCGTTGAGCATTGCAATAGGATTTCC
>NW_028234413.1:35362953-35375453 GCF_977035675.1 Penaeus japonicus | reverse complement strand
CTGCAAGTTCCTTCTCCGTACTAGACATCAAACCTTCATCTGTTTCACTGATCTTTTTGATTTGTTTTGTTCTTGAACGATATAAAACATGGATAACTTTACGGATTAAAAGATAAGATGTAGTAAATATATGATTGAATTACGTTGTTATGAATAGAAAATGCTTTAATCCTATTGTTTTCCAGTTCCTCTCTTTCTTCTTCCTTTTTTCCCCTATTATTATCATTATCTTATCATCGTTATTATCATTATCACTATCATTATTATAATTGTTATCATCATTATTATCATCATTACTATCATTATTATCATTATCATTATTATCACTGTTATTATTATCAGTATCACTATTTTCAATATGACCATTATCATTTTCATCATTATCATCATCATTATCATTATTATGATCTTCCAGTTCTCGTTCTCACCTCCCTATTCTTCCTCTTCTTCTTTTGCTCTTCCCCCCCCCCCCTCCCCGTTTATCATCATCATCATTATTGTTATTATGAATAATGTTATTATTCTGATTATTGTAATTATTATGATAATTATTGTTATTATCATTATCATTATTACTATTATTATTACTATTATCATTATTACTAATAGTAGTAGTAGTAGTAGTATCATCATTTTTATGATTATTATCTTTACTGTTATTATAATAATAATCATTATTATCATAATTATTATCATTATTATTATAACTATTATTATTGATATTACTACCATTATCATTATCATCATTATCATTTTCATTATCATTATCAATATCATTATTATTATCATTATTATTATTGTTATATCATTATCTTTATTATCGTTATTATTTATATTATTGTTATCATTATCATTATCATTAATATTATTATCATAATTTTCATTACTAATTAGTGTAGTGCTCTAATTCATTCATTCTCCATACCAGTGTAAAATAGGTAATAATGCCAATCTGTGCCTCTCTCTCTCAATGTATTTTCCCTCTCTCTCTCTCTCTCTCTCTCTCTCTCTCTCTCTCTCTCTCTCTCTCTCTCTCTCTCTCTCTCTCTCTCTCTCTCTCCCTCTCCCTCTCCCTCTCCCTCTCTCTCTATCTCTATCTCTTTTTCTTTCTCTCTCTCTTTCTCTCTCTCTCTCTCTGTCTCTGTGTCTCTGTCTCTCTGTTTCTCTGTCTCTCTCTCTCTCTCTTTCTCTCTCTCTCTGTTTTTCTGTCTCTTTGTTTGTCTCTCTATTTGTGTCTCTCTGTCATTCTGTCTCTTTCTCTTTCTTCTTCCTCTTCTTCTTCTTCTTCTCTCTTTCTCGCTTTCTCTCTTTCTCTCTTTCTCTCTCTCTGTCTCTCTGTTTCTTTCTCTCTGTCTCTCTGTTTTTTTCTGTCTCTTTGTTTGTCTTTCTGTTTGTCTCTCTCTGTCATTCTGTCTCTTTCCTTTTCTCTTTCTTCTCTACAATATAACCATAGGAGAACACAACCACAAAGCAACGCAACCACAAAGCAACACAACCACAAAGCAACACAACCACAAAGCAACGCAACCACAAAGCAACACAACCACAAAGCAACACAACCACAAAGCAACGCAACCACAAAGCAACGCAACCACAAAGCAACACAACCACAAAGCAACACAACCACAAAGCAACGCAACCACAAAGCAACACAACCAGAAAGCAACACAACCACAAAGCAACACAACCACAAAGCAACACAACCACAAAGCAACGCAACCACAAAGCAACACAACCACAAAGCAACGCAACCACAAAGCAACGCAACCACAAAGCAACACAACCACAAAGCAACACAACCACAAAGCAACGCAACCACAAAGCAACACAACCACAAAGCAACACAACCACAAAGCAACGCAACCATAAAGCAACACAAACACAAAGCAACACAACCACAAAGCAACATAACCACAAAGCAACGCAACCACAAAGCAACACAACCACAAAGCAACGCAACCACAAAACAACACAACCACAAAGCAACACAACCACAAAACAAACCACAAAATACAACCACAAAACAACCCAAAGAAAGATCGTAACAACCACAAAACAACCCAAAGAAAGATCGCAACAACCATAAAAAAAACAACACAACCACAAAACAACCCAAAGAAAGATCGCAACAACCACAAAACAACACAACCACAAAACAACCCAAAGAAAGATCGCAACAACCACAAAACAACACAACCACAAAACAACCCAAAGAAAAATTGCAACAACCACAAAACAACACAACTACAAAACAACCCAAAGAAAGATCGCAACAACCCCCCCCCCCCCCAAGTCCGCCGCCATTACAGCGCGCGCCACAGCCAGCCTATAATGCACCACAGCACCGGGCAGGCGGCAATCGCTATGCAACGCCATCACCGCCGAACCATTCAACGCGACCGTTCTTTCAGTTGCAAATAAATGTATTGCAACGATATAAATAAGTCGTACCATGACTGTACTTGCGAGATGTTTTCGCTTCTCTTTAGTTCTTGAGAAAGCTTCGAGGGATGCTTAGCCCGGGATGATCTCGAGGCACTATTTGGCCTCGGATTAGGTTTCGCTGGAAGAGGAGGAGGAGGGGGGAGGAGGATGGGGGGATGGGGATGGGGAAGAGGGAGGGGGGAGGAGATGGGAGATGGGAGGAGGAAGAGGAGGAGGGAGATGGGGGATGGGGGGATGGAGAGAGGAGGAGGGGGAGATGGGGGATGGGGGGAGGAGGAGGGAGATGATGGATGGGGGGAAGGGGGAGGAGGAGGAGGGAGAAGGAGGGAGATGGGGGGAAGGGGGAGGAGGAGGGAGATAGGGGAAAGGGGGGGTGAGGGGAAGGGAAGAGAGATTGAGAGAGAAAAGGAGGGGAGAGAGAAATGGGAGAAGAGGGAAAGAGAGAATAAAACTGAAAAAGGGGAAAGTGTAGGACGAATTTGAAAAGGGATAGATGAACCAAGAGAGAAAAGGGGAAGAGAAAGAGAGATTGAGGGAGAAGAGGAGACCGAGGGAAAGAAAGAAAAAGAGGGAATTGAGGGTAAAAAGGGAACTAATTGAAGAGAAGGGGCAGAGGGACCGAGGGGAAAAATGGGAGAGAGAAGGAGAAGAGGAAGAAAAGAAGGAATAAGGGAAGAATAGGGAGAAATAGGGGAAGGGAAAGGAAATGAAGAAAAAAAAGTATGAGGGGAAAAAAAATAAACAAAAAAAAGAAGAAAAAGAGAAAAAAAAGGAACAAAAAAAAAAAAAAAAAAAGGAAGGAAAAGAAAAAAAAAAAAAAAAGGAAAGGAAAAAAAAAGGAAGAAGGAAAAAAAAAAAAAAAAAAAGGGAAAAAAGAAGAGTATGAAATGATGGTTATGAATGAAAAGGATGAAAGGGTGAAGGTGCGAAGGAAACGGGGGGAGGGGGTGAAGATATGAAGGGAAGATGGGAAAAAGGAAGTGAATGGCCTAAGGGGTTAAAGAAATGTTCAGAAAAGAAAGAAAGATACAACCCGAAACACTCACTTTTTCCCTTCTTGTACTTCTCTCATTGTCTTTTTCTTCCCCTTTCTCCCCTAACTTCCTTTCTACTTCCTTCTTCACCTCCATCTCCACTTCCTTCTCCTTAACTCCCTCCCTAACTTCCATCTCCTCTCTTTTCCTCCCCATTCCCTCCCACTCCTTACCTCCACCTCCCCTTCCCTACCCTCCCATCTTCCTTCCGTCCCACCTCCCCTCCCTTCTTCCCCTCCCACCTCCCTTCCCTTCCTCCCCTCCCATTTCCCTTCCATTCCACCCTTCCCATCCTAACTCCATTCCACTCTCTCCCATCTCCCTTCCCATCACCCTTCCCTTCCACTCCCTCCCATCTCCCTTCCCATCCTAACTCCATTCCACTCTCTCCCATCTCCCTTCCCATCTCCCTTCCTCCCCTCCCATCTACCCTCCCTTCCTATCTCCCTTCCCACCTCCCTTCCCACCTCCCCTCCCATCTACCCTCCCTTCCCATCTCCCCTCCCTCCCCTCCTCCCCTTCATCCCCCTCCCCTCCCCTCCCCTCCCTCTCCTCCCCTCTCATCTCTTTTTTCTGACGAAAGAGTTGCGACGAGATAGTGGAGAGATGTCGAAAGTTGGCGGAGAGAGGAATCAAAAAGACGAGCAGTGGCCACACAGTAGCGGAAGTTTGGAAGCAAGAAAGGCTAGGAGAGAAGGAGAGGAAGGAGGGAGGGAGGAGAGGAAGAGGAGGGTGGAAGGAAGGAGGAGAGGGAAGGAGAGGAGGGAGAGAAGGAGGGGGGGGGGAGTGAGGGGGAGAGAGGGGAGGAAGGAAGGAGAGAAGAGGAGGGGGGGGAGAGGAGGGAAGGAGGGAAGGAGGCAGGAAGGAGGGAAAGATGGAGGAAGGAGGCAGGAAGGAGGGAGAGGGAGGGGAGGGGAGGAGAGGAAGGAGAGAAGGGAGGGAGGAGGGGGAGAAGGAGGGGAGGGAGGGAGGAAGGAGGGAGGGAAGGGGAGGAGGGAAGGAGGAGGAAGGAGGAGAGGAGAGGGGATAGATAGAGGAAGGAGGGAGGAGAGGAGGAAGGAAGGTGGGAAGGAGGAAGGAGGAGAGGAGGGAGGGGAGGGTGAGATAGAGGAAGGAGGGAGGAGAGGAGGAAGGAAGGTGGGAAGGAGGGAGGAGGGAGGGGAGGGGGAAGGAAGGAGGAGGAAGGAGAGAGGGGAGGGGAGGAGAGTGAGAAGGAGGAAGGAGGGAGGGGAGGAAGAAGGAGGGAAGGGAGGGATGGAAGAAAAGAAGAGGGAGATGATAGGAAGAGAAGAGGAGACGGAGAGAAGGAAAGGAGAAGTAGAATGAAGGAGAGGGGAGGGAGAGAAGAGGAGACGGAGAGGAGGAGAGGGGAGGAAGAGAAGTGGAGAGGGAGAGAAGAGGAGACGGAGAGGAGGAGAGGGGAGGGAGAGAAGGAGAGGGGAAAGAGAGAGAAGAAGGGTGGGAGAGAGAAGAAGAGGAATGGGAGAGAAGGAGGTAACAGGGAGAGAGAAGGAGAGGAAAGGGGAGGAGGAGAAGGATAGGAGAGGGAGAGAAAGAAAGAGAGTGATATAAGGATAGGGGAGGGAAAGATGCAGAAGAACAAGAGAGAGAAGGAGAGGAGAGGAATGAAAGGGAATGAGGAATATAGAAGGAGAAAAATGGATCAGAAGGGTGTGCGGGGGGGGGGGGGGGTTGGGGGAGGGATTGGGTAGGTGGGTGGGTTTGTGGATTGGAGTTAGTTAGTGTGAACTAGTAGGTGAATATGAGTGAAGTGGGTGGGGTTAGTTTGTAAGGTTTATGTGTGTGTATGTTTTGGTAAGTAAGGTTAGTGTAAGGGTTTGTTAAAAGTGAGTGGGTAGTAAGTAAGTATTTTGGGTGTTGTTATAATAATAAGTCAGTCAGCTAGTCATCTAGTCAGTTGACGGACTGAATTGAGCGAATGGGTGAAGTTTCTGTGAGATGATCAGTGGTTGATTGAGTGAGGTGATAGTGAGAGTAATAGTGATTGTAGAATAAGTGTGTGTGAGTGTGGTGAGTGGTGTTAGGAGTGAGTATGAATAAATAAATAAATTAATTAATAAATATGTAAATGTGTGTATATATGTGTGTATGTATATATTTTATATATAATATATTATATTTTTATAGATATATAAATTATATATTAATATAGAATGTTTGAGGAAAGAGGAAGATTACTTGGAAAAAAAAAGAAAAAAAATAACCAAGAGTCATTTGAATAAAAAGGAATGTTGGTGCAAAATATTAGAGAACATTAAGCAAATAAAACCAAATAAATAATAAAGTAATGAAAAAATAGCCAAATCAATATATAAAGCAGAAAATGAAAATGAAAGCTACTATGCTGAGAAAGCTTATAGCTAGAAAGAAAGCTGTAGCTGAGGCACGGTACGAGAAAACAGTATATCCATTAAAAAGGAAGGGGTTGAGGGTGGGGGTTGGTAGGTGGGGGTGGGGGGGTCGGGGGGGGGTTGGGGGGGGGGGGGGTGGGTGGGGGTGGGGGTGGGGTGTGGGGGGGTGGGGGTGGGGGTGGGGCTGAGAGGAGGGAGAGGGCCAAAGTTGGAAACAGCTGACATGTGAAGCATAAGACTTAAAGGTGAAGGATTTATTAGTGCGAGAGGCGATTAGGAAAGTCATCCCACTACCACCTAAACAACGCCGATTTCTGCGCGATCGATTAGGTAGTGTTTATACAGCGGTTGTTTCAAATGGAGAAGCTTTTCGCCGGAAAGCTTTTCTACGATTAGAAGTGAAAGCAAAATAGATGTTTTTTTTTTTTTTTTTATCGATGCGCTATCAAACTCATACATTTACATACAAAACCTATATACACTTACAAACACACACACACAACACTCACACACACACACAATACTCACACACACACAACACGCATAAAATATATATATATTTATATATATATATAAAATATATATATATATATATATATATGTATGTGTGTGTGTGTGTGTGTGAGTTATATATATATATATATATATATATATATAAGTATATATATATATATTATATATATATATAGATTATATATCTATATATAATGTATAAATATTTATATATATATATATATATATATATCATATACATATATATGAATTTATATATATATATATTTATATATATATATATATTTATATTATTTTATACTTGTTTATGTATATGTATATATTATGGATGTATTATTTATATATATATATTTATATATAGATTTTATATATATATATATATATTTATATATATATATATATATATTACACACACACACACACACACACTACACAGTGCAACAAATGAAGAGCTATGAAAAATACAAGTAAATTACCCGGTGAAACTATGCAACTGCTTTTACAGTTTTTTCTAATTCATTCACAAACCCTGGCCAGGTTCTCGATGCATGAAAATTCTAGCATAATTTCTGTTAGTCATTATAATCAAAAGAATTATATTACCTGGGAATGGGAAAGATCCGTTGTTTAACTAAATCGCTTTTTGCAACTTGTGAACCAGTGGAGAACCCAGACGGGGCATTTGTTACACACGTGTGTAAGTCCAGCTGTCGTGATGATGTAAGTCCTTTGACCTTGCCGGTTAAACTCTTACGTACTTTATTTTTTTCACCGGCATTCTATTTCACCAACACTCCCATTCATCAAATCCCACAACGCTTAAAACACGATAATCAATCTATCCTTAATCTATCCTTATACAAATGATCTTAATTAAAAGACTCTAAACCCACCCCATCACCGTATACTAATCACAAAAAAAAACTACATACCAATACAATTAATTATAATAATACATCCCACCTAAACTAAGACAACACACAACACACAAAAACCGCCACGCTTACGCCCACAACAAGGCAATCTCGAAGCCAAGGGTAGCGACAGTGTGTAATCCCTTCGGCGATCCTCAGGTATGACTGCCGCTCGTGGCTGTGACCTTTCTTTCGCCTCGCAACCTCCTTTGGGGGTTTTTTTTTTTTTTTTTTTTTTTTTTTTGTGAGTGTATGTTTTTTCTTTACGTTTTGTTTTGTTTTTTTGTTTTTTTTCTTCTTCTTCTTCTCTTTGATATTGTCTTCTTCATCTTCTTTTTCGCTTTATTCTTCTTATTCTTCTGCTCCACTTCACTCCTGCTTTTTCGCTCCACCTTTCCACTCCTCCTCTATACTTCTTTTATCCTTTTTTTCCTTTTTTTTTTTTCCTATCCTCTTCCCCTTCCTCCTCCTCTTCTTTTTATTCTTCTACTCCACTTCCTCCTCATCTTTCTTCTCCTCCTTCTTCTTTTTCTTCTTTTCTTCTTCCTCTACTTTCTTTACTTCATTCTACTTCTTTTGTTTCTCTAATTATAAAATTTTTCTTTTCTTCTTCTTTTCTTCTCCCTTCTCTCCCACCTTTTCCCCACCTTTCCTTTCTTTCTTTTTTTTTTTTCTTTTTTTCCTCCTCTTTTCCTCCTTTCTTTTGAGAGTCTTTTTGGTTTTTCTTCTCCTCCTCTCTACTCGCTCCTCTTCCTCTTCCTCTTCCTTCTTCTTCCTGTTCTTCCTCTTCGTCTTCCTCCTTCCTCTTCCTCCTCCCCTCCCCCTCCTCTCATCCGAACTTCCTTTTCCTCCTCCCACCACCCCGATTCCTTTCCTCCCCTCCTCTCCCTCACTCCCTCACACCTCCTCCTCCTCCTCCTCCTCTCCTCCTCCATCCTCCTCCTCTTCCTCTTCCTTTCTCTTCCTCTTCCTCTTCCCTCTTCACTCTTCCCTCCTCTTCCCTCTCTTCCTCCTTCCTTCTACCTCCTGCCTCCTTCCCTCTCCTACTCCTGGCCTCCTCTCCCTTCTCCTCCTCCTCTCCTCCTCTCTCTGCTCGTCTGGCCTCTGCGCCTGCCCCGCCGTGCCGCCGGGGTGAGCAGCGCGGCAGCCGCGCCTGGTGCGTGGCCCGCCAAGTCGCCGTCTCCTCCTCCTACCCTTCCAAAAAACCCCCATCTTCTCCTCCCATCCTCCTTCTCCTTCTGCCCCGCCCCCCCCCTACTCCTTCCTTCCTCCCTCTCTGCCTCTCCCTCTCCTCCTCCTCCTCGCCCTCTATCTCTCTCCTCTCCTCTCACCAGAAACAACCTCGTTAATGAGAGCGAGTCTGCAATGGAGACAGGAGAGATAGAGGAAAGAGGAAGAGGAAGAGGAATAAAAAAAATGAGTCGAAGGGAGAGGGTGTGATGGGGGGAGGGGGGCAGTGGAGGTGAAGGAGGAGGGAGAGGAAGGTGAAGAAGAGAAGAAAGAAAAAGAGGAAGACGAAGGAGAGGAAGAGAGAGAAGAGGATGAAATAAGAAAAGAGAAAAGAAAAAAAGAAAAGAAAGAAAAAAAAACAGTACAGAAAGAGGAAGAATCAAATAACGAATAAGAATAAAAAAAGAAAAAGAAGAAGAAGAAAAAGAAAGAAACGAAGAGGATGAGGGACAGGGACGTTCTATGAAACCGGCCTCTCAATGTGCTTCCTCGTAATGACTCGCGTTTCATTCTATCTTAACGAACCTCATGAAGCTTCGAATTCTGTCTCGCTGTCCTTGGAACGAAGCGCGCTCGCTGGATTAACGATCTTCGGGGCACTTTGTTTGCATGTTTTTGTTGTTTGTTCGTTTGTTTGTTGTCTGTTTGATTCATTTTAATTACGTATCGGTTGTTTGCAGTGTTGTTTGCTTCTTTTTTTTCTTTTTCTTTTTCTTTATCCTTCTATCCTAGTCCTCCCTCCTTCTTTCTCCTTCTTTTTCCTTCTGTATCTTTCCAAAAGTGGGATTATTTTTATTTTAAATATGGGTCACAGGATATACACAGGACTTATGCAAGCGGTTATTCTTACCCTCGTATCTTTCATAAGCTAAAGTCTTCCTTATTACGAATAGCCTATCCGGAAGTTTAACCTAATAACAATCTTACCGTAATCTGAAGACTTCCTTATTACTAACAATCTATCTGAAAAACTTGAGCCTGATAGCCGTAGTAAACAACGAAATTAATAACAAGGGTCGCGCTTAAGCCCCAATCTATGAATTTGAAGAACTGCAGGCACGACTGGTTGAGCAAAGTAGTTTCTTGAACCATCACGTTGCAGCGTCTGGAGCATTTGCGTTGGAAGGAAGGTGGATGAAGGGAGAGATGCAACTCCTTTAGGTTTTGGAGGGACCAGAAATGTAACAATATGACAAGGGGTCATTTTCGTTTGATTTAAAAGAAATCAGTCGTTACGATGAGTTCTGGAACCTGTCGAATATTTCCAGGAATAGCAGCAGGACCAAACCAACGGAAAGGTCCTTATCAGAAAACGAACAATGGCGCTGTACATAGCCTTTGCCATCTTGGAGGGGGATGGGGTGATGTGGCGGCGAGGAGGGGGGGGAGGGGGAGTAGTGGGGGGGGGGGGGGCGTGGGGGGGGGGGGGGGGGGGGGGGGGGGGGGGGGAGGAGGAGGAGGAGAGCTTGTGTCCTCTTGACAATTTCTTTGACGTGGTCGGTGAAGGTGAGACGACTGTCCATCTATGTTGATAGGTGTTGTCTCGAGTGTAAGTGTTTTTCCAGGTCCAGGGTTATTTACCCCACCCCCCGTGATTTGTGGTGGCAAACAAAAAAACAAATTTGGGTTCTCGTGTTGCTGTTCCATGCTGTTGTGCGTCTCCAAATGCTGCTAATGCAACGTGCAGTGCCCCCATGGCTCTAGCTTTAATCATGGAAGTAAACATTCTACAAAAGAGGCCCAAGAACGCTGCCTTGTGGGATGTTCGCTTGAGGTGTGGCCATTCACAGGTATTTTTTTATAGCCAAGGCTATTCAGTCTGGCGGTGATTTCTTTGCATCACACTCTGTCAATAATATTGGCGGTGCTCTTTGCAATGACAAAGATGCCTTTACTCATATCGTGGGATTTTTGTGATCTGAAAACAGGAGACCAGACACCAATCACCTCGACCTGAAGCTGGAAAAGATGAAGTTACCTTCTTCAGACTTGGTAATATGTTTCAAAGTTGCCCTGTATCCCCCCCCCCCAAAAAAAAAAAAAAATCAAAAACCCTCGTCAGAACAGACATGAGAGATGTATGCCTATAATTTGGGGCAGACGTCCTAATGCACTTTTTGTGTATTACAACATTTTGGCCGTTTCTAAGATTTCGGACCTTTTTTGACCCAAACACGTTAGGAATATTGCGGAGATCGGAGCTGCCTCTTAATTGGTGCACGTGACAAATATGAGGGCTGATTTGGCCTGGCTTTATAGCTCTCGTGACGTCCAGATCTTTCAGCTGTCGATCTGTCTTTGTCTGTATCTTTCACTCTCACACTCTCTCTCTCTCTCACACACACACACATACATACACACACACTCTCTCTCTCTCTCTATCTGTCATTGTCTGTTTGTCTGTCTCTGTCTGTTTGTCTGTCTCTCTGTGTCTCTTTCTCTCTTTCTCTTTCGCTCGCTCACTCGCTCACACACTTTCACCCTCACCCTCACTCTCACTCTCGCTCTCGCTCTCACCTTCACCTTCCCTCTCTCTTCCTCTTCTTTTATTCTTTTCCTCCTCCTACTCTTCCTCCTACTTCATCCCCAGTACTTCTGCCCCGGTCTATACACGCCTTGTAATCCATTCATTAGTGTGACGGAACACCATTATGCGAGGACCAGACCAGAGGAGGAGGAGGAGGAGGGGGGGAGGGAAGAAGAGGAAAGAGGAATGATGGAGGTGGGGGATGGAGAGAAGGAGGAGGAGGAGGAGGAAGAGAAAGGAAGAACGGAAAGCAGGAAGAGGAGGAGAAGAGAAAGGACACGTGAATAACGAAGACACAAATGCAAGAAGGAAACCAGGGAGTATCAATAGAATTGCTATTGATATAAAGGGTGGAATTCGAGTGCCCTCTAGATGCGCTCTCGTAATTTCAGTGCTTTCATGCATACATGTATTAGAGTGAGCGTGTGTGTGTGTGTGTGTGTGTGTGTGTATATGTGTGTGTGTGTGTACATGTATGTGTTTGTGTGTGTATGTGTATGTATGTGTTTGTGTGTGTGTGTGCATGTATGTGTTTGTGTATGTGTGTGTGTATGTGCGTGTGTGTGTGTGTGTGTGGGGGGGGGGTATGTGTGTGAGTGTGTGGCACGGTGGGGGTGAAGGAGGGAGCACTAGATGTACACATGGGGATTGGCAGATACAGAAACATCTCAGGTATTGGTTTAAAATTGAAGAGAAAAAAAAATATATGTTATGTAATGCTGCCGATTAAATCAAATTCATACATACATACAGACATAACTGCTGCACACCATTATAACTGCAGACGCACATATCTATTTATGTAGTATTATACTAATCAGAATGCCAACACATATATATGTAGTGTGTGTGTGTGTGTGTGCGTGTGTGTGTGTGCATATGTATAAATAAATAAATATATATAAATATATATATATATATATATATATATATACATATATACATATACACAAATATATGTATATACATACATATATATATATGTTATATATATATATATATATATATATATATATATATATATATAACATTTATATATATATAATATATATATATATCCACATTTATATATATATATATATTTATATATATATATATATTTATATATATATATACATTTATATATATATACATATATATATATATCCACATTTATATATATATATATATATATATTTATATATATATATATATATCTATATATATACATATATATAAATATATATAAATATGTATAGTTGTAAGAACAACAATAAAATCTTTGTTTTCACAAACTATGCAATTGCAAACTATTAATCGCTACAACAGTAACTAAACAACAACACACTCTCTACATAACAACAAACGTCTCAGAACAGTCATAACAAAAACAACAACAATCCATAACAATCACAATAACACTTCCACAACAACCACCACCAACAAAAATAACAAATTCAAAAAAACAAAAGAAAAAAAAAACGAA
>NW_028234413.1:35335453-35340453 GCF_977035675.1 Penaeus japonicus | reverse complement strand
AAGGGGCAGAGGGAAGGGGGAAGCGGGGGATAGGGGAGGGACAGAGGGAAGGAGGAAGCGGGGGGCAAGGGCAGGGGCAGAGGGAAGCGGGGGGTAGGGGAGGGGCAGAGGGAGAGGGGTAGGGTAGGGGAGGGGAGGGGATGGGAGGAGGAGGAGGTGGAGGTGGTGGCAATGGTGGAAATACTTCTCGATCGGACCGGGGTGCCAGAGAGCCGTTTGGGTTAATGACAGGATGAAGAACGGTATTGCAATGGCACATATTGCAATAGAAGGAACTTTATGGCGCCAGGATGGACAGGATGGACTACTAAGAGGGACTTTAAGCTAATAAGCAAATCGGAGCGTGCATTAGGATGGTCGTGCAGGGGAGTGTGATAAAGGATAATGGAAAAAGCTATTAGTAATGGAACTCGTGTCGGGTTCGTCGTCTGTGTGGGGATGTTACATCGAGAACTTTTCTTTTTTTGCTTTTTTATGGAAAAAAAATACAAAATACGTCAAGATCAACGATGATGATACAATAGAAGGATGATAGTGATAATAATAATGATGATAATAGGAATGGTAATAAGTAACCATCACACGCCAACAGCAACCTACTTCCAAACCACCACAGGTCGACCACAAACCACTGCTCAACCACTAACCAACCCCAAACAATCAAACGCCAGCCACAAATCAATATTTAATCACAAACCACCACTCGCCAACCACAAACCACCACATACTAACCACAAATCAATATTGAACCACAAACCACTGCTTAACCACAAATCACTGTTCAACCACAAACCACCACCTAGCAACCACACGCTAACCACAAACGACCGCATACTAACCACAAATCAATATTCAACCACAAACCACCACCTAGCAACCACAAACTACTGCTCAACCACCAACCACACGCCAACCACAAACCAACAACCACCTCCAAACCACCACACGCCAACCACAAACCCCCCAACCACCTCCAAACCACCACACGCCAACCACAAACCAACAACCACTGCTCAACCACCAACCACACGCCAACCACAAACCCCCCATCCACCGACCGGTCCCTGCACAACGTTATCATCATCGTCATCATCATCATAGTCAGACACACTAACAACACGGGCAGCGGCGATGATCCCCTCAGGCGCTCGGAGGTCACGTCTCACTTAGGGAACACCTCCCCCCTCCCTCCCCCTCCCTTGTTCCCCCTCCTCGCCCCCCTTCCCCTCCCCCTGGTTATCCCTCCCTCCCTCCCCTCCTTTTCCCCTCCTCTCCTTTTCCCCTTTCATGCTTCCCTCTGCCCCTGTTCTCTTCCTTCTCCCTTCCTCTCTTATTCCACCCTTCCTCCCCTTCTCTTCTATTTATGTCCCCTTCCTTCTCCACTGTTCCTCTCCTCCTTTTCCCCTTACTCCCCTCCTTGCGTTTCTCCCTCAATTACCCTCTTCCCTTCCCCTCCTTGCTCTTCTTCCCCTATTGCCCTCTCCCCCTCCCCTCCTTGCCTCCCTACCTTGTTCCCCTCCTGCCCCCCCCCCTCTATTCATTTCCCTCTATTCCCTCCGGTTTCTCTCCATCCCCACCACCCCTCTCTCGCCCCCCACCCCCCTCGCCTCCCACCAATTCCACCTTTCCTATTAGCCACTCCACCCTTACACCTTGCGTGTGAGTTTCGAAGTTTCACTCTCGTCTGTTTTTATCCCTTTTTTCTTTCTTTCTTTCTTTGTCACTCTTTCACCCTTGTCTTTGGTCTTTCCCTCTCGTCCGTCATCACCCTTGTCTTCCTTGTTCACCCTCTCACCCTTGCCTCTCACCTTTCCGGGTCATTCATTTATCCCCCTCCTTCCCCCTTCTTGTTACCCTTACATTCTCTCCTCTCCCATATCACTCTTTCCCTTATCTTTTAACGTCACCCTTCCTATCCCCTTGTCACCCATTCCACCCTTATGTCAACTTATCACCCTTTCTTTCTTCCCGTTTGCCCTTCCTCCTTGTACCCCCTCTTTTCGCTTTCTCCCTCTGTCTGCCCTCCAATCCCCTATTCACCCTGAGATCACGCTCTCATGCCCATTTCACCCTCTCACCCTTCCTCCCCCTCTTCACGCTCATATCACGCCCTCCAACCTCCATTCACTCTCCCAACCCCTTTCACCCTCCCATGCCCCCTTCACCCTTTCACCCTCCCACCCCCATCATCCACCCCACACCACTTCACCCTTCACTCCCCACCCTCTCACTCTTCCTCCCCATCCCCTTTCTCACCCTCACTTCCCACCCCTTCACCCTCTCATCCTTCCTCCCCCACCATTCACCCCACACCCCTTCACCCTCTCATCCTTCCTCCCCCCTTCCCACCACCCACCCCACACCACTTCACCCTCTCACCCTTCCCTCCCCCTCCTACCACTCACCCCTTCACCCTCTCACCCTCCCATCATTCCTCCCCCACCACTCACTCCCCACCCCTTCACCCTCCCACCCTTCCTATCCCCCTCCTACCACTCACCCCACACCCTTTCACCCTCTCACCCTCTCACCCTTCCTCCCCCCACCACTCACCCCACACCCCTTCACCCTCTCACCCTTCCTCCCCCCACCCTCTCACCCTTCCTCCCCCCACCCCCTCCCACCCTACCCCCACCCCTTCACCCTAAACACACTTCACTCTGGCGGATTTTACTTTCCTCTTCTCTCGCCTCTTCATGCTTCGCCGATTCTCGTTCTTTGCTTCTTTCTTTCTTTCTCTTCGTTGCTTTGGTATTGAATTTATGATCGTTGTTATTGTTTTTGTCGTTATCTGTTTTGTTGTTGCTTAATGTTATTATTCTTATTGGCATCGTTATCGTTATCGTTACTATTAGTATTATTTTTTTTCTCTACCTCTCTCTCTCTCTCTCTCTCTCTCTCTCTCTCTCTCTCTCTCTCTCTCTCTCTCTCTCTCTCTCTCTCTCTCTCTCTCTCTCTCTCTCTCTCTCCCCTATCTCTCATTCACCCTCTCTCTTCATACACACTCCCTCCCCTCCTCCTTCTCCCCTTCCATCTCTCTTCCCTTCCTTCACTTCGGGCTTTCTCCCCACACTCTGCCTCTCTCTCTCCTTCACACCTCACACTTCACCCTCTCTCCTCACACACTCCTCCCCCTCCTCCTCCTCCTCCTCCTCCTCCTCCTCCTACTCCTCCCCCTCCTCTTCCTTCTCCTCCTCCTCCAACCCTTCCATCCCTCTTCCCCTCCCCCTCCTCCTCTTCCTCCTCCTCCTCCTCCTCCTCCTCCTCCCCAACCCTTCCATCACTCTTCCCCTCCCTTCACTCTGCCTCTCTCTCCCCTTCACACCTCACACTTCACCCTCTCTCCTCACACACTCCCTCCCCTCCCCTCTTCCTCCTCCTCCTCCTTCTCCCCCTCCTCCTCCTCATCCCCCTCCTCCTCCTCCTCCTCCTCCTCCAACCCTTCCATCCCTCTTTCCCTCCCCCTCCTCCTCCTCCTCCTCCTACTCCTCCCCCTCCTCTTCCTTCTCCTCCCCCTCCAACCCTTCCATCCCTCTTCCCCTCCCTTCACTCTGCCTCTCTCTCTCCTTCACACCTCACACTTCACCCTCTCTCCTCACACACTCCCTCCCATTCTCCTCCTCCCCCTCCTCCTCCTCCTCCTCCTCCTACTCCTCTTCCTCCTCCTCTTCTTCCTCCTCCTCCCCCTCCTTCCCCTCCTCTTCCCCCTCCTCCTCCTCCTCCTCCAACCCTTCCATCCCTCTTCCCCTCCCCTCACTCTGCCTCTCTCTTCTCTTCACACCTCACACTTCACCCTCTCTCTTCACACACTCCCTCCCCTCCTCCTCCTCCTCCTCCCCCTCCTCTTCTCCTCCTCCTCCTCCTCCTCCTCCTCCTCCTCCTCCTCCTCCTCCTCCTCCTCCTCCTCCTCCTCCTCCTCCTCCTCCTCCTCCTCCAACCCTTCCATCCCTCTTCCCCTCCCCTCACTCTGCCTCTCTCTCCCCTTCACACCTCACACTTCACCTAAACGCCGGCCCATTTATCTCTTAACTTATAATGACCATGGACCAATAAATTCCCAGACCTGTAAAATTCCCAAGGTTCACCTCCTCTTGATTTTGTCAGAAGAAAGTCTCAAAAGTGGCGGGTTTTCCTCTTTCTTTTTTTTTTCTTTTTTTTTTTTTTTACTTTTCGTCTCTTATTCTTGTTAGAGAGATGTTTTTTATCTTTCTTTTTTTCATCTCTTTTCTTTAGATATTTTGATTCTTTTTTATCATTGTTTCTTTTCTTTCTTTTTTTTCTTCGAATTCCTTTTTGGGTTTCTTTATTCTTCTGTCTTATATTTTCTTCAATTTCCTTTTTTTTCACTTTTTTTCTTCATCCTCATCCTTTTCTTTTCTATCCCTTTCTTCATTTCATCTTTCTTACCCTTATCACCCATTTTTATTCTCACTATTCCCATCTCGACTCTATTCTCATCATTACCTTTATTCATCATCATCGTCCTCTCTCTATCCCCATGTTTTTTCTCCTTCTCTTTTCCTTTCTCTCTTTTTTTCAGATCACTTTTTTTTCTTCTTCTTTTTTTTGGAAAAATTTTCCCCACATAAACCGGAACCTCAAAAATCCCAGTAACCAATACAGGCAAATATTGAACTACAAGCGCATAAATAACGCGGCTGTTAAATCCTTAAACTGGAAAATTCTCAAATTTCACCCCGGTGTTTGAAACGTCTGATGTTTTACTGTGTTGGTGTGTGTGTTTGGGGGAGAAAGGGGGGGTTGTGTTTTCTTTTTGTTTATGGGAGTGTGTGTGTTTGCATAATTCACACACACACAGACACATACACACATACACATACACACACAAACACACGCACATACACACACACACACACACACACACACACACATACACACACACACACACACACACACACACACACATATATATATATATATATATATATATATATATATATATATATATATATATATATATATATATATATATATACATA
>NW_028234413.1:35330453-35332953 GCF_977035675.1 Penaeus japonicus | reverse complement strand
CTCTCTCTCGCTCTCTCATCACATCACCGCTTCTTCGCTTATTTCTCTCTCACCATTCTTATCCTCCCTCTTATGTCTGTATCCCCTTTCTTTCTCCTATCTATGTCTTTTCGTCTGCCTCTCTCTCTCTTTCTTTCTCTCTCTTTCTCTCTCTTTCTCTCTCTCTCTCTCTCTCTCTCTCTCTCTCTCTCTCTCTCTCTCGTTCTCTCTCTCTCTTTCTCTCTCTCCATCTCGTTCTCTCTCTCTCTCTTTCTGTCTCACTTTCTCTCTCTCTCTCTCTCTCTGCCTCACTTTATCTCTCTTTCTAGATCTTTCTCCTCCACCTATCTACACTTTTCCTCTTCACATTCCTCTTCCAACCCCTCCTCTCTCTTTCTTTCCTCTTTCTCTCCCCTTTCCCTCATCTTTCTCTCCCTCTCTTTCCTCTTTCTCTCCTCTTTCTCTCCCTCCTCTTTCCTCTTTCTCTTCCCTTTCTATCCTCCCCTCTTTCTCTCCTCCCCTCTTTCTCTCTTTCCCACCCCTTTTCTCCCCCTCCTCTCCCCCCAGCTTGCGACATCGGCGAGACATCGAGGGCCATTAATGAGCAGCTCCTCGAGTGGGCCACAACGGCATCGGTAACACCCGCTCCAAGACGGGCGTGAGGATCCGTAGAGTGCGTTCTCTCGTTGGCGCGACCCCTGGGGCAGCTCTCTCTCTGATGATGATGGTCCTCGGCCTGATAATGATGCTGGAGTTGCTGGTAATGAGGTTGCTGCTGATCGTCTGATGGCGACGGTGCCCTGGGGGTGGGGGGAGGGGTGGGAGGATGGGGGAGGGGTGTTGGGGGAGGGGGGGTGGATGGGGGGGGAGGGTTGGGAGGGTGTGTGTGTGTGGGGTTAAAAGAGGGAGGGAGGGGAGTTTTAAGCTTCGTCACCTCCTCTCTTTTTTTCCGTTTTTTTTATTTCTCTCTTTCTTTCTTTCTTTGCTTCCTTCTATTCATCTTGTTATTCTTGTTTTATTTCTTTCTTTCTTCTTGTATTTATTTATTTTTCTTTTGTCTTATTTTTTTTCTTCTCATCTTCTTATTCATTTTTAGCTTCTTTTCGTCTTTCTTCTTTCCCTCCTCTTCCTCCTTCTAGCTCCTATTTTTAACAAATTTCTTCAATTTCTTCTCCTTTTCCTCGCTCCTTATACTGCGTCTCACTTTCCTTTACTCAGTCGATTCACTCGTACCACTTCTGTCTTTATTCTCTTTGTGCCTCTCTCCTCTTTTCTCTCTCTTGCTCCCTCTTTCTCGCTCTATCGCTTGCTCGCTCTCTCTCTCTCTCTTTCTTTCTCTCTACTTCTCCATCTCTCCCTCTATCCCTCTCCCTCTCCCTCCCTCCCTTTATCCCTCTCTCTCTCCCTCTCCCTCCCTCTCCCTTTCTCTCCCTATCTCTATCCCTCCCTCCCTCTCTCACTCTCCCTCTCTTTCTCTCTCTATCTATCTATCTATCTCTCTCCCTCCCTCCCTCTCTCACTCTCTCTCTCTCTACCTCTCCCTCTCCATCTCTCCCTCTATCCCTCTCCCTCTCCCTCCTCATCTCTCTCCCTCTCTCTCCCTCTCCCTCCCTCTTTCTCTCCCTATTTCCCTCCCTCTCCCTCTCCCTCCCTTTATCCCTCTCCCTCTCCCTCTCCCTCCCTCCCTCCCTCTCTCCCTCTCCCTCCTTCCCTCCCTCCCTCTCTCCCTCTCTTCCTCTCCCTCCCTCTTCCTCCCTACATCGAGACAACCAAAACCCTCGATGATTTTGCAAGATAATGACCCAGTGTCGAGGTCGAATCGAAACAGCAGTGGCGGCAGCAGTGTCGATGGGAGGAGGTCCTGCTCGCTTTGAAGAACCACGGGAAGGAGGGCACGAAGAGGGAGCCATAGGAAAAGGAGGGATGATGAGGGGAGATGATAAGGATGAGATAAGCGTTGGAGAGGTGAGGGGAATTATGGGTGTGGGGGTGAGGAAGAAGAGATAAAAGAAGAAAGAAGAAGAAGGGAGAGGAGGAGGAGGAGGAAAGGAGGAGGAGGAGGAGGAGAAGAAGGAAAAGGTGGAGGAGGAGAAGAAGGAAAAAGAGGAGGAATAGAAGGAGGGAGAGGGGAAGGAGGAGGAGAAGGAAAAGGAGAAGGAGGGAGAGAAGGAAAAGGAGGGGGAAAAGAACGAGAAGAAGAAGGAAAAGGAGGAAGAGGAGGAGGAGAAGGATAAAGAAGAGAAGGAGGATTGGAAACAACGTGTCAGTATCCTATATCCTAAGGCAAAGAAAGCAAGAAAGAACTACAAAGTTTACAAAGCAGAAAACCAAACTTATGATGATAATAACGAATAAACGCTACAATAAACAGACAAGCAGACAGACAGTTAGATAAATCCTAACATCCCCACGATAAATAGACAGACAACCAGCAAATAGCTAAACAAAACAAAATAGATAAAAAAAAAAAAAAATCAACAAAAGCAATAAGGGTCACAAAATAATGAAACAAACCTAAAAA
>NW_028234413.1:35302953-35310453 GCF_977035675.1 Penaeus japonicus | reverse complement strand
AGCAGAAGAAACCGTTAAAGCGGAGAATGGATTAAAATGATAAATAATAGTATAGATGAATAGAATAATCAAATAATTAAACAAATTAAATAATTAAATAAATTAAATAAATAATAAAAAAAACATAGTATCCATAAAGAAGGAGGAGGAGCAGGGGGGAGAGAAGGAAGAGGAGTAGAAAGAGAAGAAGAAGAAGAAGAGAAGAAGGAGTTGGAGGAGGAAGAAGAGAAGAAAAAGGAGAAGAAGATGATGATGATGATGATGAAGAGAAGAAGGAGGAAAAGAAAAGGAAGAGAAGCAGGGGGGAAAGAAGGAGGAAGAATAAAAGAAGATGACGATGATGATGAGGATGATGAAAAAGAGGACAAGGAGAAGGAGGAAGAGGAGGAAGAAAAAGAAGAAGAAAGGGAATATGAAGAGTAGGAGGCGGGAAAGAAGGAAGAGGAGGAAGATAAGGAAGAATAGGAGGAGGAGCGGAAAGAAGAGAGGAGGAGGAGGAGGAGGAAAAGGAGGAGAAGGAGGAGTGAGGGTGAGGGAGGAAGAGAAGGAAGAAGGAGAAGGGGGAGGTGGAGGTGGAGGTAGAGGAAGAGGAGAGAGAGAGGAAAGAGGTGGAGGAGAAGGAGGAGTGAGGGGGAGGGAGGAAGAGAAGGAAGAAGGAGAAGGGGGAGGTGGAGGAAGAGGAGAAAGAGAAGGAAGAGTTGGAGTAGAAAGAGGAGTGAGGGTAAGGGAGGAAGAGAAGGAAGAAGAAGAAGAAGGGGAGGTGGAGGAAGAGGAGGAGAGGGAGAAGGAGTGAGGGTGAGGGAGGAAAATAAAGAAGTAGGTGAAGGGGGAGGTGGAGGAAGAGGAGAAAGAGAAGGAAGAGGAGGAGAGGGAGAAGGAGTGAGAGTGAGGGAGGAAGAGAAAGGAGAAGGAGAAGGGGGAGGTGGAGGAAGAGGAGAAGGAGAAGGAAGAGGGAGTGAGGGTGAGGGAGGAAGAGAAGGAAGAAGGAATAGGGGGAAGTGGAGGAAGAGGAGAAGGAGAAGGAAGAGGAGAAGAAGGAGGAGTGAGGGTAAGGGAGGAAGAAAAGGAAGAAGGAGAAGGTGTAGGTGAAGGAGGAGGAGTAGGGGGAGAAGGAGTAAAGGAGAGGGATGAAAAGAAAGAAAAAGGAGAAAGGGGAGATGGAGGAAGAGGAGAAAGAGAAGGAAGAGGAAGAGGAGAAGGAGGAGTGAGGGTAAGAGAGAAAGAGAAGAAAGAAAGAGAATGGAGGAGGGAACGAGAAGAGATGGAGAAACAGGAGGAAGAAAGAGTTTGAAAGACAGGCCGACTTTCGATGCTACAAACGAGAGGGAAAGTGAGGGGAAGGAGAGGAGAGGGAGAGAGGGGAAGGAGGGGAAAGGGGGGGAGGATGAGAGGTGGGAGGAAGGAAGGGTCGAGAGAGTGGGATGGAATAAGGGAGAGAGGGGGGGGAGGGAGGGGGCAGGCAAAGGGGAAGGGTAAACAAGAAAAGAGGGAAGGATAAATAAAAAGCTGGAGGGGAAACGGGGGAAGAGGGGGGAGGGGGAGGGGGGGAGTTCGTCACTTATTACCGCCATTTATTGATTGGCGGGCTGAGTGGTCGGGGGAGTGGGGGTGGGGGGTAGGAGAAGGGGAGGAGGGGTAGTTGAGAGGGAAGGGGAGGGGTGGCAAAAGGGGGGGAGAAGATGGAGGGGGTGGAGGGGAGGTGATAGGAAAAAGGGAAGGAGGGGAAGGGGAGGAGGGGCTGAGAAGGGAGGAGGAGGGGAGGAGGGGCTGGGAGGGAGGAGGAGGGGAGGAGGGGCTGGGAGGGAGGAGGAGGGGCTGAGAAGGGAGGAGGAGGGGAGGGGCTGGGAGGGAGGAGGAGGGGAGAAGGGGGGTAGTGGGAGAGGGCCGGGGGAGAGGGTCTAGCTAAGGGATGAGGAAGGGTAAGCAGGAGGAGGGGGGGAGAAGGGAAGGGGGGGAAAGATAGATTGGGGTCGGGGTGGGAGTCGGGGTGGGGGTAGGGGGAAAAGATGAAAAGGTTTAGGATGTGATGATGGGAGGGTGGGGGGGGATGTATGGGAAGGAGGGGGGGGGGAGAAAAAGAAGGAGAAGGGGGAAGAAAGAGAAAGAGGGGGGGGGGAGGAGGAGAAAGAGTGGGGTGGGGGTATGGGGGGGGTAATCATTGCTGCTTTAGGCATTCATTATTAAGCGAAAAACAAAGACTCAAAATGCCTCGATCAACTGGAGACGATTATGCTCTTTGCTTTTTCATTTGTTTTTCCTCTTCATGTTTTTTTTTGTTTTTTTTTTTCCTTTTTTCTTTTTCTGTTTCTTTCCTACATTTTTTCGTTGTTTTTATTTTATTGTATTTCTATTATTTTTTATTGTTATACTTGTTTTTATAATGATAAGGATTATTATCTTCATTATCATTATCACTAGTAGCAGTAGTAGTAGTATCAATGTCATAATTACCATCATTATAATCATCATAATTAGTTTTATAATCACAATCGCTACCATTGCTATCATCATTTTTGTTATCATTGATATAATGAATTATCACTATTATCATTCTGATTTTTTATCCTTATTATTACCATCATCACTATTATCATCATTATCACTATTATTCTTAGTCTTATTTGCATCTTTGACATAATTCTATCCATTATCACCTATGGCATCATTACTATTGCAATTTTCCTATCATCATTCTTATCATCATCATATTTATTATATCATCATTTGCAATGGTATCATTATTAATATTATCAGTATTGTTATTATTATCATTATCATTTTCAATATTATTGTTATCCTTTTTCTGATTATTATCAACATCATTGTCATTATCATTATTAGTTATTATTATCATTATTGTTTTCATTATTATATTATCGTTTTCATTATCATTGTTATCATTATTTTTGCTAATGTTTCTGTAATATTGTTGTTATCATTATTAACACTATTTTTATTTTTACTATCATTATTACCGTCATCATAATTATTATCAATTTTATCATTCTCATCATTTGAATAATGATAAGTATGATTATAATGATTATAATAGTAGTTAAGATAATGATAGTGATGATGATGATAGTAATAACAACAACAATAACGTCCATAATAATCTTTATCATTATCATTGTTATCACATAATGATAATGATGATAATTATGTTAATGATGATGATAGAAGTAACAGTATAATGATAATGATGGTGATGAAATTGATAATGATTATAACAATAAGGAGAATGTTAACAATGATAATAATAGAAATAATAATCATCATCATAATAGTGATAATAATGATAATGATAATAACAGTGATAAAAAGGATAATAGAAAACAGTTTCATTGTTGTTGTTATCATTATTATTATTAATTATTATTATTATTGTTATTGTTATAATCATTGTTATTATTGTTAGTGTTATTATCTTTATCGTTAGTATTATTACTACTTTTTTTGTTAACATTCTTTTTATTACTATTGTCATTACTATTATTGGTATGACTAGCATTATCATTATCATTATCATTAGTATTTTCGTCATCAACAATGTTATCAATTATACCATAATTACTGTTATCATTATAATAACGGTTGATGCTGTTATTGCTGTTATTATCATCAATGTAATTATTATTATTATTATTATTATTATCATCATCATCATCGTAATCATCACCATTATTATCGTTGTTATTATCATGTTGTGGTTGCTGTTATCACCATTATTATTGATATATTTAGTTTTGTTATTATTATCATAACTATTATTTGTTATCATGATCACCATCATGATTATCATTACCATTATCATTATATCATTATTTCCAATACTATCATAGTTATTAATATTATCACTGTTCTCATCATTATCACTATTGTCATTGTTATCACATTCATTATGATCATCATTATGATCATCATTATCATTACCATCATTGTTATTATCATTACCCTAATTACTATCGTCATTATTATTGCTATTATCTTCATCATCATCATCATCATTATTATCATTACATTTATCATTATTGTAACCGTCATCATTATTATTGTCATCATCTTTATCCTCACCATTACCAGCATTATCATTATCATCATCATCATCACCATCATCCTTTCCATTCATCATTATCACTATTCCCCTCATTATCATCATTTTCCTAATCTCATCCTCTCGTTTCATAATCATTCTAAGTTAAATTTTGTTAACTATTTTTCCCTTATTTGTTCACGAGGCAATTTACTTTATTTTATGATAATGAGAAATGAAGTAAATGATTTAGGAAAAGCGTCTATATTGCTTCTTTTTTTTCTAAGGAATAGTTTCACGGCGGTAATGGATGTGTTTCATCTGCATAATTAAGTACTATAGGGCTGGTAACAATAATCTAATTAGTATCAGCGTGTCTCTGTGGAGGAGCTTCTGTCATCCTTTCTTTCCCCTTTTTCCTTTTCTCTTTTCTTTAACCCTTTCTTTATCTCTTTCTCTCTCTCTCGCTCTATCTCTCTCTCTCTTTCTCTCTCTCTCTCTCTCTCTCTCTCTCTCTCTCTCTCTCTCTCTCTCTCTCTCTCTCTCTCTCTCTCTCTCTCTCTCTCTCTCTCTCTCTCTATGTCTGTCTGTCTGTCTCTCTTCCTCTCTTTCTCTCTCTCTTCTTCTTCTTCTTCTTCTTCTTCTTATCACTTTCCGTCTCCCTCTGTCCCAACCTCCCATCCTTAACCCCTTCTCTCTCACTCTCTCTGTTTCTCTCTCTCTTCTTCTCCTTCTTCCTCTCTCTTTCCTTCTCCTTCTCTCTCTCTCTCTCTCTCTCTCTCTCTCTCTCTCTCTCTCTCTCTCTCTCTCTCTCTCTCTCTCTCTCTCTCTCTCTCTCTCTCTCTTCTTCTTCTTCTTCTTCTTCTTCTCCTTTTTCACACTTTCCTTCTCCCTCCCCCTCCCACACCCCTTACCTTAACCCCCCCATCCCCCAAGGTTTCAAATAACAGCAAAACTTTTATTTTTGCTTCTATTTTTATTGTGATTTCTTTAGTGGGAAAAGAACTTATATTCATTTTTTTGTTTCTCTCTCTCATAATGAATTTGATCTCATCACATACAATAACAGTTTTCTTTTTTCTCCACCTACATATCTTAATTTTAAGAACGAACGATAATAAAGAGTGACTAATTGGGTAACGTAAATACCAACCTTGATATAAATGGCGAAAGAATCAGGAACAATTTTCCTCCTCGCACAAAATTATAGGCGCGAAGCGAATAAAGATAAATCGTGGCTGATGACCGAAGTTTCTAAGTGTTTTTAGGCCGGCGAAGTGGGATTCGAACCACCTGTCGACGCCAGATGCTCACCTCTCCCGGGACACGATTCGCTTTTGTTTTCTCTCTTTGTTGGCTACGCGGACGTCCGGGTCTGGCACTGATAAATGAACGGGACGGGGATGCCTTACGATGCGACGCGGCCGGACGGGGAAATTGCTGCTTCCAATGCTCATACTCCGATGGACTTGTTCTCTCTCTCTCTCTCTCTCTTTCTTTTTCTCTTTCTCTCTCTCTCTCTCTCTCTCTCTCTCTCTCTCTCTTTCTCTCTCTCTCTCTCTCTCTCTCTCTCTCTCTCTCTCTCTCTCTTTCTCTCTCTCGCTCGCTCGCTCTGTCTTTCTCTCTCTCTCTTTCTCTCTCTCGCTCGCTCGCTCTGTCTTTCTCTCTCTCTCTTTCTCTCTCTCTCTCTCTCTCTCTCTCTCTCTCTCTCTCTCTCTCTCTCTCTCTCTCTCTCTCTCATACTTTGTGTGTGTGTGTGTGTGTGTGTATTTTTATGTATATATATATCACTCCCTCTTTCTGTTTATCTATCTGTCTATATATCTATTTATCTATCTCTATCTCTGATATGCGTAATGTCTGTAAGGAGGGGAAAGAGAGGAGAAAGAAGAGAGAGAGGAGGAGAAAGGGGAAAAAAAGAGGAGGAGGAGGAGGAAGAAGAAGACAGAGAGGAGGAGGAAGAAGAGAGAGAGGAGGAGGAGGAGGAAGAAGAGAAAGAGTAGGAAGAGGAGGAGGAAGACAGAGAGGAGGAGGAAGAAGAAGAGAGAGAGCAGGAGGAGGAGTAAGACAGAGAGGAGGAGGAGAAAGAGAAAGAGGAGGAGAAGGTTACGATTAAAGATTTTTTTAAGAGACGTTAGTAAATCATTCCAAGACAAAAGAAAGTGAAATGAGGTATTGAGAAAGGGGAGGATAAAGAGGGGAATGAGAGAGAGAGAAGGGGATGGAGATAGACAGGAGAATTAGAGAGAGAGAAAGAGAGAGGAAGGCAGAGAAAGAGAGGATAGAGAGAGAGAGAGAGAGAGAGAGAGAGAGAGAGAGAGAAGGGGAGAGAGGGAGGGAGGAAGGGAGAGAGAGAGAGAGAGAGAGAGAGAGAGAGAGAGGGATGAGAGATAGAAAGAGAGAGGAAGGCAGAGAGAGAGAGGGGTGAGAGAGAGAGAGAGAAAGAAAGAGAAAGATAGAGAGTGAGAGAGAGAGACAGAGAGAGAGAAAGGGAGAAAAAGAGAAGAACGGGCGTATGAGGGTAGGTTAGGGGAGGTTGTTGTCCGAGTTTTAATATTCTGATGGACTTGTTTCTGCGCTCCCCCCTCCCCCCCCAACCCTCACCATCCTCACCACTACCACCACCCCATGATCCCTCCCTCCCATCACCCATCCACCCTCCCCCTCACCCACCCACCCACCTACCCACCCACCCGCCCACACATGCGAGAATGGGAGGGCTCTCAGATTTTTTTTTTCTTTTTTTTTTTTTCTTTTTTCTTTTTTTTTTCCTCGACACAAAGACACGTGATGATACAGCGGCGAAGAGTCTGTCTGGCTACTGCCTCCTCTTCCTCCTCTTGTCATGTGAAGCTAAAAAAATTTTTTTTTTTCTTCTTCTACTTCTTATTTCCTTTTTTTTCATATATACCTCAAAGACGACGAGGGTGATGCTGGAAGAAGAGGAGGAGGGGGAGGGGGAGGAGGAGGAGGAGGAGGAGGAAGAAGAAGAAGAAGAAGAAGAAGAAGAAGAAGAAGAAGAAGAAGAAGAAGAAGAAGAAGAAGAAGAAGAAGAAGAAGAAGAAGAAGAAGAGGAGGAGGAAGAGGAGGAGGAGGGGGCGAAGTGATGAAGAAATGGAGAAGGAAGAAGAGGAGATAGATAAAGAAGAGGAATAAGAAGAATAAGAATAAGAAGAAGAAAGAAAGAAAGAATAAGGGGAGGACATGAATAGATCTGCTAATCACGCTAGAAGCAAAATTGAAGCCGTGAAAAGTGACTCGGAAGGGAAGAGTTGCCATGTCGTGATTTACGTGTTGATATTCCCGTATGTGAATTCGAGTCTCATAAAAAAAAGAAAAAAAAAAAAAAAAAATGTTTTTGTATTTTCTGATTTATCATTTCTTTAAATACATCTGTGACTATATACTTATCCTTATGGGTTCCAATAGGTAAATAGATTTGCATAAATTCTTAACCTATACAGGGA
>NW_028234413.1:35290453-35295453 GCF_977035675.1 Penaeus japonicus | reverse complement strand
GGAACAGAGGAGGCGGAGGGAGAGAAAAGGAGGCATTGAGGGAGAGAGAAAAGGGAGGAACAGAGGGAGGCAGGGAGGGAGAGAGAAAGGGAGGAACAGAGGAAGGCAGGGAGGGAGAGAGAAAGGGAGGGACAGAGGGACGCAGGGAGGGAGAGAGAAAGGAAGGAACAGGGAGACGGAGGGAGGCAGGGAGAAAGGGAGGAACAGAGGGAGGCAGGGAGGGAGAGAGAAAGGGAGGAACAGAGGGAGGCAGGGAGGGAGAGAGAAAGGGAGGAACAGAGGAAGGCAGGGAGGGAGAGAGAAAGGGAGGGACAGAGGGAAGCAGGGAGGGAGAGAAGGAGGAAAAGAGAAGCAGGGGAGGGAGAGAGAAGGGAGGACAGAGGGAGGCAGGGAGGGGAGAGAAAGGAGAGGGAGGATCAGAGAGGAGGCAGGGAGGAGAGAGGAAAGGGAGGAGACAGAGGGAGGGAGGGAGGGAGGGAGACAGCGAGGGAGGAACAGAGGGAGGCAGGAGAGAGAGAGAAGAGGAGAGGGAGGGAGAAGAAGGGAGGAGGCAGGGAGAAGGAGAGAGAAAGGAGGAACAGAGGGAGGCAGGGGGGAGAGAGAGAAGGAGGACAGAGGGAGGCAGGGAGGAGAGGAAAGGGAGGAACAGGGGGCAGGAAGGAGAGAGAAAGGGAGGGACAGAGGGAGGGAGGGAGGGAGAGAGCAAGGGAGGAACAGTGGAACAGGAGGGAGAGAAAGGGGGACAGAGGAGAGGAGGGAGAGAGAAAGGGGAGGAACAGAGGGAGGCAGGGAGGAGAGAGAAAGGGAGAAGGGAAGAGGGAGGGAGAGAGAAAGGGAGGACAGAGGGAGGCAGGGAGGGAGAGAGAAAGGGAGAACAGAGGGAGGCAGGGAGGGAGAGAGAAAGGGAGGGACAGAGGGAGGTAGGGAGGGAGAGAGAAAGGGAGGAGAGAGGGAGGAGGGAGAGAGGGAGAAAGGGAGGAAAGAGGGAGGAGGAGGGAGAGAGAAGGGGAAAGAGGGGGAGGAGGAGGGAGAGAGAAGGGAGAAACAGAGGAAGGGAGGAGAGAGAGAGGGGGAGAGAAGGAGGAAGGGGAGGAGGAGAGGAGGAAGGAGGGAGGAGAGGAGGAGGAAGGAGGGAGGGTGGGAAGAGGGAAGGGAGGGGAGGGAGGAGGAAAGGGAGGACAGAGGGAAGGCAGGAGAGAGAGAAAGGGGACAGAGGGAGGAGGGAGGAGAGAGGAGAAAGGGAGGACAGAGGGAGGCAGGGGGGGAGAGAGAAAGGGGGACAAGGGAGAAGAGGGGAGGAAGAGGGAGGAGGAGGAGGGAGGGAGAGAGAAAGGGAGAAGGAACAGGAGAGGAGGAGGGAGGGAGAGAGGGAAAGTGAGGAATAGTAGGAGGAGAGGGAGGAAGAGAAAGGAGGGACAGAGGGAGGCAGGGAGGGAGAGAGAAAGGAGGAAACAGAGGGAGGCAGGGAGGGAGAGGCGGAGGGAGGGGGAGGAAGGAAAAGGGAGGGAGAGAGGAAAGGGAGAGGAGGGGAGGGAAGGGAGAGAGGAAGGGAGGAGGAGGGAGGAAGGAGGAGGGAGGAGGAGGGAGAGGGAGGCAGGGAAGGGAGAGAGAAAGGGAGGAACAGAGGGAGGCAGGAGGGAGAGAGAGGGAGGAGAGAGGAGGGAGGGAGAGGAAGGGAGGAGAGGAGGGAGGAGAGAGAAAGGGAGGGACAGAGGGAGGCAGGGAGGGAGAGAGAAAGGGAGGAACAGAGGGAGGCAGGGAGGGAGAGAGAAAGGAAGGGACAGAGGGAGGCAGGGAGGGAGAGAGAAAGGGAGGAACAGAGGAAGGCAGGGAGGGAGAGAGAAAGGGAGGGACAGAGGGAGGCAGGGAGGGAGAGAGAAAGGGAGGAACAGAAGGAGGCATTGAGGGAGAGAGAAAAGGGACGAACAGAGGGAGACAGGAAGGGAGATAGAAAGGGAGGGACAGAGGGAGGCAGGGAGGGAGAGAGAAAGGGAGGGACAGAGGGAGGCAGGGAGGGAGAGAGAAAGGGAGGAACAGAGGAAGGCAGGGAGGGAGAGAGAAAGGGAGGAACAGAGGGAGGCAGGGAGGGAGAGAGAAAGGGAGGAACAGAGGGAGGCAGGGAGGGAGAGAGAAAGGGAGGAACAGAGGGAGGCAGGGAGGGAGAGAGAAAGGGAGGAACAGAGGGAGGCAGGGAGGGAGAGAGAAAGGGAGGGACAGAGGGAGGCAGGGAGGGAGAGAGAAAGGGAGGACAGAGGGAGGCAGGGAGGGAGAGAGAAAGGGAGGACAGAGGGAGGCATTGAGGGAGAGAGAAAGGGAGGACAGAGGGAGGCAGGGAGGGAGAGAGAAAGGGAGGGACAGAGGGAGGCAGGGAGGGAGAGAGAAAGGGAGGGACAGAGGGAGGCAGGGAGGGAGAGAGAAAGGGAGGAACAGAGGGAGGCAGGGAGGGAGAGAGAAAGGGAGGAACAGAGGGAGGCAGGGAGGGAGAGAGAAAGGGAGGACAGAGGGAGGCATTGAGGGAGAGAGAAAGGGATGACAGAGGGAGGCAGGGAGGGAGAGAGAAAGGGAGGAACAGAGAGTGGCAGGGAGGGAAAGAGAAAAGGAGGAACAGAGTGAGGCAGGGAGAGAGAGAAAGGAAGGGAGGAACAGAGAGAGGCAGAGAGGGAGAAAGAAAGGGAGGGACAGAGGGAGGCAGGGAGGGAGAGAGAAAGGGAGGAGGAGGGAGGAGAGAGAAAGGGAGGAACAGAGAGAGGCAGGGAGGGAGAGAGAAAGGGAGGGACAGAGGGAGGCAGAGAGGGAGAGAGAAAAGGGGGAACAGAGGGAGGCAGGGAAGGAGAGAGAAAGGGAGGAACAGAGGGAGGCAGGGAGGGAGAGAGAAAGGGAGGGACAGAGGGAGGCAGGGAGGGAGAGAGAAAGGGAGGAACAGAGACAGGCAGGGAGAGAGAGAGAGAGAAAAGGAGGAACAGAGAGAGCCAGGAAGGGAGAGAGAGAGAGAGAAAAGGAGGAACAGAGAGAGGGAGAGAAGGAGGAAGAAGAAAGAAGTCGCGTGACGGGTAGGAGGACGCACTCTCCGATGCGGTCCTTATCAGCAACAATCCTCTTACAATCTAGGATTAGCGCGCGATAAGAGTTTCCCACGTGCCCGGGCGCGCGTGTCCTCAAGGGTGACTCTAAGAGTACCCAGCCACCCTTACCCTCCTCCCTCCCTCCCTCCCCCCCACCCTCCCTCCCTCTCCCCCTCTCCCCCTCCTTTTGCCTAAGGGATAAAGATCACGGACGCCCTCAGCCGTCACGTGCCGCTGTCTTTCCCTCCGCTTGTAGGGTTTAATACTCGCGCCGGGGGGGGAGGGGGGGAGGGGGGGATGCGTAATCTGTTATCTTATGATAAGATCCCGCGTGTTTGTGCTTGTCTGAGTGTGGGGGGGGGGGAGTTTGTGGGGGGTGAGTGTGTGGGGGGGGTGATTGTGTGTGGGAGGGTGAGTGTGTGTGGGGGGGAGTGGGAGGGTGAGTGTGTGTGGGGGGGGGGGGAGTGTGTGTGTGTGTGTGTGTGTGTGTGTGTGTGTGTGTGTGTGTGTGTGTGTATGTGTGTGTGTGTGTGTGTGTCTATTGTAGAATTAACTACAAAGAAATGTACCACTGTTCTCAGGGAGAATTCTTTATGCATCCAATAATGTTTATTATACCTCATAGAACAAAAAAAAATTACCACAATACAATACCGGAATGTTACTGTATGCTTACACCGGCACGCGCCTCGCCTAATTTTGTTCGCTCTTCTTGGAATAAAATGTACACAATAGATTTATAATGTATGATAATGTATAACACATTGTGATATAAATAAACTATGATACGGTATGATATGTATACATTATTATATACAACATGATGTATAATGAAATAGGCTGTATATGATATGATATAACAGTGTAATGCATAATGATTAAATGCATTATATAATATGTTATACATTGCATGATATACACAAATGCAATCCCTTAAAAATACTTGAAGATAAGAAAAAAGTTACCAAAGGGTACCAAGCAAAGTATATACGAAACAGTAAACAAAAAAAAGATAAAAATAGCCATAGAAGAAATACAATGACGAAGTAGGGAACGAAAAGAGAGAGAGATAAAAAAAGAAAAAAAAAATATGAAAAAAAAAAGAATAAAGGTTGGGTTGGGGTGGGAGGAGGAGGGGGGTGGGCATGGAAAGGGGAAGGAGGAGAGGGGGATAAAGTATAAAAAAAAGTGAAAGGGAGAAAAGGAAGACAAAATATGACAAACACAATTGATGAAAGACAAGAGAGATAACAAATGAAATATTTTTGAAAAACAAGATAAAATGAATGAACAGAAAAAGCACAAAAAAACAGAAACAAATAGGGAGTATGAGAGAGGAGGGATAGAAGAGGGAAAGAGAGAATGACGGGGAAGGGGGAGAGGGCAAAAAGGGGAAGGGGAAGGGAGACAGAGGGGGAAAAAACAGGAAGAGAGAAAGTAGAGAGACAGAGACAGAGAGACAGAGAGATAAACAGAAAGAGAGTGAGAGCAAGAGAGAAAAAGACAAGTCCAGACACAGAAAGCGAGAACAACAGAAACAGAGAAATCGAGAAAGAGAGAGAGAGAGAGAGAAATCGAGAGAGAGAGAGAGAGAGAGAGAGAGAGAGAGAGAGAGAGAGAGAGAGAGAGAGAGAGAGAGAGAGAGAGAGAGAGAGATAGAGAGAGAGAGAAAGAGAGATAAACAGAAAGAGAGCGAGAGCAAGAGAGAAAAAAACAGGACCAGAGACAGAAACCGAGAACAACAGAGACAGAGATCGAGAAAGTGAGAGAGAGAGAGAGAGAGAGAGAGAGAGAGAGAGAGAGAGAGAGAGAGAGAGAGAGAGAGAGAGAGAGAGAGAGAGAAATCGAGACAGAGATCGAGAAAGTGAGAGAGAGAGAGAGAAATCGAGAGAGAGAGCAAGAGCAAGAGACGAGTAGAGAGAGGGAGGGGGGGGTAGG
>NW_028234413.1:35285453-35287953 GCF_977035675.1 Penaeus japonicus | reverse complement strand
GAATCAGAGGCAGAGACAGACACACAGACAGACAGACAGACAGACAGAGAGGCAAACAGACTTACGAAGATAAAACGCGAAGACCAGAGACAGCGAGAGACGAGCGACGAGCGAGCGACGAGAGAGCGAGAGACTGCAACCGACAGCCAGGCAGAGCAAACAGCCAAAGACAGCAAGAGGGATCAACCAGCGGGGCCTCATTCCTCTCTGTATCTTATTACTGTAGCATTCCCGTCAAGCCACAACTTCTGTCACTTTGTTAGACTGAAGGCCATATTGGGACCCGCACTGGCGATCCCATTTCGTATAGTTCATTCTTCTCTCTAGGATATACGGCGTGGAGATACCCCCACCCAACCCCCCCAACCCCACCCCCTCACTCCTTTACCCTCTTACCCCTTCACCCCCGCATCCTCTCATCCCCTCACCCCCTCAGCCCCCTCAGCCCCTCACCCCCTCAGCCCCCTCAGACCCCTCATCGCCCCTTCCCCCTCCTCCACCGTTCCCTTTTTTATCCCTCCAATTCTAAGGAAATTTTCGGAATGACGTGTCTACGACAAACCTCTCTTGTGTCATTGGTAAATCGGCTTTGAAGCTCATTAAGTTTCCCGAACCGTGGAGGTACACTTTCGGCCGAGGACACTGTGCTTGCTTTTATTATCATCATACGAGCTACACATACTCGATATTGCTCCGAATAATCTCATTCACAGTTCGGCCACACATTCTGCTTCTTTTGAATGGAATTCGAGTAGTTCTTACGCAATTATAAACATATATTCACAAGGGGAATAGAGAGGAAGAGGACCAGATCCCACGAGTGGAGGATTGGAGGGCATCTGTTGAGGGCGCGCGATTCAATCCCACTTGTAGCGGATGGAACACTCCAGACGCGGTCTTTGGAGAGGACGCGGCAGGGGGCATAACCCATTTTCTTTCTCGATCCCGCATTATCGTTTCTCTTTTGTTTATTAAACTGTTTCACGTGCTTTTCCTACGCGGCGGGGGGAAGGGGGGGAGGGGGGGAGGGGATGGGGATGCCAATTGCCTCAATGGGGTCGTGTTGTTATTATTATAAGCGAATACGACAAGCTCTCCGGAAACCATTTGCCACGGCGGAAAGAGATGTCAGAATAACGCGGTATAACGTAATTTCTTTTTTCTTTTCTTTTTTATTTCTCTCTCGGAAATAAAAATGTATTAACAATAGACGAGAGAGAGAGAGAATAAAAAAAAATCTACGACCGGAGGCAAATTATCCGGTTGACCTTCGGGACAAAGAGGCAGGAAGGGGAAAGGCGAAGAAACAGAAGAAAGATATAAAGAAGAGGAAGATAAAAACGAAGGAAGAGAAGCAGGAAAAGAAGACGCATATGGCATCAAAGAAAAAGAAAGCGAAGATAAGATAAAATTTATAAATAGGTTTAGAATTATACATTTATAGATGTGAATAGATATAGATTGATATACATGATGATGTGTATTTGATTGATAAATGTATATAGAATTATATATCTATAAATATATATAGATTACATAGATATATAATATATAGATAGCATTAAAATCTCACACATAATATGAAAACGAAATTCAAGCACGGTCCCGTATTTTATGATAATGGTAGGCTATTGATGCATTACACATAATGGCCTCGGATGGATAGAAGCAGAGAGAGAGACGGGTAGATAGATAGATTAACATGTTATATATATATATATATATATATATAGAGAGAGAGAGAGAGAGAGAGAGAGAGAGAGAGAGAGAGAGAGAGAGAGAGAGAGAGAGAGAGAGAGAGAGAGAGAGAGAGAGAGAGAGAGAGAGAGAGAGAGAGAGAGAGAGAGAGAGACAGATGGATAGATAGATAGATAGATGGGTAAGTAGACAGAAAGATATATAGACCAAATAGAAATACTGTCAGATAGATTGATGCATTTCTTTTATGAACTTTATCACATTTACTTTGATATCATAATCACATTTTTAATAGTAATGGTAATAGTACCAGCAGCAGCAGCAGTAGTAGTAGTAGTAGTAGTAGTAGTAGCATCAGTTATGGTAGTAGTTGTAGTAGTAGTAGTAGTAGCATCAGTTATAGTAGTAGTTGTAGTAGCAGTAGTAGTAGTGGTAGTGGTGGTAGTAGTAGTAGCAGCAGCTGTAGTGGTAGTTTTAATAGCAGTAGTAAAAGAAATATTAGTAGCAGTAGCAATAGCAGTTGTAGTATTAGTAGTAGTTGTGGTAATGGTAACAATTATTATTAGTATGGTAGTAGCATTATTACTTCTATAGTCGTTTCCCCATCAGAATGACAATAAATATAGCAATATGTAAACATAATCATGAGAAAGCAGCATATAAATAAACAAATAAATTACTAAAAGTAAAAGGGAAAAAAAGTAAAAGTAAAAAACCAAAAAAAGAGTGAAAATAAAAGCAAAAAAAAGTAAAAGTAAAAGCAACAAAAAGTGAAAGTAAAAAAAAAAGTAAAAGCAAAAGC
>NW_028234413.1:35267953-35272953 GCF_977035675.1 Penaeus japonicus | reverse complement strand
GAGGATGAAGGGAGAGAAGGAGCAGGGGAAGGGAGGAGGAAGAGAGGGAGGAGGAAAGAGAAAGGGAAAAAAAGGAAAGAGAGTGAGAGAGGAGGGGAAGGAAAGATGAAAAGGAAAGAGAGTGAGAGAGGAAGGGATTGGAAATGGAAAGAGGGAGGAGAGAAGGGGAGAGAAAGAGGGAGAGAGAGAGAGAAGGAGAGGAAGGAGGGGAGGGATGATGTATGTCAGGAGAGAAAGATAAGATACGGAGGGAAAGATGAAAGGAAGAGAGAAAGGAGGAGAGAAAGAGGGGTGAAATAGGAGCCAAAGCGGAAGGGGGAAAAGAGGGGAGATGAAAAGGAGGGAAAATTAACGGATGAGGGAGAGAGAAAAGGGGTATGACAGGAGATAGAATCGGTGAATGAGAAGGAGCGAAAGAGAGACAGAAAGAAAGAGAGAAAGAGCGAAAGCGATGAGAGAAAAGTCATGAATAGGATGGACGAAGAGGGAAGAGAGGAAGGAGGGGAAAGGAAGGAGAATGAAGAATAAGAGAGAGAGAGAGAGAGAGAGAGAGAGAGAGAGAGAGAGAGAGAGAGAGAGAGAGAGAGAGAGAGAGAGAGAGTTAGGGAGAGATGGGGGGGGGGGGGCAGAGAGGGAAAGAGAAAAGGTTGGGGGAGAATCTATAAACTATGGAAACGGATGAAAAACCAAGGCAGGGGAACTGGGGTTGGAAAAGAGAGACAGAAGGAAGGTCAAAGAGAGAAAGAGGGAAGGGGAAAAAGGGGGAAAGGCATAATGATGAGAAATGTAATAAAGAGGGGGAAGAAAATGTCAGTGTATGTGAAGGAAGGAGCGAGAGAGAGAAAAGAGTAGAGGTAAGAAGGAAGGAAGGGTAGGGAGGAGAAAGAGAGAGAGAGAGAGAGAGAGAGAGAGAGAGAGAGAGAGAGAGAGAGAGAGAGAGAGAGAGAGAGAGAGAGAGAGAGAGAGAGAGGAGTGAGAGAGAGAGAGAGAGAGAGAGAGAGAGAGAGAGAGAGAGAGAGAGAGAGAGAGAGAGAGAGAGAGAGAGAGAGAGAGAGAGAGAGAGAGACAGACAGACAGACAGACAGACAGACAGACAGACAGACAGACAGACAGACAAACAGAGACATACAGAGAGAGGAGGGAAGTAAGAAAGAAAGAGAGAGGGAGAAGGAAGGTGGGTGAGAGAGAGAAAAGAGAGAGAGAGAGAGAGAGAGACAAACAGACAGACAGATGAAAAGAGTGACAGAATGAGAGGGAGAGAGAGAGAGAGAGAGAGAGAGAGAGAGAGACAAACAGACAGACAGATGAAAAGAGTGACAGAATGAGAGGGAGAGAGAGAGAGAGAGAGAGAGAGAGAGAGAGAGAGAGAGAGAGAGAGAGAGAGAGAGAGAGAGAGAGAGAGAGAGAGAGAGAGAGAGAGGAAGAGAACAGAGAGAGAGAGAGCAAGAGGGAGAGAGAAAACAAGAGAGGGAGAGAGAGAGAGAGCGAGAGAGAGAAAGAAAGAGAGAGAGAGAGAAAGAAAGAGAGAGAGAGAGAGAGAGAGAGAGAGAGAGAGAGAGAGAGAGAGAGAGAGAGAGAAGAAAAAAAATTAAGGAATGAAAAAGAGAAAGAATACAATACAATAAATTAAACAAGCAAGAAAGATGTGTAAAAAAAAAAATGGTGTTAATGAAGAAACATGAAATAGGAAGATTAGGAAGCGGGAAGAAAAAACGATGAAAGGAAGAACAGGCAAAGGAGAGAAAGTTAGGAGGAGAAAAAGAAAAAAGAGACGTAGAGTATAAAAAGAGGGAGGACAAGGAGGGGGTGAAGGAGAACGGAGGAAGGAAGAGAAGGAGGGAGAGGGCAGGAAATAGAAGGAAGAGGGAAGGTTAGGGGAAGAAAGGGAGGGGAAAGAGAGGGCATGAGTTGACTGCAGTGAAAAGAGAGAATGGGAAAGGGAGAGAAAGAGGGGGAAAGAAAGACAAAGAAGGCGAAAGGAGGGAGGGAAGGACAAGGGAGAGGAAAGAAGGGGAAAAGGAGGCGTGGAACGATTGGCGAGAAGAAATAGGGGAGAAAGAAAAGGAAGGGAGGGAAAAGAGAGAGAGAGAGGAGAAAGAGAGAGAGAGGAGCGAGAGAGAGAGAGAGAGAGAGAAGAGCAAGTGAAAGAGAGACAGGCGTTGAAAATACGAATGAGAAAAAAAAATGCAATAACGGAGATACACAGAGACAAAAAAAACGAGACAAAAAGAGCAGTAAAGAGAAAGAGAGGCAAAAGATAGAAAGAAGATAAAGATACAAATAAAGGATAGACACACATATAAAATACACATAACAAAAAAAAAAGAAAAAAGAAAGAGGGAGAAGGCAAAAACAAGATAAACGAAAGGGAAAGTGAAAGACAACAAAAGTGGAGGCGAAACGGACCAAATCCAGAGCAATACGAGGCCAAGCGTATAAAATCTATACGCTTGAACACCCGATTTCAGACCCCCCTCCTCCGCCCCCCCCTCTCCCCTCCTCCGTCCCCCCTCACCCCTCTCCCCTCTCCTCTCTCCTCTCTCCGCCCCTCTCCCCTCTTCCCCCGTTTTACCTTTTACCTCTCCCTCTCGCCTTTCTCTCTCTCTCTCTCTCTCTCTCTCTCTCTCTCTCTCTCTCTCTCTCTCTCTCTCTCTCTCTCTCTCTCTCTTTCTCGGCTGTCTTTTTCTCTTTTTCTCTCTTTCTCTGATCTTTGTTCTTTCTCTGTCTGTTTGTCTTTTTTGTAGTCGCTAGGTTTATCGGTGTACTTAGTTGTCTATGGGGTTGCGCTTATCTGAGATACTCTATCATTCGCTCTCTCCTCTCTCTCTCGCTCTCTGCTCTCGCGATCTTCTGCTGACGAGACATAAGAGATGCTAGCGAGAATCGACGCAGCTCGCTCTCGCTCTCTCTCTTTCCGTTCTCTCTTCTCTCTCTCTCTACTCTCTTTTTTTTTACCCCCTCTCTTCTCTCTCATCTCTCTTCCCCAACACCTCTCTTCCAAACTCGACCTGTCTCTTCTCTCTCTCGCTAAAACTTCTCTCTCTCTCTCTCTCTCTCTCTCTCTCTCTCTCTCTCTCTCTCTCTCGCATTATTTCCTGCCTTCTTTTCTCTTCCATTCTCTTCCACCGCGTATTATCCCTCCCTTCGTCACCTTTTTCTTTCTTTGATCTTCTTATACCCTTTTCCCATCTTTATCATCCTTTCCTTTCTTCTTCTTTTTCGTTATACTTATTTATGTTTTTTTTAATCCTTTTGTTTCTTCTCTTTCTTTCCTTTATGTAATCTCATTTTCTCTCCTTCCTTTTTCTGTAAATTTCTCCTCTTCTCTTTTTTTTCCTCCCCATATTTCTCTATCTCCTTTGCTTTCCCCTGTTTACCTGATTATCTTTTTTCTCCCCATTTCCTTAATTCTCTCTTCTTTTTACTATTTCCCTGATTTTTTTTTCTTTTTATCCCCATTTACCTGACTATCTCTCCTTCTCTCCCTATTCCCCTGATTCTCTCTTTTTCTCCCCATTTCCCTAATTCCCTCTCCTTCTTACTCTTCATCCTATTTTTTCTCGTTTTCTCCCATACTTCCCTACGTCTCTCTCATTTTCCCTATTTCCATGATTATCTGTTTTTCTCCCCGTTTCCTTTTTTCCCCTATTTCCCAAATTTTCTCTTGTTTTTTTTTCGTATTTCCCTAACTCTCTCTCCTTTTTACCCTATTTCCCTAATTCTTGGATTTTCTCCCCTATTTCACATTGTCCTTCCCCCCCCCCCTCCACCTCAAGCCAGAAGACACGACATCACCTCATTTCCTTCTCTCTTCCTCCCCATTCTCTCCCTCCGTCTCTTCTGTTTTCTCCCTCCTTTTCCTCTTCCTCTTCCTCCTCCTCCTCGTCGTCCTCCTCCTCCTCCTTTTCCTCCCAGCCTCCACTTTCTAGTCTCTCCCCGTGTACTCCTTTTCCTCTCTTACTCCTTTACAACCTCCTTCTCTTCCTCTCTCCTCCTCCCTCCTCTTTCCCTTTTCCTCCTCATCTTTGTCTTCCTCTTCCTCCTCCTCCTCCTCCTACTCTGGTTTTTCTTCTTCTTTGCTTTCTTTACCTTCTTCTTCTATTCTCTTTTTTTCCTACTCTTTTTTTTTCTTTTTTTTTTCTTCCTTTTCTTATTTTGCTCCTTTTTTTTTCCTCCTCCTCCTCTTCATCTCCCTCCACCTCCTCCTCCTCTCTCATACATTTTTTTTCACTTCTCCCTTTTGTTCCTTTCTTTCCTACAGAGGCAATCGCTCCCTTTTCTTTCCCATTCCTTCCCTCCCCCCTTCCCTCCCCCTTTTCCTTCCCTCCCCCTCCCGCCTCCCCTCCCCTCCTCCCCTCCACCTTCCCTCCCCCTCCCCCCCCCCTCCCCCTCACCTCCCCCTCCCCCCCCACCCCCCTCCCCCTGCCCCCCGCCCCTTCCTCTCCCCCCCTTCCCTCCCCCCTCCTCTCCCCCCATCCTCCCTCCCCCCGCTCCCTCCCTCCCTCCCCCCCACCGCCTCCCCCTCTCTCCCCCCCCCCCCATCTCCCTCCCCCCCTCGCCCTCCCCTCTCCCCTCCCTCCCTAACCCCTTCCCTCCCCCCCGCCTCCCCCCCCTCCCCCGCCCGCTTCCACCTCTATCCCCCATCCCCGCCCTCCTTACCCCTTCCCCTCCCTCCCCCCACCCCCCCACACTCCCCCCCCACCCCCCCTCCCCCCTCCCCCCCCCCCCCCCCCCACCCCCCCTCCCCCCACCCTCCCCCCCCTCCCCCCTCCAGCTTTCCCCACAGATTCCTCCCTCCCTATCCCTCCCTATTTTCCCCTCTCTCTCTCTCTCTCTCTCTCTCTCTCTCTCTATCTATCTATCTATCTCTCTCTCTCTTCTCTACTTTCCCCCCTCCCCTGCCCCACCCTCCCCCCCATCCCCCTTTCCCCCCTCCTTTTCCCTCCTCTCCCCTCCTTTTTCTCCTCCTTCCCTCGTGTTCCATCATTTCCCCCCCTCTC
>NW_028234413.1:35242953-35247953 GCF_977035675.1 Penaeus japonicus | reverse complement strand
AGGGCCACAGACTCCGCCGCCGCCACTGCCGCCGCCGCCGCTGCCGTTCCTCAGAAGCTGGTGAGTCTCTACCAGATGGTCTCATAGGCGCAGTTTCTCTGCCTTCGTTCAGTTTTTATACTTTGTCTTTCGTGGTTGGTTTGGCATTTTTCGTATCATAGTGAAACTGAGTCTCCATTTTGGTGTTTAGTTTTTTTTTATTTTTTTTATTTCTGACATGCGACCTCGTCATGCTATTTGCCTGACTTCTCCCCTCATTTCCCCTCATTTCCCCTCACACACACACACACACCCTTGAGAGAGACAGGGGGTATAAAACAACCCCTTCCCTCACCCATCCTCACCCACTCCCCCTCCAAGCACGCACGCACACACGCACGCACGCACCCATCACAACTTTAAAATCACCAACAGAACAATTCAGTTGCCTCTCTCTCTCTCTTTCCTCTCTATTTCTCTCTTTCTCTCGTCCGCTCTCAATTCGAAGCAGTGGGGGACGGAGAGAGAGAGAGAGAGAGAGACTGAGTGATACATAGAAAAAGACAGAATATGAAAAACAAAAAGAGAAAGAGGTACATAAAGAAAAGGAAGAAAGAGAGAGAGGGAGAGAAAGAAAGAGAGAGGGAGAGTATTCCAATATGAAAGTCGCCATCTTTTACTCCTACCATTGTGCGTGTGGACTTGACGTTTAGCCACAGCCGTCACATTGTCCTAGCCCAGCTATCGTCATTTGCTTATTTATGTCTTGCACTCTTTTTTCCTATTATTTTGCTCCGGCAACGAAAATGGTGGCTTGATGTGTTTTTTGTTTTTTTTCATCTCTTACTCTCATACTTACTCTTACTCTTTCTTACTTTCGCTCTTTCTTACTTTCGCTCTTTCTTACTTTCGCTCTCTCTCTTTCTCTCTCTCTCTCTCTCTCTCTCTCTCTCTCTCTCTCTCTCTCTCTCTCTCTCTCTCTCTCTCTCTCTCTCTCTCTCTCTCTCCACCATTTTATAGCATTTAGTCTTATTTTTTTCCTAGACATTTTCAGAAATTATATTTTTTTCCCAATTGAGCTGATTTTGCTATAGATTTATAATTATCATTCTTCAGTCCTTATTTTTGAAGTTTGGTTTATGTATCATATTTTTCTGTCATTATTCAAATTTAAGAATTGGGTGGGGTCGCTTAGTGTATATTTTTATGTGTTCTGTGTTTGTGTTCATCTATTTGCGATATATATATTTTTTTCTTTTCTTTTCTTTTCTTTCTTTCTTTAGTGGCTATTTTAGTGTTGATTCGATGTGGCAAGAATTTCTAAAAAATTCTTGAAATTATGAATCAGTTTTAAAAGAATACATGAGTTACATTTTCTTTTCTATGTCACGTCAAAGTTTTCAGAAACAAGAGTTCAAAATTACATGACAATAAACTGTAATTTTATTTGTTACATCATGAATTATAAGGATATGCAAGACACAAGTTTTGAAACTTTGGAATTTCTTAGAAGTTTTCGGTGACTTTTGTGTGATCTAACCTGTACAAGTTCTTATTTTCAGATTTTTTCAAGTGTGTTCTAGAAACTGTGAAAACATAGAACAAGAAAAAGTATGTGTGCTTGTGTGGTGTTTATGTTAAAAAAAAAACAAAAAATTAAGAATATTGTGATTTTTTTTTCACTCTCTGTTTTTTGTGGAGGGAAATTGCGATGTATATTTATTTTTACAAAAAGTAACTGGTGATATTTTCCAAACCCAGTTTTATTTTTGAAGATCATCGCAAAGTGTTGGGGATGTGAACAATGTTTCGGAATTTTTATATTCTGTAAAATAAAGAAGTGTTGCGTAAGAATTAGTGTAATCTTATCAAGGTTATACTTAGACAAATATATATACATATGTATTTTTAATGTAGAATCTAGCTAAGTTATTTTAAGTCTGACTCGCGAGACGGGAAGTGAGTTGCACATTTGAATTTTTTTGAACTTCATAATCCAAAAGTCCGTTAAAAGCGAGCTCGGTTTTGTTTTATTATTTTTTTGTGAGTCGCGACAACAAAGCGATTCTGGAGGCGAAGGAAAATAATCCGAGGGAGAGGAGGAAAGGCCGCTGAAATACAATGCCGTTGGTCTGAAATATTTTTTCGTGTTGGTAGATTTTCCGTTTTGTCCGGCGAGGCGTTCTGTGGCCATGGCTGGAATCGCGGTGGAAGTGAGTCTTTCAGTGAATTCTTAAGGGATGGCTTTGGCGACTGTGGAGTATTTATTCCCCTAAAGAGAAGCGGCCTCGCCGAGGGAGCACACGTGTGGCGCTCCACCCGTGCGGCACGGCGGACGTTACCCGTATCTTATCTGCGGTGGCTTGGCCTGACGTATCCTGGACGATAAGCCGCGTGGTATGGAGGTCACCAGCCCACCCTCACCGCCACCGCGAGAACAATGACAGGCACCAGTCAGTGGAAATGGCGCTCCTGTTACGTCACTCCCAGGTGGCGCTGTGCTGCTATGCCCAACCAGCCCAGCCTTCTTCCAGCAAGCGCTGCCAGTTGTTGGCAGTCGTTAGCTAGGGTTCCTCGGAACAACATCGAGAGCTCCTGGCCGCTGTCAGCCTTCGGTTAGAGCGCCTCTTGCCATCCCCGAGGCCCCAGGTAGCACCCACTTGCCAGAGGGAGTGTCGCCCGCCTTCCAAAGTGCCCCAGCTGGTTCGCACACACGGCTCTTGGCTCTGCCCACGCCCCGACTCCGCGAAACTCTCCCAGCTGTTTCTAGTCAGCGGCCCGTTTACCCGCTCACGCCATGCCCGCTAAGCGTCGCCTGAATGGATTACGTGTCACGGAGCCTCTTCAGTCAGTCGTGACGGAGAGAGGGATTCGCTGGCGGAGTCTGCGGTTCGAGATGAGATGAGTGAGGTGAGTCTGCGTGGCCAAGGGGAAGGAGGGGCGAGTGCATCGGAAGGGTTATCATATCGACGGCTCTCGGTCCAATTCCTGTAACGAATTCGGAGCCTGTGACCGGTCGCGAGAAGAGGGGGAGTGGGCGCGCTGCTTTTTGCTTCTTCTTCTCTCTTGTTCGACATCGAGTGGAAATGGTGTTGCCAGTCATGGAGGTAGATTAATAATTTGTGAAGTGAGATAAGCGTCTGTGTTTGCACTTCTATGAATTTTGCTTATTTCCTCTCTCTGTCTCTGTCTGTCTGTTTCTCTCTCTCTCTCTCTCTCTCTCTCTCTCTCTCTCTCTCTCTCTCTCTCTCTCTCTCTCTCTCTCTCTCTCTCTCTCTCTCTCTCTCTCTCCCCCTCTCCTCTCTCTCTCTCCTATCTCTCTCTCCTATCTCTCTCTCTCCCCTCTCTCTCCCTCCCTTAGCTTCTCCACCCAAGCACACAGACAGTCTCACCCCCCCTCCCCCCTCCCCACCCTTCTCTCCTTTTGCCTCGTCAACCCAACGGAGGCAGCATGCACTCACACCCCTCTTTCACCCCTCTTTCTTTCCCGCCTGACTCGCCCTCGCTCCGCCATTCTTGTGCAACGTGCGCACCGTTGCACACCCCCTTATCTACTTACGTCCGCCTGCAGCCCCTCTTGTTTAATTACATGCTTTAGTAGCGACGCTCATGTGCTCTCCTCCACAGTCCATCGCGACAACAAGTACTAAACGCAGCTCACAGTGTCTTCAGCACGGCCCTCTCCCTCCCTCTCTCCCCCCCTTCCCCCCACCCTCTTATCCCACCCATATCTCCTCTCCTCCCCCGTCTGCTCAACCCCCCCCCCTCCCTCCCTCCTGTACTTGCAAGTAGTCCCTCCTCTTTCCTCGTCCCTCCTTCTCCCCCCCCCCCCCCGTACTTGCACATAGTCCCTCCCCTTTCCTCCTCCTCCTCCTCCTCCTCCCCCCCATCTCACACTCCCTTAACCCCCCCCTCCCCCCCGTCTTCCATGCTTCTTATACCGCCTCCGCCCCGTCCAAGACACCAGTAGAGGCGAGGGAAGCCCCGGTGATGTGCCGTCGCGTGGTGCTTCGGCCTGAGTGTGTGGCACAGAAGAAGAAGAAGAAGAAGGAGTTGGTTAAAGGAGGAGGAGAAGGAGGATGAGGAAGAGGAAGAAGAAGAGGAAGAGGAAGACGCGGGTGATAGTCACAACCAATTACTCCGGCGACCCACTTAGATCAATTGCGGAAACAGTAAGTGGCCAAGAATTTAGGGTTCTAGTTCTGTGAGAGAGAGAGACTCTGTGTTGTTGTTGTTGTTGTTTTTTTGAGCGATGGAGAGTCGTCGGCTTTTTTGGTGTGTGTTTTTTTCGGGGCTCTCATTCTTAGAAAAGGTATCATTAGTTGTAGTTTCTTTTTTCACATAGAATCGTCTTGTACTGTTTTATTTTTTTACTGATTGTGAGACATCGGAAAACTAGAGTGGGTACTGTACTGTGAATACTTGTATATATACACGCAAGTGAACACATACTTACGTTACATGTACACATGTGATACACTTGACTTATCTTCATGGTTACTCAAACACGAACACTTATGCTAGCGCCGACACACACACTCTCACACACACACACACACACACACACACACACACACACACACACACACACACACACACACACACACACACACACACACACACACACACACACACACACACACACACACACACACACACACACACACAGACCACTCCTGTGCTGATATGGCAGCGACATTATTCATCAGGCTAAGCAAGTGGTTTCCCAAATAGCCCAGCCTTGTAATCTTGCTTCACCTCCAACTAGCGAACCGACAGCGAAATGGCCCGAACTAATTATTTTGAACTACCGAAAGAGAGAGAAAGAGAAGAGGGGGGAAAAAAAGGCCACATATTCTGGTTTTAAGTAAATGACTCGGGTTATCAGATTACCCAGTGTGTAGTGTGAGAAGAGGCTATCCCTCCCCCCTTCTCCTTCGTCGCCTTACCCTCGTCTCGTTTCCACTCATATCCCCTCCCTTGTCTTCCCTCATCTCCCCTTCCTCGTTTCGTCTCCCCTC
>NW_028234413.1:35232953-35237953 GCF_977035675.1 Penaeus japonicus | reverse complement strand
TTTTCTAATATGTATTTTTGTCTATTTTTCTCTTACCTTCATATTACTCGCTTTTGTAATATTGTAATATTTTGGTAAGGGGGTCCTCTATAGACGTTATCATTTTGTAACGGGTGCTAGATACGTAAGGGGTCTAGACGTTTTATTGAAAAAAGAAATGTGTATTTTTTAATCATGTTTTTCCCCCTTGGGAGTGTAGGTGTTTTTGTTCGTGTTAATGTTATTTTCTGCGATATTTTTTTTTTCGTGTTAATGTTATTTTTACGATTGGATATCATTGGCTTGCCTTTATCTAGTTGACTAGTGAATCAGCTGACATTTCCTTGTTTATTATTGTTTTCAAAATTGTTTCCATTACCGCCACCTTCCCTCCCGATGCCAGGCTCTCTCTCCCTCTATCTATCTATCTATCTATCCCTTTCTCATTCTCTTTCTCTCTCTTTTTGTCTCTCTTTCTCTCTTTCTCTCTCTCTCTCTCTCTCTCTCTCTCTCTCTCTCTCTCTCTCTCTCTCTCTCTCCTCTATCTCTCCTCTCCCTCTCCCTCTTCCTCTTCTCTCTCTCAGCTCTCTTCCTAACATTTCTTCATCTTCCGTCGATGCTCTCTCTCTCCGCCCTCCCCCTCCCCCCGTTTATCGTGCTACCCCCTCCCCCTCCCTCTCCCTCTCCCTCTCCCTCTCCCTCTCCCTCTCCCTCTCCCTCTCTTCCATCTCGCTTCTTGGCGCACACTCACTACAGCGTGGGTGGCAGAGTGGTCTAACGTTGGCAAAGGTGAGGCCAGGTAACAGTGCCTCTTGGTGGCAGAGAGGGGGCAGGGGGTGCTGGGGGAGGGGGGAGAAGGTAGAGACTAGGAAGCTGAGAGGAGGAGGGAAGGAGAATGAAAAAAGTAAAGGTAGAAGAAGAAGGAGAAGGTAAAAGTAGAGGGAGAAGAAGAAATAGGAGTAGAAGAAGGATGGAAGGGAGAAGGATAGGAGGAGAATGAGGAACGGGGGTCACACATCGAAGAAGGGACGAGGAGGCACACACTCACACACTCACACACAACGAAGGGGAGAAACGGATAGGGAGAGGAGAGAAGGGTGTAAGCAGGGTGTGAGGGGAGAGCGAGTGGAGGTGGGAGAAGGGGGGGGAGAGGGGAACCCAGAACGAGGGGAGAGGTTTGGGAAGGAGGCTAGCGAGAGGTGGAGGAGGAGGGGGGGAGGGAGAAGGGGGGTAGGGGGGGGAGGAGGGCGAGGTAGACAGCGGCGGACATCGCTCAGAACCACGACACCAGGCGCCACTTGCCGCACGCCTCCACACGGGCCATTATCTCGCGGTCTTATCTCCGCACTCCCGTCACCACGGCGGCGTCCCGCGGTGCCCCCGTGGAACCGGCACGTAATTAATGCTAATGATTCATATCCAGGCCGGAATGGCGACGGCGGAGGGACTCGAACGCGAAAAAAGGGGAGGAGACCGAGCGGGTGGGATCCCTCTGGAGGCAGCGAGGGCGGGTTTGAGGGTCTTCTTCCTCCCTCCCCTCCCGCTCTCTCGCTCGCTCGCTCTCTGTCGCTCTCTCTCTCCCGATCTGGTTCTCTCTCTCTCATTCTCCCTCTCTCTCGCGATCTGGCTGTCTCTCTCTCTCTCTCTCACTTTGACCTTTCCATATTCATTTATTCTTTCGCCATCCTTTCTCTCTCTCTCTCTCTCTCTCTCTCTCTCTCTCTCTCTCTCTCTCTCTCTCTCTCTCTCTCCTCCTCCTTTCTCTCCTCTTCTCTCTCTCTCTCTCTCTCTCTCTCTCTCTCTCTTTCTCCTTATCCCTCTCCCCCTCCCTCTCTCCCTCCCTCCCTCCCTCTCTCCCTCTCCCTCTCCCTCTCCCTCTCCCTCCTTTCTTCCCTCGCCCTCTCTCTGCTTTTATTAGTCCGCCTCGAAGCGCCTTCCCACGAACCGCATCCCTACGCCTCCGGGCCGCCAGGAGCAACGAACCCGCCTACAACCCAACCCAGGGGTCACATCCTACATCCTACTTACTAGCCATTGGGCCCTTCCCACCGACCCCCAAGGGGATCCTGTTCACACCTGCCACTAGATGGACCCTCTTCCCCTTCTCCCCCCCCACCCCCCACTACTCTCCTCCTCCTCCTCCTCCTCCTCCTCCTCCTCCTCCTCCTCCTCCTCCTCCTCCTCCTCCTCCTCCTCCTCCTCACACTAGAACCCCTGTTGGTTAGGAGTTCCCCTCACCTGCCGGGATTCGAACGGAGGTAACCGTTCCTGGAGAAATCCTTAGCCTGGTGTAGAGTCCCCCCCCCCCCACCACCCCAACTACCGAAAGTGCCCCCCACCCCCTCCACCCTACCCCATATCCTTCCCCCTCCCCCTCCCTCCCCTCTCATGAGCGAGGGGACTTGGCTAGGATATACTCAGCTGAATGGCATGACTTGATTCATGTGGGCTGTCGTCCAGGCAATCCCGTGGCGGGCCGAATCGCCGCCGGGTTACCCATGCTGTTCCCCATCTCTTCCCCAGTCTCTTCTCTCTCTTCCCCACTTCTCTTTCTCCCTTATCCCCTTCTCTTTCTCTTTTCCTCCCTCCCTCTCACAAATAGACACACACACGTTTATTGTCATGCCTTGCCTCTTCTCTTCACTCTTCGTTCATTCTTCCATCGACACCCTGCCATTCCTCCACCTCCTCCTCCTCCTCCTCCTCCTCGTCTTTCTCCTTTTCCTCCTCCTCCTCGTCTTTCCTTCCCTTCCTTATCAACTTCTTTCCCCTTTTCCTCTCCCCTCATTGTGCGTGTCATCCTTTCTGTTCGCGCATCCTCTGGTGTCTATTCGCATCCCCTCTTCACCTCCCCTCTTCTCTTCCTCTTTTTGTGTCTGAGTGCAAGGCCGTTCCCCTCCTCTTCCTCCTCCTCCTTTTCTCCTCTTTTCCTGCCTTTTCTCTTCCGTCTCCGTTCGTCCTTCTCCTTATCTCCTTTATCTTCTTCACCTCCTTTTCCCTTCATCCTCCACATCCCCTCCCCTCTGCTCTCCTACCTCTCCTTCCCCACTTCCCCTATTCTCCCCTTCCCCACCCCCTCCCTCCCCATCCCTTCCCTTCTCCCCTCTCCCCTCTTCCCCCCACCCCCTTTCCCGCCCCTCTTACCCATCCCGTTCCATAGTTCTTTATTGGACTTTCTGCGTTGGTGCACATTCTCTACGGACGTCCGCTTGCCGTTCGTCTTTCGCTTCTTTCTCTTGGCTTGTGTGTGTTTTTAACTTTATTTCGTCCGACTTTTTCTTTTTTCTTTTTTTTTTCTTTTTGACTTGAGTTACCGGGCGCTCCTTCCCTTGAGTCGCTGTTTTTTTTTTTTTTTTTTTTTTGAGAGGGGGGGGGTTCTTTCGTGGTTTCGTTGTTTATTTGTTGTGGTGTGAGATTTTTAGGGGGTCTGTTTTTTTTTGTTTGTTTGTTTGGTATTCTTATTTCTTTTCTCTCTTTCTCTCTCTCTCTCTCTCTCTCTCTCTTTCTCTCTCTCTCTCTCTCTCTCTCCCTCTCTCTCTCTCTCTCTCTCTCTCTCTCTCTCTCTCTCTCTCTCTCTCTCTCTCTCTCTCTCTCTCTCTCTCTCTCTCTCTCTCTCTCTCTCTCCCTCTCTTTCTCTCTCTCTCCCTCCCTCTCTCCCTACCTCCCTCTCCCACTCTCTCTCTCTCTCGCTGCTTTCTCCCCCTTTCTTTCTCCACCCCCCCTCTCTCTCTCCTCTATTCCCCTCTTTCTCTCTCTCCTTCCCCCTCTCTTTCTCCACCCTTCCCCCTTTCTCCAATAGGCATCGTGGAACAGCCGATGTGATGTGTATTGGTATAGGGGAGTGTGAGGGTGGGAGTGGGGGAGTCGGAGGGGGGGGGGTTGTCCCACCATATACGGGCCCCATGTGTTGTCTTTCTTTTTTCTCTGGGCTTTTATTCTCTTTTTTTCTTTCATTCTTTAGTCTGTTTTTTTGTTTGTTTGTTTCTTTTTTATCACGCTGCCTCTTTTATTTCTTTGTATTCATTTATTTTATGTTTTTATTTATTTCGCTCTCCCTTCCTTCCCTCCCTCATTCCCTCCTTACTTCTCTCTTCCTCTACCCCTCTTCCTCTTTATCCTCCTCCTCCTCCTCCTCCTCCTCCTCTCCCTCCTCCTTCCCCTCCTCCTCCTTCCTCCCCTCCTCCCTCTTCCCCTCCTCCTCCTCCTCCCCTCCTCATCCTCCTCCTCCCCCTCCCCTCTTCCCCTCTTCCCCTCATCTCAGACTCCCATTTTCCTATTCCTCTTTTTGCTATGTACGTCATCCTGTCCTCCTCGTTTCCCCTCGCTTTTTCCCCTCAATCCTTTCCCCTTCATTCTCTCTTTCTCGAGTATCTTTCCTTTCTCGCTCTGGTCTTGGAGAAGCTGAAGAGTGTTTTATTGATTATAACTTTCCTTTTTTTTTGGGCCGGGGGGGAGGGAGGAGGGAGGTATGAGAGGGGGAAGGAGGAAGGGGGAGTGTTAACACGGGTGGTTTGTCGTATGTATTTTTTTTTATTTTATATATATTTTTTTTTCTTCTTTGCTTATTCATTATTTTTTATATTGATGGAAAGATTGAAAGGTGGATGGATTATTTATCTTTATTATCTTACATTTACGCGATTTTTTCAATATTTCTCTTCTTTTTCAGATTTATCACCCCTTCTTTTCATACCCTTCCCCCCTCCTCTTCTATTGCTTTGCCACCATCTGCAGTCTGCTGAAGCGTATTACAGGTCTTCTTTCTTACACGTGGCATAATCAGTTGAAATTACTTCTTGTGACTCCTCTCCCCTCTCTTCCCTCCCCCCTTCTCTCTCCCCTCTCCCCTTTCTCCTCTGCCCCATTGCCTCTCTCTCCCCTCTACCCCTTACCCTTCACTATATTCTATTTCTTTTTTTTCTTTTTCCTCACGGCTCTCGCATTACCATCTGAAAGACTCTTAGCCAAGATTATTTATTTATATATCATTTATCTAACTGCGATTCGTCATACGTACAGAT
>NW_028234413.1:35212953-35227953 GCF_977035675.1 Penaeus japonicus | reverse complement strand
GTACACTATAATCATAGGAAGTTGTCAGAAAACAAATGACCAGCATCACTATGATCATATGACGGTGATTGATATCATTTTGATCATTGGAAGTTGTCAGAGAAGAATAGCAATTCTCATTGTACTATTTCCAACATTTCCAACAGTCTTCCGCTGCCGACTATCATCATCATAAAACTGGTGTCACGATCTTCAATATATAAAAAGACTTGTGTTTGCTTTGATATCCGTGTGATATTTAAACTCGAATATTGGATTCCACGGACATAGATGTCTCTTCTTGGAGAGGGGGGTGGGGGTGGAGGGAGAGGGAGAGGGGAGAGGAGAGGAGAGAAGCGAAGGCGACGGGCAGGGGAGAATAGAGACGAAGGATGGAAGAAGAGGAGAAGGGGAGCTGGAAGGAATGGAATGCGATGGAGGAGGGAAGGAGAGAGGGTGAAGGGAGTGGAGAGGAGGAGGAAGAGAAGGGGGAGGGGATAGCCTCTCCATCTTTCTACTCGCAATATGTTTATAGTTTACAGTTCACATCGCAGATATAGATCATCGGGCGAGTCTTGGCCGGTCGCCAAATGAATTAGATGTCGTATCGCTGATGTGGGCGTGCGTTCGCCAGGGACTTGTTTGTATGTGCGCGTGTCTTTCGTTCAGTGTGTGTGTGCGTGTGTGTGTGTGTGTGTGTGTGTGAGTGTGCGTGTGTGTGTTTTTTTTTTTGTGTGTGTGTATGTGTGAGAGAGAGAGAGAGTGTGCGTCTATGTGTGTGCGTGTGTGTGTGTGCGTCTATATGTGTGTGTGTGTACCACTACATCCGCGACATGTATACGAGACAGCAAGGCTCCGTGTGCGCCTCAGGGTCCCGCACGGGCGCCTGGCCCTCGGGAGAGCTTCTTGGTCACATTGGATCTGCCACCTTAAGACAATGGCACGACAGTTACGACAAAAATTATGACCACACCATTTGCGACGACTGGAACGACCGGAGCCACTGGGATAGAGTAGAGTAGGGGGAAGGGGGAAGAGGGGAAAGGAGGGGGCTGGAAGGGAAGAAGGGGACAGGGAGAGAGGGATAGAAGGGGCAGGGAGAGAGGAAAGAGGGGAGGGGGCAGAGGAAGGGAAGATAGGAGGGAGGGGAGGAGGCAGAGGAGGGGAAGATAGGAGGGAGGGGAGGGGGCAGAGGAGGGGAAAGATAGGAGGGAGGGGAGGGGGCAGAGGAGGGGAAAGATAGGAGGGAGGGGGAGCAGGAAGGAAGGAGAAGGGAAAGAGAGAGAGGGAGGGAGGGAGGGAGGGAAAGAGGGAGGAGGGAGGTGGGGGGAAGGAGCTCTGAGAGGAGTGTCATCTTAATGGGGGGGGGGGGGAGAAGCAAGGAGACGTTAGTAAAATGAACCATTGATGTCGCCAGCTCGCGTCTGGTGCAGTGCGGACGTCCGGGCCGCTGTGTGTTTGTGTTTGTTTGTTTCTTTCTTTGCCTCTGTGTGTTTGTTTGTTTGATTATCTGTCTTAGTCCTGTGCGTGTTTGTGTTTGGTTAGGTGCGTGTGCGTTTGTATATTTGTATTTTGGGTTGTATGTGTGTCTATGTTTATGAGTGTTTGTGTTTGTTTGTATGTCTGTGTGTTTATAATTTTGGGTGTTGGTGGATGGGTGAATGTGCGTTTCCTACCATTATGGGACACGTGCGTTTATGTGTATCTGTGTAGAAATAACGTTTTAATAACAAACCCTTAAAAGCTATTTCAATGCAGTGTAATTAGAAAATAAAACTTGCAAGAGGATGGAGAAAATGCAAATGCATTTTAAGAATAACAATACTTGTTAACAAAACTGCTCTCAACTCTCGTTCTCTCTCTCTCTCTCTCTCTCTCTCTCTCTCTCTCTCTCTCTCTCTCTCTCTCTTTTTCTTTTTTCTTTTTTCTTTCTTCCCTCTCCCCTCTCCCCTCCATCATTCCAACCTTCCCTCCCTCCCTCTCGCCCACCCATCCCTCCCCTCCCTCCCTTCCCTCCCTCCCTTCCCTCCCTCCCTCCCTCCCTCCCTCCCTCCCCCTTTTTTAACACTGTTCTAGTTAAAACGAAACCACCATGTTATATAAAATGCCGCCACAGTAGTAGTAGTAATACCATACAAACATCCGGTCGTTCAACGCATCATCTCTTGTGTATTATCGTAAATTTCTGCGGGCTTTATGTCACCATTTTATTCGTTTATGTTTATGTCCTTTACTTATTTTTATATATTCTTTTTTTTTTTTTGGAGGGGTACATCATGCATATTTTTTACCTTTTTTTTGGGGGAGGAGTGGATTGCTGGGATATATGGGTTGTTGTTTTTTCGTTTTCTTTCTTTTTTTTTCTTTTTTCTTCTTTTTGGGGTAGGATATACTCCGTATTCTTCGTCCTAATGGGAAGTAGATAAATTGCTGGGTTCTCTGTGTCTATCTCCCTGTCACTTTCTTTCTTTTTCTCTTTCTCTAACTCTTTCACTCGTTCTCTCTCTTCTCTTCTCTTCTCTCTCTTCTCTCTCTCTTCTCTCTCTTCTCTTCTCTTCTCTTCTCTTCTCTTCTCTTCTCTCTCTCTCTCTCTCTCTCTTCTCTCTCTTCTCTCTCTCTTTCTCTCTCTCTCTCCTCTCTCTCTCTCCCTCACTCTCACACTCTCTCATACTCACTATCACTCTCTCTCCCTCCTAAATTCCCCCCTTGCTTAATTCTTCCTTATAAGGCACGGCCAAAGATTTTTTTTTATTTGTGGGTCATATTATATCACAATGATGAGCCACTAAGAGCAGTTCCGGCGGGTGGTTTATTTGCATAGTGCACAAAGAGTTTGCAAGTGGGTTTATGGCAGCTTAGAGGGGACACTCTTCCTTTCTTCTTTTTTTTCTTCTTCTTCTTCTTTTGTCTCTTTCTGCTCTTTCTTTCTTTCTTCCTTTCTTTACTTTTCGCTCTTTCTCTCTCTCTCTTTCTGTCTTTTTCTTTCTTTCTCTCTCTCTTTCTCTTTCTGTCTTTCTTTCTCTCTCTCTCTTTTTCTGTCTTTCTCTCTCTCTCTCTCTCTCTCTCTCTCTCTCTCTCTCTCTCTCTCTCTCTCTCTCTCTCTCTCTCTCTTTCAAAACCCTCTCCCTCTCATTCTTTATCTCCTGCTCCTTCTCCCTTTCCCTCTCACTCCTCACCTCTCTTTTCCTCGTCTGCTCCCTCTCATTTTCCTCACCCCCCCCCCTTCTTCTTCTTCTTCTATAGTCATCATTCATGTTCTCTCCTCCTCCCCCCCCCCCATATGTCTCCCCCTCTTTTTGTGGAGGGGGAAAAAAGGACACGTAATTCGACATCCGCGTTTCCCTTAACTTTATTACATCATGTAGAGAAATAGGGAGCCGTAATGACATAATGGATTTTTCTTCTTCTTCATCTTCTTCTCTCTTTCTTTTTTTCTTTTTTTTTATCTTTGTTTTTTTTCTCTCTTTCTCTTTCTATCTTTCTTTATCTCTCTTTCTCTCTCTCTCTTTCTCTTTCTCTTCCTCTCTCTCTCTTCCTCTCTCATTCTCTCTCTCTCTCTCTCTCTCTCTCTCTCTCACCAAGCATGGAGTAAAACCGGGTGTTCGAGAGAGAGATGGTGGGGGGGGGGGTGTTGAGGAGATGAAGAAATGCCTTGAATATTGAGATTTCAGCAATATAATTCGCATATTTTGAAAGTCAAGTTGCAATTGCATCGTTTGTCGTTTGTTGCATAGATCCTGAGAGACCGGAACGTTATTTTCGAGCGTAGAAGAACAACACAAAGAATGTTGAACGATTTTTTTTTCGGGAATGAGCGATGGTTTTAGTATGGGTGTGGGAGGAAAGGAAGGGGGGTGGAGGGGGTGGGAAGGAGGAGGGGATGGAGGGGTTGGGGTGGGGGGGTTAATGATAATGGCTTGGCATGTGATACCCGTTGCTAGCCATTACAATTTGCAACAAATTTGTTTCTCTTCTGAACTTTATGAGTTTCATTCTTCTGTGTTTTACGATTTATCTTTTTTCTTTGTCATTATTATTTTCCTATACTCACGCTCACATTTCTTTATTTTTCAGATCGAACAGAGAGACGAAACGATCGCAATGACTATTCTTCTTCGCCGACGATCGAAACTAAAGGTAATTTCCACGATTTTCTCATCTTTTTCTTCACCAAAAAAAAATAATGTGATAAGAAACTAAATGTATAGTGATTTTTCATTAGCTTTCGTGTCTCTTTTTCACTCTTTTTCGTCCATGTCTCATTATCTAAAGAGACGTTAGCGTAGCGATGTGTTGCGATGTCTTTTGTTAATCGTTGAGAGTGTTCTGATGTTATTGGCTAGTTTTTTATTTACTTCAATTTTATGTCCCAATTTTGGCACCAACTGTACGGAAGGACGGTTTTCTTTTTCTGTTCTTTTCGCTCAGTTATTTTCGTGTTTTCTCACTTGTTTTCTTGTTTATCTATTTCTTGCCCAGTTTCTCTTTTGTCTTCTCTTGTCTTGTCTTGTCTTGTCTTCTCCTCTCTTCTTTTCTCTTTTCTTCTCTCTTCTATCTCGTCTCTCGTTCTTTCTCCTTTCTCCTCTTTTTTCTCTCCCCTCTCTCCTTTCTCCCTTTTCAATGTTTGTTTATCCTTCTCTCCTCCTCCTTTCACTTCCCACCTCCTCTTATTCTCCTAAAGTCCACCCCCACCCTCACCCCCACCCTCACCCTCACCCCCAACCTCACCTTCACCCTCACCCTCACCCCCCCCCACCCCCACCACCACCCTTCCACCAATACAGTCGAAGCACCACCCCTCCCGCACATGTCCAACACTGCAAGTCGTTCTACAGTAATTAGTGGAGCGCTTCATCTCTGCCTCTCAACCCTTCCCCTTGCCTCCCTTTCCCCCTCTGTCTGTCTCATCTTCCTCTGCTTTCCCTCTTTCCTCTCTTCCTCCTTTCTCCCTCCTTTTTCTCCACCTTTTCCCTCTTCTATTTTCTCTTTTCCTTCTCTGGTTCCCCTTTCCCCTCTTACTCTTCCTTCCCCCTTTCTCCTTTTCCTTTTCCCCTCCCTCTTTCTCCAATCTCCATTTTCTCCTTTTCCCAATCTCCCTTCCCCTTTCCCTCCTCCCCTTTCCCTTCTCCCCCCCCCCCCATTCCAACCGCCCGTGCCAGTGCCTAAGCCTTCACGAGGGCGTGCAGCTACAGTGTCTCCGCCGACTTCGCTGGACGTCTGCCACGGACTCGTTCGTCTCTTGTCTATGGCTCTCTTTGGCTCTTCATTTGGCTCTTCATTTGGGGGTTGGTCTTCGTCCTCTTGTTTGTCTGTTCTCTTCTTCTTTCTTTCTTTTTCTGTCTTTCTTTCTCTGTTATTTTCTTTCTTTTTCTATTTCTCTCTCTCTCTCTCTCTCTCTCTCTCTCTCTCTCTCTCTCTCTCTCTCTCTCTCTCTCTCTCTCTCTCTCTCTCTCTCTCTCTCTCTCTCTCTCTCTCTCTCTCTTTCTCTCTCTCTCTCTCTCTCACTCACCCTCCTTCCCTCCCTCCCTCCCTCCCTCCTTCCCTCCTTCCCTCCCTCTCTCCCTCACACTCCCCTACACTCCCTCCCTCCCACCTTCCCACTCCCTCCCTCTCTCCCTCCCTCCCACTCCCTCCGTCCGGCTCTGACAGTGTGGCGTATCGCGTTTTGTCAGTTAGTATGTTCCAACATCCTTTCCCTCCTTGGATTCGCCTTAACTATATCCTTTCTCCGGCCTAGCCATTATCCATATTCACTTGACACACGCACACGCACACGCACATGCACACGCACATGCACACGCACACGCACATACACACACACACACACACACCTTTTCCCTCCATCCCCCCCCCTTCTCCCCTCAATCCACACCTACTTTCATCGCCTCTCATTTGACACTCATAAAGACTCACCTTTTCATTTCTTTCTCATTGGCAAACGCTCCTACGCAGAAGCACATTAACATACAGGCGTGCACGCTCAAGCACATACACACACACGCACACGCACACGCACACGCACACGCACACGCACACGCACACGCACACGCACACTTACACACACACACACACACACACACACACACACACACACACACACACACACACACACACACACACACACACATATACACACCTTTCTCCCCTTATGTCTCAAGCACATACCCGCCCTCGTGATACCCCCCCCCCCCACCAGGTATTCCCCACGCTCGTTGCCCATGCCCGCCCACAATGACAGTCGATCGAACGCCGCCCATTTGCCGCCCATTATGTGCTGTTATGTCTCGAGCGAGTCTTTGAGATTCTTTGCTTGTTCTTGTCTCTCTGTTTCCCCTCTTTCTGTTCTCCTTTTTCCTATTCCCCCCTTTTTTTGTCCCGTTTCTCTATTGTTTTTATTATTGGATTTTTTTTTCTTCTGTTTTCTTCCGTTTCTCTTTTATTTTCTTTATTCTTCGTCCTTCTCATCTTCTTTCTTCTGTCTATCTCACTTTTTCTCCTTATTTTTCGATTTTTTTTCTTTCTCTTTCTCATGTCCCTCCTCTCTACCCTCTTCCACCCACCCCTTTCTCTATTCCATCTAAGGGTATTGTGTCCCTCCTGCCCCATCCCCTATCCCCACCCCCACCTCCACCTCCAACCGCACATCCCACCCCCTCCTACCCCCTCCCTCACCCCCCTCGGCGGAGTGAAATATGTGGAATATGTAAATCCGGTGGCAGTTGTCCGCTCACGTCTCCTTTGATACGTTAACTGTGTGAAGGAAAGAGGGAAAATGATCTTGGGAGAGAGAGAGAGAGAGAGAGAGAGAGAGAGAATGAGAGAGAGAGAGAGAGAGAGAGAGAGAGAGAGAGAGAGAGAGAGAGAGAGAGAGAGAGAGAGAGAGAGGATATTGGATTAATGTAATTTCTCTATACTTGCGTCTTCCAACCTTCCCTTCACTAGTTCTCTGTATCCTTATCCATTTTCCTCTATATAACCGTTCTCTTTCACAATTTTCCCTCTCTCTTACCTTCTCCCTCTCCCTCTGTCTCTTTCCCCTACCCTCCCCTTCCCTTCCCCATTTCCCCATTCCCCTCCCTCTTTTTCCCTTCCTCCTCCCCCTTTCCCCTTTCCCCCTTCTCCCCCTCCCCTTTCCCCGCCCAGTCAACTTGTAGAGGAAGAAACTTTTCTTAACGTAGAAGAAAAAAAAATGGGGAGGGGCAGGGGGGGAGGGGGAGGGGGGGTGAAAAATAAAAAGATGGCTGCGAGTAGTTTTCCCTCCAGTGTCCAACTTGTATTGTGCTCGGATATGTAAATCTCTGGTGTCCCACTGGCGCCGTAGAGGAGGGGGAGGAGTGGGGGGAGGGGGAAGGGGAGGAGGAGTGGGGGGAGTGGTGGGAGAGGGGGATAGGCAGGGGCAGGGGCTGTTGAGGGGATAGTGAAGGCGATGGTGATCCCATGATTGATACTGTTGGTATGCAAGTGGTTGATGGTGATCGCGGGGATGGGGTGGAGGGGTGGATAAGTTATGGTGAGGAAGAGGTTCATTAATCGTGGTTAATTAATCGGAGTCGTGGTTAATTGTTTCGCGCGGCTGTAATATGTTGATTACTTTCGATAGGATAATCAGGCGACCAAAAGAACAATCAGTACAGCAAATATTACTCGATGTATCCAGAGCCTTCATAGTCCTCTACATACAGAGAGAGAGGGAGAGGGAGAGGGAGAGAGAGGAGAGAGAGAGAGAGAGAGAGAGAGAGAGAGAGAGAGAGAGAGAGAGAGAGAGAGAGAGAGAGAGAGAAAAAAGACGAAAGAAGGAGTTATAATTTGTTTCTTGTCACTTATAGCCATTATTTAGTTAGTTTCTCTTCTGCTGAAGATGCTTGTGCATTACAGATAGCTATTGGATGAGACTGAATTTTCTCTCTGACGCTTAGGTAAGAGCGAGCACAACCCGCTATGTCTACGTTAGCTTATTCTGCTTCTTTTTAATACTACTGCTACTACTATTATTATTAATGGTGCTTCTACTACCATTGTTACTGCTACCGTTACGATCATCGTAGCAATTACGGTCAATAATACTCTTACTACCACCGCGGCGCCACCATCGCACAGGCAGTAGTATTAATAGTATTAATTTTCATAACAACGCCTCCCCCCCAAAAAAAAAAAAGAGAGGGTGGGGGGTAGCAGGGAGAAAGAGGAAGAGGGGAATAAAATCAAGAATAACAAAAAATCTCCAACGATGGTGATATTAAGCAGTAATCTGGCAGCAGTTCTTCTCCTCCTCCCCCTGTCCCCTTGCCCCCCTCTCCCCCTTTCCCCCTACCCCCCCTACCCGACCGAGTTATTTTAACAAAGCTGAAAAAACAGAAAGGCAACGATAAAACCGCAAGCGTCACCGGGACTTAATAACGCACGCCAACACGGGATACTGTGGCTTGTTGTTGTCGTAGCGGACCCTTGAGCTAAATTGATCTAACTTATGTAAATCTGAGGAGTTTATTCATGCTAATGCCTATGCCTCACCCACTCCCCTTACACCCCCTTAGCCCCCCCTCCCATTATCCTCTCTCCACATCCCCCCTACCTCTCCACCTCCCCCTACCTCTCCACCTCCCCCTACCTCTCCACCTCCCCCCTACCTCTCCACCTCCCCCCCTACCTCTCCACCTCCCCCTACCTCCTCTCCACCTCCTTTCCCCTCACGCCCCTTCCCCTCTGTCTCACGCATCCTCCCCTCCTCCTCCTCCTCTTCCTCCTCTTTCCCCTCATACCCTCACAGTCACCTCCCTCCCCTCGATACCTTAACCCCTCCAAGGGCAAAGTGAGCTACTTTGGCTTGGGAGTTGGTGGGGGTTGGGGATGGGTGGGGTGGGAGATAGGGGGGGGTGTTCAATCTGTGTGCGTGCGTGTATGCATATGGATAATACGTGTGTTTTGTGTGTGTGTGTGTGTGGGTGTGTGTGTAAGTGTGTGTGTGTGTGTGTGTTTCGTAGCGCGTGGTTACATGACTATATCTCCCGTTATGTACGTATGTGTGTGCACCTGCCCATGTGCTTGCAGGCTCTCCAAAATAGTCCCTCTTCCCAGCTGGCTCCGTCGACTTTCCTCTCCCCAGGATCCCCCCAGACGTCCGTATGTCTTGGGGGATCAGACAACGTTGTCAGCGGAGGGCAGATGTCAGGCCACGCCGAGATGGGTGTTTTGTTCTCCTTATCTCTCAGCTTTTTCTGCTTCTTTTTCTGCTTCTGCCTAGCCGAGCGCGGTCCATCTGCTGGCTGGCCCGGATTCTTTAGCCCAGAAGTTTTACATATATATATATATATATATATATATATACACATACACATATACATATACATACATATACATACATAGGTACAGAGAGGATCGATAGTTATTAAGATCTTTAAACTTAACTTCAGTTTTGATGATAAATACTCTTAGGGTTCGAAAATAAACCAACGTCTAGTTAGTTCCCTTTTCGTCACAAGGGAGCTATGTATCTCTTCAAATGTATTTCCTTTTTCTCTTCTCATACCAATCATCTAAGATTATGTGATAAAAATGTGCGCTAAAGAATGCTGTGGGAAGACAAGTTCTTCGGCAACGGCATTCTGTATTTTTCTTTTCGTTTTTTTTCTAATTTTTCTTTCACTTATCAAGAAGAATCATTCATGGAAATCCTCTAGCTGTCGAATAATGTTTGGGAGAACATTGGCATAAACTGGAACGTAAATATTATTCGCAAGTATTATGCAAATATAATTCGGACTGATATACATGAACGTTCAAACTCGGTAACTGCTACGAAGGCCATATCAGTTGTTTACGTGAATGTGTGTCTATTTATTTATTTTTTTCTCCTCTAGGTTTACACTACACTTCACTATGATTATTCCAGTCACTTCTTTCATTCACTTATCTGACCCTGGTCTCGGCAGGACGATAAGATAAGATGAATGTCGAGGGTATGTATGCATGCGGTGGCTCACAGTCCGGCTGATTCGAATTTCGTCCGGGTTCGGAGCTTCTTCAATAGGCTCGGAGTTTCGTCAACGGATTCGGTTAGGGGGCGGGGGGGTGGGGGGGAGGTCAATGGATTCGAAGCTCCTTCAGTGGGTTCGGAGCTTCTTCACAAAGGTTAGCGGGTATTTTTAAAAGGATTCGGATGTGCTTCAATAGATTCGAAGATGTTTTTTTAATGGATTCATGATCGGAATCGCCAGAGGTCTTCTATATTAATTGATGAGACGGTGATATTTTCATATACTTATATATAATGCTTCGTACTGTAATTCGTTATAACTTTTAAGACTTGTAATTCGGTTTGTCTTTGTAATGCGTTATACCGACTAATACATACTTAAAATAAAGGACTGTTAAATGTAAGCTGCTCTAGAAATGTATATAGTTTTTTCTCTTCTTTTTCTTCTTCTTTTTCTTCCTCTTCTCCATCCTCTTCTGGGCAGAAAGAATTTCAAGCAATCACATACTTTGAGGTGATTAAAGAAAAGCTTAGATGATTTCGGCCCAGCAGCGAAATATACCGGGAGTGCGCCCCCCGTTCCCCCGAGAAAATGGCAGCGGGTGCGTGCGTGCGTGCATGCTCGCTCCTTGGAGGTGGCTTGATGTACTATATGGCCAGCTCGGGATTTTTATTTCATTTTATTTTTTTTTTCTTGTTCGAAAGTGTTTCTTTTCTTTCTTTTGTTGATTTAAATGATAGCGGGATCGTTTTATTATGGTGAACATTTCGATTTTTTTTTATTTTAACTAGTTAATTCTCTTGGTCAATTGCACGACATATATTTATATATAAATGTAATTCTCTCCATGTCCTTCCTTATGTCCGTCATTAATATTATTTCAGTTACTTTTACGGGTGACTATTATTTTCCGTCATACCCTCGGCATTATCAACGTGACCATTATACGTTTACGAAAAGCGCCCACAAAGTTTGAAGCTGGATATTGCCTCTAGTTATTACACGGAATGAATGGCGCCGACCAACAGAGCGGATTTCGATTCTCTTTTGTTTTTCCGCGCGGGAGGAAAGAGAGAAAGGGGGGGGGGGGGTAAGGGAGGGAGAAACGGAGAGGGAGAAAAAGAGAAACGGAGAGGGAGAGATTTTGTCTGACTCGTTCATGCGATGTTGGTAGTATTGCCAATGTTTTATTACTGTAATGGTTATCAATTTTTTCACTATTACTGTTAGTATTATACTTCTATCTCAACCGTTATTTTTTTTTTACATGAGTATTTAAATCATCATATTCCAGACCTATCGAGTCTCAACCTCCAATCAGAATAAAACAAAATGAATAATATAAAACAGAAGAAAAACGAAACGCAACAGAAAACGGAAGCAAAACAAAAACAAAAGACACACGCCATGGAAAACGAGCGCTCAAAGCAGCCTTCATTACAAGCCTAGATTCGTCGTAGCAAAATGATACACACGCGTTGCCACAGGTGGGGCTGTGGGGTTATGGGTAAATGGGTAATCACAATTAATCAGTTATTCGGGAAATCATCAATAAATCTGATTGAATTTGCCAGAGTAAGAGTGCTTGGCCAGCCACTACGGCCACTTTGATAAAATGGCCGCGTTGTTGGGCGCTGATCGGCACTGAGCCTTATACTTCTCTTGTGAGCGCTGCTCGCTTATTGTCTTTCCTCTCTCTCTCTTTTCGCTCTGTTTCTCTTTCTCGGTTTTCCCTTTCTGTTGTCTTGTCGTGCTAGTTCTTTCAGTTTTTACTCTATCTTGTTTCTTGTCTCTTTTCCGTTTTGTTTTGTTTTTCTCTCTTTTCTTTTCTTCCCTTCTTCCCTCCTTCCCTCTCTCTATCAGATTGCAAACACACACACACACACACATACACACACACACACACACACACACACACACACACACACACACACACACACACACACACACACACACACACACACACACACACACACACTCACACACCAACGAAACTCCGTTTTTTGTAGCCCAACCCTCTTCCACTCGGCCAGAAGAGCTCACGCAAAGAGGCACAGACGGTTCGGGTTACCATTTAAGCGCCTCTGGAACCTATTGATTGAGGAATCCTGTAGTTTGTAGGGGTTCCGAGCCCATGCGTGGCTGCCGGAAGTCGGAAGCCCCTGTGTATTCGCTGGTGCAGTAACGTGGCGGCTCGGTGAGAGGTTATGGGGTGGGGTGGGATGGGGTAAGGGGGTGGGGGGGTGTTTCTAGGGTTAAGGTGTTGTCGGTTTGAATGTGTTTGTTTGTTTGTTTGTTTGTGTGTTTGGTTGTTTGTGTGTGTTTGGTAAGGAATGTGGGTATGGTTAAGGTGATTTTAGCTGTGAATCTCTGTATGGAGATGTGTGTGTGTGTGTGTGTGAATGCGCGTGTATGTATTTGATAAACTGTGGAATGTGTTATGGTGTAAGAAATTTGTTTGTTTGTTTGATTGTGCTTGTATAACATGCAAGCGTTTTTTGTTGTTGTTTTTTAATGTGTAATTGTGGTAATTGAATATGTTTGTTCGTGTGTGTGGATGTGTCAATGAGTGTGCGTATGTGTGTGTGTGTGTGTGAGTGTGTGCGGGCCGGGCCAGAAGCCTTTTTGTTGCAGCATTGCATCACTAGGTCTTGCCTCATGTGCTCATTGATGGTTACGATAGATGAGTTGTGTGATTTAGGTTCTATTTACTTTTCTTGGGGTAATTTTGCAATACGTTCCGCATTCACTCTGGATGGCCACTCTTCCTCTTCTTCACAAGAACACACACTTAAACAAGCAAACAAACACACACACGCGTTAACGTACTTCCTTTCTCCTACTCTTCTCTCTCTCTCTCTCTCTGTCTATCTATCTATCTATCTATCTCTCTCTCTCTCTCTCTCTCTATCTATCTATCTATCTTTCTCTCTCTCTATCTCTCTCTATCTATATATCTTTCTCTCTCTATTTCTCTCTTTCTCTCTGTCTCTCTCTATCTCTATCTCTCTCGCCCCACATCTCCAATCTTCCTACTCTCCTCCCTTCCCTCCCCCCTCCCCCCTCCCCCCCTCCTCCTCCCCTCCCTTCCTGTAGACTCCACCGCCCCGAGATAACACGTATTGGTTTCCTGTGGCAGGTTTACTCCCCCTCTAGTTATTGTTACAGCACCAACGTTCCTCTCTCTTTCCCTCCTTTTCTCTCATTCTTTCGCTTTCCCTCTCCTTCTTTCTTTCTTTCTTTCTTTCTTTCTCTCTTTTCTTTCTCTCTCTCTCTCTCTCTCTCTCTCTCTCTCTCTCTCTCTCTCTCTCTCTCTCTCTCTCTCTCTCTCTCTCTCTCTCTCTCTCTCTCTCTCTCTCTCTTAAAATTATTATATTGACATTCTTGGTCTTGCGTTTCCTCCTTATCCTGCCTCCTTATCCTACTCCTCTCTTTCCCCTCCTACTTCTCATCCTTCTCAGCCGCATTCTCCTCCTCTTACTCTTCATCTTCCCGTTCTTCCTCCCCCTCCACCACCACCTCATCCCTCATCCCTCCTCCTCCTCCTCCTCCTCCTCCTCCTCCTCCTCCCCCCCTCCTCCCTCCTCCTCCTCCTCCTCCTCCTCCTCCTCCTCCTCCTCCTCCTCCTCCTCCTCCTCCTCTTCCCTCCCCCACTACAGCCATGTCCTTCTCCGTAATCTTCCTCCGCATTGTGGTCCTACTGTCACTCCAAATGCCGAGTTGAACATCATCCCCCTTGCGGTGGCTCTGGCAATCTCTCTCTCTCTCTCTCTCTCTCTCTCTCTCTCTCTCTCTCTCTCTCTCTCTCTCTCTCTCTCTCTCTCTCTCTCTCTCTCTCTCTCTCTCTCTCTCTCTCTCTCTCTCTCTCTCTCTCTCTCTTTCTTTCATTCTCTCTCTATCTATCTATCTATCTATCTATCTATCTATCTATCTCTTTCTCTCTCTATTTGAATATTTGTATGTAATAGCTGTGTGTGTGTGTGTGCGTGCGTATGTGCGTGTGCGCGTGAGACCCAACGGCTGCCGCATCCTGGAGTGTATGTATGTAGGTATGTGTGTATGCAGGGGTCGGGCGGGGAGCGTAGGTGAGGGGTGTGCTGAGGCTGTTCCCGTGATTATGTTATTATTTTTTATCGGGTAATTATCCCACCTCGCGGCGGAGACGAGGCGAGGCAGGCAGTGCCGCTAGAGCCACGAGTGCCACGGCAGTCCGGCACTGCGGGATGGACGTCGGCGGCGGCATTTCGTGGCGGGAAAGGGAAGAGGACTGGGTTATACGGGTGGCATTCAGTAGAGATGGAAGAGGAGGAGGAGGAGGAGGGAGAGAGGAGAAAGAAGAAGTAGAGGGGGAAGAGAGAGAAGAATGAGGAAGAGACAGAAGAGGACTGGTTTATACGGGTGGCATAGAGTAGAAATGGAGGAGGAGGAGGAGGAGGGAGAGAGGAGAAAGAAGAGGAAGAAGACGTAGAGGGGGAAGAAAGAGAAGAACAAGAAGAGAAGAAGGAGGAAGAAACAGAAGAGGAGGTGAAGTAGGTGGCTGTGACGATGATGATGATGATAGCGGAGGAGGAGGAAGAAGAAGAAGTAGAAGTAGAGGGGAAAGAGAGAGAAGAAAAAGAAGAGAAGACACAAAAGAGGAGGTGAAGTAGATGGTGGTGAAGATGATAATAATAGCGGAAGAAGAAGAAGAAGAAGACAAAGAAAAAGAAGAAGAAGAAGCAATAAAGCAAACAAACCCAGCCAAAGAACAGCAGTATATTAGCGCGCGGTGCCATAGTTGAGAGAGTTGCCACATTGTCGCATGGCCGCCGCGTCCGATGCCGCCGCCAGCGAGTCGCCATCGCAGCATCGACATGGTCCTTCCAGATAATTCTCCGAGCCCGCCCACTTCGTACAGGCCCGCACGCGCGCTCGTTACACGCCTAAGAAACGAGGGAGAACGAGACACGGGGAAAATCGGGAAGGCCTAGAATGGATCCAGATTTTTTTTCCTTTTTTTTTTTTTCTTCCTTTTTCTTCTTATTGTTGTTTTGGTTGTTGTTGTTTT